>NW_012119010.1:902413-926585 GCF_000951035.1 Colobus angolensis palliatus | reverse complement strand
TATAATATTATATGTTATATGTATAATTGAAGGGATATTGTGCATATAAAGAGAGAGAGGCAGGATCTTGCTCTGTCATCCGAGCTGAAATGCAGTGGCATGGAGTGTGGTTCACAGCAGCCTTGGCCTCCTATGCTAGCGTGATTCTCCCACCTCAGCCTCCCAAAGTAGCTAGGACTACAGGTGCAGGCTACCACACCTGGCTAATTTTTGTATTTTTGGTAGAGATGGGGTTTCGCTATGTCACCCAGTTCGGCTGCTCTTCAACTCCTGGGCTCAAGTGGTCCTCCCACCTTGACTTCCCAAAGGGCTGGTATTACAGGGGTGAGCTATCACCCCTGGTGGCAGCAATATTTGTTAGCATTTATTGATGCTTACTCTGCATCAGACAAATATCTCACAATAACCCTTCTGAGGGAGATTCGATTATTATCTTCTCTTTATATATGAGAAAACGGAGGCGTAAAGAGGTTTGGTAAATTACCCAGAATCACAGAGCCTGTAAGCGAGTTCTCTAGCTTTGGCTGGGGAGTTCAGTGCACACCACCATCTCATTCTGCTTCATTTCCAGCACTCCTTCTCTCCTTGAAGTAAATTTGTTGGGCCCTCTCTTCATGGCACCCTCTAAATGGGCAATTCATCGAGGTCATTGAAGTTTTACCACACAGAACCAGTGGAGTGTACAAGGAGGTAGCCCTGTCCTAGCAAACTGAATAGGGGGCTGGGGAAGGGAAGGCAGCTTGGGAGCCTGTCAGCTTCTTCTGCATCAGTGACTGTCTTTGCTGTTCTCTCTTCTGAGGGCCGGTGATCATTAGATTCTCTGAAAAGGGAAATAGAGGAGCTTGAACTGGGATCCTGTCTCGTCTCTGATATCTAGCACCTGGTGAGCATTAGAAAATCACATCTTCTCTCTGGATCTCCATTTTCTCATCTGCAAAACAGATGTGATAATTTGTGAACGAATGAATACAATGCGTCATCGTAAGGGTAAATGAGATGAACAGTGGAAAAGCACCTAGTAGACTGTAATGTACTGCATGAATGCCACGAGAAACATTCTTTGTCATTGGGCAATTAATACTGAGGATACTGTTTAAAATGTGATCTCGTGGGTACCTCTGCCCTTGGTGTTTCTTTATATACCTTGGCCCGGTTAAGTAGCTGCAAGTAGGCCAGGGTGTGCTCTTTATCACAGCAAAGAGAAATAGCAGAATAGGGTACAGGAAAAAAAAGGAAGATCTTTTTGGTTTTTTTAGTTTTCAAAAGTCTAGGCCCTTTTATTGGGAAACTTCTGGGTTAAGGAAAATGCTCTGTATCTTGTTGAAACTGAATGCTTAAGATCTGTGCATTTTCTTATGTATAAATGACACTTAAAAATGCAAATCAAAACAAAATAAGCCCAGGTTCTTAGAGGAACAGAAAGGACTCAGGGCATGCACAACATATTTGGCAGAAAATGTGGGAGGAGACGATACGGCTAAGAGCAACTCTTTCTTGCCTCCTCCCAGGCGAGGGGTTGGAGAGAGAATCAAGAGGTAAGTGTGGTGTCCAGGTGGACAGGTTCTGGAGACAACAGGACAAGCAGCCCATTCCCCAGGCTATGAGCCTCAGGGAGGCCCCAAATCCTCAATAGGCTTGTAGGCTCCAATACTCAGAAGTCATGGCTTCTAGGAGAAGATGTGGTATGATGTGACCAGGTGGACTGGACATTTGTCCACCTCCCAATACACAGCAGATGCTGAATTGTGTTCACGGGTCCAAGAGAGGGCACAGATCAGGCCTGGTGGACAAATTGTGTGGATGCTTGGTCACAGGCCAGATGGGACAGTGGAAGTTTCTGTTAATAACACAAGTTGAAACCAGTGTGTAAAGATGAGAGGTCCCCTTTCCCAAAGCCTCAGAACCATGTAATTCTTGCCATCATTAAACTGTCCCTGGAACTTACTGGAATCTCAGAGGAAAGAGGGGAAGGGAACTCCAATGTGACCGAGATTAGTTGTTAATGGCCCAGGAGAGTTGGAGGTGGTAACACACAAAAATAATGTCATTTATTTTGCATAGTCGTGGTTTAAAAATTTTTTTTTAATTTGAAACAGAGTCTTGCTCTGTCACCCAGCCTGGAGTGCAGTGGCACGGTCACAGCTAACTGCGACCTTGACCTCCTGGGCTCAAGCAATCCTCCCACAGCCTCCCAAGTAACTGAGACTGCAGGTACCCACCATCATGCCCAGCTTTTTTTTAATTATTAATTTTAGTAGAGACATGGTCTCACTATGTTGTCCAGGCTGGTCTTTAACTCCTAAGCTCAAGCAATCCTCCCACCTCAGTTTCCCAAAGTGCTAGGATTATAAGCATGGGCTACCGCACCTGGACAGCATAGTCATGTCTGATTTCTGAGAGTTGCACCACTTCACTAAATTTTATTTTACTATATTTTCAAATCATGTAATCTACAGAGAGTGTCTCTGCAATGCCCCAAAAGTGCGCTCAGAACACTACACAGCTTAATTCAATTAAACTAGAAACCTGAATGCTACAGAAAGTGTTTTGAGTTAAGAAAGAGGTGTTGCCATTAAGTATGCTTGCCATCTAAAAGTCTTGGTAGTGACATTCCACATTTCTTTTTGACACTTGTTTCAGCTCAACACAATGGTTTTATAATCTAGGACCATGGGGACTGTGTAATATTCTCCAAGATTTTCTTAATTAATAGAGGATCTTGGAACATTTGTTTAATCTACAGCAACGTCCTTTCTTTTTCTATCCCAAGCCTCTCCCAGAACTGTTGCTGAACTTGGCTTCCCAATGGAGGGCTGGTGACAGGAGATGCCTGCTGGCTGTCCACTGCAACTTTGTATCCAGAGTGAAATTGAGACTTGCTAGAAAGATTTTAAAGGCATTTTGTTTAAACATAAGAGGGCATTATTAACAACTTTATGCCAGTACATTTTGGTAAAATGTATACATTCCTAGAAAAACAAGAGTTACCAAAACAGACACAAGAATAAATAGAAAATCTAAATAATGTATGCATCATTTAAAAACCTTCCTGTAAAGAATACCCCAGGCCCAGATGACCTCTCAGGTGAATACTCCCAAACATTTAGAAAAGAAATGGCATCAATTTTACATAAGTCTTCCAGAAAACAGAAAAAAAAAACCCTCCTCAAGATTTTTATGATGCCAGAAAAACCTGATTTCAAAATTTGATAAGAACCTTATAAGAAAGCAAACTTAAAGGCCCATTTTATTCAAGGAGATAAATACAAAAATCCTAAACAAAGTATTAGCAAAATAAAAAAAAAAAAAAAAAAAAAGCACTAGATGAAAAAAAAGAATGCATCATAACCAAATTGAGTTTATTCCAGGAATGCAAAGCTGGCTTATCATTGAATAATTCTTCACCACACTAATGAAATAAAAAAAGAAAATTGTAAATTATCTCAATAAATGTAGAAACCGCATGTGATAAAATGCGACACATATTCCTAAACAATTCTTAGCATGTTGATAATAGAAGAAAACTTCCTTAATTAAAAAAATCTGTTTTTAAAAATTCACAGCAAACATATAAAGGTGAACTTTTGTAACTTTTCCCTGTAATAACAGAATAGTACAAAGACACTTGCTTGAATAGTGCCTTACTTCTCAATATTTTACTTAAGGTCATAGCCAGTTCAAGAAGGTAAGAAAAAGAAATAAAAGGTATAGGGATTGTAAAGGAAGAAATAAAGCTAAAGTTACATGCATATTACATGATTTTGTGCTTAAAATATTCAAGAGAATCTAAAGATATACTCTTAGGTTTAGTAAATAAATTTAACAAGGTTGTTTGAAACATAGTCAATTTATAAAAATCACAATTATAAGTTATATTTTCGAAGGATAACACTTAAAAATCTCATAAATTTAACAAAATAGATTTTGTTAGAAATAAATCTAACAAACATGTTTAAGAGTTCTATGCTGAAACTACAAAACATTATTAAAAATATAAAAGAAGAGCTAAATAAATGAAGAGATGTTTATGGAATAAAGGTTCATTTATCTCAAGATGTCAGTTCTCAAATTGATCTATTCCAATGCAATGCAAATCCAATAAAAACTTCCAAGTATTTTGTAAAAATGAAGAAGCTGATTCTAAAAGTTTTGTGATAATGCAAAGGGGCTAGAATAACCAAGCAATTTTGAAGAAGGACAAAATTGAAAGAATTTCTTAACTGGATACCAAGACTTTGGAAAATATTCAGTGTGGTATCGACACAGGAGAGACAAACAGATCATCAGAACAAAGCAGAAAGTCCAGAAGACAAATACACATGCACACTTAATTTATGACAAAGCGCCATAGCAGACCAGTGGGGACAGGACAGCTTTTCAATAAATGGTAATGGGTAAAAAACAGTGAAAGTTGGTGTATACAATCAACACATTTAAGAATCAGTTCTGTGGGTGGAAGAAACCAGACATGAAAGGCCACATTTTGTATGACCCTAATTGTATGAAAACTCAAAAATAGGCAAAACCAAGATGTGGTGTTAGAAGTCAAGCTAATGGTTACGTTTGGGGAGGAGCAACAGGTAGTCTTTGGGAGGGCCAGGAACACAGCTCCTGAGGTTACATGGGGAGTGGTTACATGAGTGTATTCACTTTGTAACAATTCGCCAAACTATTACATGCACTTAAGGTATGCACACATGTTATATCTTAATTTAAAGTTAAAATTTTTTTGACCTTTCCACTTTATAGCTTCATAATGTTTTATTTCGCTAGGCCTGTTTTGTTATTGTTTTTGTTTTGTTTCATTTTGGAAAGGCGATTATGTTACAGCAGGTAGGTAGTCAGGCAGACATAAGCAGGGCAGAAAAGCCTGCCCCCTCACCCAACCAGGAATGTCAGGCAACCATCAGCCGATAGGCAGTTGTTAAGCTGTCTCTCTAAAATAATAATTAGTTGCAGCCAGCACCAGGGAAAGGCAGTGTCCCAACAGACAGAAACACCTGAAAGTGATGATCACCAGCTTCCAAATAAGATCTCAGGAGTTGGACAAGTGGACTCAAGTATGCGCACTAAGAGGCAAAGTGGTGGAGTTTAACTGGTATGTGACCTTCTTCTAGGAACACTTGACTGATAAGGGAGGAGAACCTCATGTGAGCATGTGTACAACTCCAGGAAACATACTGAGCATGAAACCCCCCTCCCAAGTGCTAACAAGCCACTGCACATGTGGACAGCCTGACACAAGGGAAGAATCGGGGAGAAGGGATGCAATTCCCTGGAAGTTTGCCAACGTATAAGACCCCAAGTCAAAGGTCAGACCATGCACTTTACTCTCAGGTTGCCCACTTGGCCCTCTTCCAAGTGTACTTTACTTCCTTTTACTGCTGTTTGAAAACTTTTTAATAAGCTTTCACTCCTTCTTTGAAACTTGCCTTGGTCTCTCACTCTGCATTATGCCCCTCAGTCAAATTCTTTTTTCTGAGGAGCAAGAATTGAGATTGCTGAAGACCCATAAAGATTTACTGCTGCTAAAAATTGTAATCGTCTCTATCTTTTAGGAGGTGAGAAATAAATATGATACGTTTCATAAACAAGCACTTTTTTCAGTGACTGACCCATACCAGAGGCTTGATAAATATTCAATGTTCGTAGGTGTTAAGGTCACTTAGATAGTTAGCGGTGGAATTGGGATTAAAACCCATCCAAACAAGGTACTTAAAAACAAAATCACATGTCGTATATCACATGGCTGCTTATTAACAGGACTTCAATGAAATGCTGGATTTAAATAGCATTTGCTGTGAGTTATCATAGTCTCCATTCTCAGTTTTATATTTTGCAAGAGATCAAGTGTATTCATTCCTCCCAGTTCTCAATTCCTATGAATATGCTTCAGAATCTAAAGTATTTTAGTATATCTACCCCCACAAAAAATGAAAATAAACCCTAAATATTCCAATCACCTTATTAGAAAACTGTTCAGAATTGTTGGCTCCATCCGGCCCCCAAAAGGGAGAACATTCATCTTGAATTAGATTGTAACCAAGATCTCATTAATCAGCATAAAGGAAAAAAAAATTAAAAGACATATTAACTCCTAACAGGAATGTTTGGAAAAGCACTCAAAGATGAAACAACCGAAAAAAGAGCTGTGTGTTCATTAATTAGCACATCAACAGACTTCTGTCCAGTGGATTTGATCACGGTGAATGCACTTCTAGATGTGAATCAGCGGTTCCTGAATCTTAATGAAACCAGTCAGCAAGACTGCTGGATCCTGGGCAATAGTAAAGACAGGGCTCAGACCAGGTAAGAGTTTGAATTCATCTGAATTGAACCCTTCTAGATCTCAAACATGTTTTTGGAGGGCCCTGTTTAAAAGCAATTTGATTAAAGATGTGTTATAAGATTCATGGGCCATATAGCTTTTAATGATTTATCAACAAAGATTTAGAATCATTGGTAGAAAAGAGAGGATTAAGTCTTAATCCTGCGGTTAGGGCACATGAAGAGTGTTTGTAGTGTACAGGCACCATCTCTTCTGGCTTCGGTTCAGGAGCCATCACGTCATGTTCTTTATTGTAAAATGTGTCTTGGCTGGCTTGTTTCATATTTCTCATTGTAAGGAAAAAGTAGCAATGCTGTTATTGCTGGCAATGCCATGGCTCTTTAGGACCTGTTATTATTGAAACGATAGATCAACTTGCCTCTGGAGTTCGCTAATGTCATTTGTTTCATGCTGGGTGCATCATTACTCATGACACTGCATCCTCCATCCTAGCCCTGGTAAATATTGACTTCCTGTGGGTCTCTAAAGGTTGTCACTGTGCTTTGTTTGTGATGACCACAAATGCAAGTCTCACCCTCCGCGTGCAGGAAAATGTTTTCTGGTCATCTTGAACTTATCGTCTTAGATTTTATGGTGTAATACATTCTGCAGCCATGTCTTCTCTTGATTGCCTTAGGCCATGATTGCTGCATTCCTAGAATGAGATCTCTTTCAATGCTGATCTCATCCCTGCCTTTCATAAACCGTCTGCAGTGGGAAGACTAGGCTAGGGAAAAAGAGTTATCCTATTCACCAAAGAAGTCCATCCCTCATCTGGCATAGCGGAAGATTGACCTATGAAAACAAAATGTCACCACATGATTGTAGGCAAGAGAAAGAGGATATCAATCAGATGGCCTGCTGACATTGTGGAGCAAAGACCTCGAAAGCCCTTGGAGGAGGTGTTGTTCTCCCTAGAGGACTGCCTGACATGTGGCATAGACCTGCAGAGAAGATAGAGTGGCCATCCTGGGTGCCAGCCACAGCGGATGCACAGGTAAAGGACTCGACTGCCACTTTCTGCCATCTTTGATGCTATACAATGGAGGCTGACAGCTTCCATGCAGTTGGAACATGGAAGGGCATGAGCCAACCAATGGGCACACAGATGTGGTTCAAGAACAAGAGCTTGTCATTGATTCTTAGCAACCCAGAGCCCTGAACTTGTCCTTTGTCCAAAGCGAGTGAGAATCAACCCAAATCAGCAGATCAGCACGGCAGAATTCTGATGAGGCACCTCTTCCTGTGTGGTTTTCTTTATCCCTGCACTCAAACAACCACATGCTGTTGTAACAGCTTTGGTGTGTGTTTTCCCAAATAATTGGTGATCTCCTTAAGGTTGGAGATTGTTTCTATTTATCTTTGTATTTGTAGTCCCTGTGGAGTAAGGGATACATATTTGGTGTCCAATAAAATGCCTGCTGATCAATAAGTGACTTAAGGAATGTGTGATGGGCCTGAGACTTTTTAATAATAATTGTAAGAGTATTTACACAGACTCATTATCATTTATAACATCTAATTTAAAATGTTTCTTCCACAGTAAACATGACGTACCTTTCAGTTCTCATTATCCCTATTTGAACTGTCCTGGGTTTGGGAGCTTGCTACGTAGGGCTGCAGTCGCTTCCACAGTTTCATTCTAGATATAATGTATATAACACCATGAGGACAGCGATGGACATAATCTTAGTGTGCAACACATTTATCATGATTGTTGGGAGACTCAACTTCTAATTTCTGGTTATTGTGAGCTATTTTTCAGGGCAAACACTCCTAAAAAGCAACTAAAAATGTTAAGTGAGTTGTTTTTTGACATCCTTTTAAACCCAGCATATAATGAAGCAAGCAGCATGTGTGAAAACTGTCTGAAAAACAGACAACAGACACAAACCCGGGAATACTTTCAGATCTTGAAATTACTGGACATGGACTATAAGGTAACTATGCTTACTGTGGTGAGTTGAATCATGACCCCTGAAAGACGTCCATATTCTAATCTCTGGAACCTGTGAATATGTTACTTTACATGGGAAAAGTGACTTTGTGAAAATGATGAAATTAATGATTTTGAGATTAGGTGGCTTATTCTGGAATATCTGAGTGGGTCCAATGTAATAACAGGGGTTCTTATAAAAGGGAGGCAAGTGGATCAGTGTCAGAGAGAAAGAAATATAAGGATGTAAGCAAAGGTCAGAGAGGAGATAAAATGTAACACTGCTGACTTTGAAAATGGAGGAAGGGGTCACAAGACTAGACATGTAGGTGGCCTCAGGAATCTCCAAAAGCAAAGGGAGTGGAATCCCCCCCAGACCCTCCAGAGGAAAGCAAGCCTTCAGATACCTTGATTTTAGCCCCGTGAAACTGATTTCAAAATCCTGACTTCAAGGACTGTAGGATAATAAATTCATGTTGTTTTAAGCCACTGAGTTTGTGGTAACTAGTTAGAGCAGTAATAAGAAACTAATAAATTTACTATGTTTTAAAAAGTAAAGATAAGCTTAAGGATAAGCTTATCTCTGAAAAGATAAAACTATAGTCAGATTTCAAAAATTTCTAAATAGTACTTCCAGAAGTTAAAAAACACAATAGCCAAAATGTAAAACTCAGTGGGTGGGTTTAATAGCCAATTCAACACAATTGAAGAGAGAACTGATGGCCTGAAAGTTAAATCAGAAGAAATTCAGGATGCAGAATAGGAAGACAAAAAGATATACAGTAAATAAGTTAGAAAGGCTTAAGTGTGAAAGTCCAACTTAAATTTAGTCAGAGTCCAGAGGGAAAATAGTGGATAGAAAATAATCATATCTCAAGAGTTATTGGTGTCTTTCTTACTTCCCAGCTGTGTTAGTGGCTGCTCTTGGTTGGGGAGCCATCTTGTACCTAAGGCAGGAAGATGGTGACCACAAGGAAGACAACAAAGTCTCTGGAGGTGATCAACTCTGGTTATGAAAAATGGAAACTACGTGCTGGGGTACAAGCAGACTCTGAAGATGATCAGACATGGCAAAGCGAAATTCGTCATCCTCGTTAACAACTGGCCAGCTTTGAGGAAATCCAAAATAAGAGTACTATGCAATGTTGGCCAAAACTAATGTCCATCACTACAGTGAAGATAGTATTGAATGGGGCACAGCATGAGAAAAATACTACAGATTATGCACAGTGGCTGTCATTGTTCTAGATGATTCTGATTTCATTAGAAGCATGCCAAAATAGGCTGGTGAGAAATAAACCATGCAAAATTTCTTAAAATAAAACTTGTCAGAGCTTGTTTTAAAAACATTTTAAAAAACAGTCATTATCTGAAATTTTCTACTACTAATGAACAATATCAAGGAGCAGATTTAAGAAACTCCATCAACCCTAGATATTTTTGGATGGCTTTATAGAGGCAGTATAGAAAAGTGGTCTAGATCAAAGTTCTTTAGTTTGTAAGACACTACTGAATTCTAGTTTTGCCACTTAGCTACATAATTTGGGGCAAGTAAATTGACCTCTCTGAGCCTCCATCTCCTGATATTAAAATAAGGATAGCACCTGATTTATTGGTTGGTTATAAGGAATAAAAATACATAAATGTGATTAGCACAGGAACAGGTCCAAAGTAATATGAAGTACATAATTGATAATATTTTTAGTAGTATTCAGAGTGTGTTTTCTCATAATGAGTTGAAGTCTGTTTTCTGATAACTTCCACTTGTTTATCTTAATTCTGATTTCTGGAAAAATAAAGAACAGGTCTGCTTTCTATGATATCTATACATTCACTCTTCAGCTTTTTGAAGCTTGTCAACTGCAGAAGAGCAGGGAATAAGGTAAGTGGCCAGGTAAACATCAAGGCTCCCTGACACTGGCCGTGATACTGGTTGGAACAATTTTCTTGGCAATAAGAAGCCTCTCAAAGACTCCTGGGGGTCTTAGAATCCTAGAGTATCAGAGCAGCAGTGGAGTATTAGCATACAGCATCCTCATTCTGCAGGTGAAGAATAGGAGTCCCAGGGAGTGGAGATGGCTGAACTAGACTCAACTGGTGGCCAAGCCATGAAGGAGCCTCTGAGATATTGAAATACTATGGACCCTTGGAGATAAAAATTCGACTTCCTTCTCAGTTGGAAGAAATAATTTGAGAAATTCCCTATCATAATTGAATTAAGTCAAAAAGAATTATCTTCCAATGGAAGCAATGGAAGTGCTGTGTGATGGAAAGACTATGGGCTTTTAGAATGAGTTCTGCTTCACGTTGGGCAGATAACCTTTCTGAGGCTCAGTTTTAAATTTGGGTGGCAATATCTCCCTGACCGGGTTTGTCATAGGGATTAAATAAAACAACACATAAGGTCTAGAATAGAGTAAGTGGACAAAAAATGACTGGTTTTTACTATGTTATTTTCCCATGAAACAAACTTACATTAAAAATGAGTAAAAAACCCAAGTGACCTCAGAGCCCTAAGAAAGCAATCAAGGAGTTCAAGGTCTTTGCAGACTACTTAAGTCATGCTTTGATTTTTGAATTCCACCATTTTTTTGCCAATTATGTTCATTTAAATAATAGATTCACAATTATGATTTTGAGTATTACATTATTTTTATTTTTTTTGCTTTTATTTTAAAATATTTTTTAGTTTAGATTTTTGTAGGTACATAATGGGTATGTATGTAGTACATGAGATGTTTTCATACAGCCAGGCAATGTGTAATAATCACATCCTGGAAAACAGGGTATCCTTCCCCTCAAGCATTTATCCTTTGTGTTACAAACAATTCAGTTATACTCTTTTAGTTCATTCCTTATTTTAGGTAGATGTTAAAATAATGGAAAATGCCTGAAAAAGCATTCACAAATCATTGTACAGTGATACAAATTTTATACTCATAAAACTCAGATATGTAAAAATTAAACTTTATTTTTACATATCTGGATTAAACTTAACTCTTGAAGTCCCTCATTTACATTCAATAATGGAAAATTTAATTTTGCTAATTCAGGATAAACTCAGATCACTTCCAATTTAAAATTTAGATAAATAATTTAGTCATCCTGATTTACCCCCTCTCATCCCCTGGTTAGTTCCAGAGAGCTAAACACATGTGACCCAGGGGAGAGGGTGTCTGGTCCTGATCATTCTCTGTCCACATGGTCTCTGCTGAGATGTTTCTTGTCTCATCTGGTCCTTGTGTGTAGAAGGGCATCTGCTGCCAATGCCCATGGTTCTACCAGGTTGTCAGGCGCCAGGCCCATGCGTTCTGGGTTATCCTCACTGACCACGCTGTCCCTCTGAGTTCACTGGCCCTCCCTCCCCTTCTGTGCTCCTCTAGTGGCTCTCAAGGATTTTGGTGCTCCCCACACCATGCTGGCTTGTGCAGGATACTGAGAGGCTTCCATAGGCCCCCTTAGATGCTGTTTCTTCTCCTGCTTTTCTCTTTTCTTTATATTTTAAACAGGTACATGGGTGATTGTTACACTTACCAGATTTCCTCACTCACTACTCACTCTTTTCTCCTTCTGACATGCCTTCTTCACTATAGATGTTAGAAGGTAAAGATTACATTTCCCTTTAGTCTAAATTAATTTAGACTAAATTATTTATCTAAATTTTAAATTGCAAGTGATCTGAGTTTATCCTGAATTAGCAAAATTAAATTTTCCATTATTGAATGTAAATGAGGGACTTCAAGAGTTAAGGTTAATCCAGATATGTAAAAATAAAGTTTAATTTTTACATATCTGAGTTTTATGAGTATAAAATTTATGTCACTATACAATGATTTGTGAATGCTTTTACAGGCATTTTCTGTTTTTTTTTTTTTTTTTATGCAGCTAAGGCTCCACATGTGACCTGTTTTACTGAGATTAATTACTTTTCCAGGATGCATAACAAATGGTCACAAACTTAGTGGCTTAGGACAATACTCATTTACTATCTCATGGATTCTGTAGGTCAGAAGGCTGGGAGGTCTTGATGGGTTCTCCGCTCAGGGTCCTAGAAGGCCCACATCAAGGGTTTAGAGCCAGGCTCTGCTCTTGTATGGAGGGTCTACAGAATAACCTGCTTCTGTGTTCATTCAGATTATCATTGGTGGCAGGATCCACTTCCCTGAGATGGTAGGACTGGGGTCCCTGCTTTCTTGCTGGCTTGATCTGTTAGGCAAGGCTACTCTACTCCTGGAGGCTGCATGCATTCCTCCTCATGTCAACTCTTCCATGTCCAAAGCAGCAATAGTGTGCTGAATCCTTCTCTTGCTTGAAATCTCTGACTTGCCCTCATGGTATGAGCCAGAGAAAACTCTCTGCTTTTAATGGGCTCATGTGATTCATTTGAAACTGCTCAGATCATCTCCTTTTTGAATAACTCAAAGTCAACTGATGAGTAACGTTAATAACAACTGAAAAATCCCCTCTGCCATGTAATGGAATCATGGGTTTGATATTTTATCATACTCACACTCCTAGGATTAGAGTGAGAAATCTTATGCAGTCGTCTTAGGCTCCTACCTACCTACCTCCTACACAGGCCATCCTACCCCTGCAAGACTTGAAACAAAGAAGGATCAACACGAAGTGGTGACTGAGCATGTGAGGAAATGGGACCCTCTGATAAAAGCGAGGTGGCGGGAACATTGAATTCTTCTGGTGCTGGCTGTGGAAGCAGCAGTTTCTGATCAAGGTAGAAGCAGCATGGCCCGTGGGAGGCCCCATTAGGTCCATTTTTTTTTAGTGTGGGTCTGAGGATTTTTCTCAGAACTTAATTTTATAATCCCTTTCTCTGGTGCTCCCAGTGATTCTGTCAGTTATCTCTACACCTCTCTGTTTAGCTAGAGTGGACTCTGTTATCTGCAGATAAGAACTCTAACCAACAGAGTGGTATAATCTCTAATTCTTGATACCTGCAATATTTTTTTTTTTGTTCATCCCAGCTGTGTATAGGATCCTTGGAGTTGTGTTATTATTTTTCCCCATTGGTCTATATATTCTACTTCATTGTCTAACGTCTAGAGTTTAAGATGAGAATCTGAAACAAGTCTAATTCTTTGTCTTTGTAATAACATTGTTTCTGATTGGAAGCTTGGAAGACTTGATTTTTAATTGGGTGTGTCATGTTAGGATGGTTATCAATGTCTGGAAAATCCCAGTGAATACCATGATAGGATAAGAAGTTTCCTAAGTGGAAAAAGACACGAACACTTTTCTGCAGAGCTGGCTACATAAGGAGGAAATGAGGCAGTCACCTCACAGCAGGATGTGTAGCATCCCAGAACCCCCAGAATCCTCACAGACATGCCCAGAGCTGAAGGCCCTGCCCTCATGGAGGGGCAATCCACCAGGCACCAGAAGCCCACTTTTGCCTTTCTTAGGCTTTTTAAATGCCCTTCTGGCTCTTACAAACTGTTCTTGAGATCTGTCCACGTACTCCAAAGACAACCAACAGGTACCAACAATACCAGCACATTCTTGGGTATTCAGTGTGTGGTTGTTTTAATAATAATTTAAAAAATATAGTCTCCAGGCATTCCTGGTTGTAAACCATTTTTTGGAATGATTCTTGCTCTTTAGAATATGAGAATTTTATAAGAATATGCTCAGATGTGTGTCTCATTTCTTCTATCTCTCCTGATTTAAGGGATTCTTTTAATCTTCAGATGAGATCTTTGTTTCTATTGTTTGTTCATTACTCTTTTTCACCACTTGTTTTTTCACCATCTGAAATTTGTATTTTTCCCTGTTAAGTCTCCTTTCTCCTTTGCACATCTTTCTTTTCCATTGTGATTTTCAACTCTTTGTAATTTTTGGTCTGTATTTATGTGTTTATTTTTGAGACAGGGTTTCACTCTGTTGTCCAGCAGTGGTGTGGTCATCACTCACTGCAACCTCTGCCTCCTGGGCACAAGTGATGTTCCCACCTCAGCCTCCCAGGTAGCTGGGACTGCAGGTGTGCACCACCACACCCAGCTAATTTTTGTATTTTTTTGCAGAGATGGGATCCTACTATGTTGCCCAGGCTGGTCTCAAACTCCTGGACTTGAGGGATCCACCCACCTCAGGCTCCTAGAGTGCTGGGATTATGGGCGGGAGCCACCACACTCAGCTTTTGCTCTGTATTTAGAGAAGACTTTAAATCTGCCTGGTCATGATCTAGGGTGCAGGGGATATTTTCCTTGGAGTTTGATGATTGCATTCCTAAATTTGAAAATTCTTTTACTTTAACTTCCAAAAGTCATCTTGTGATTTAATTGAATTCCCACAGTACTTTTTGTTAAGGTGTTATTTGGCTCCTCCAAGAATTCCCTTTCAATGGAAGTCGTTTTAAATGGGCCTGTCGCTTACTCACTTGCTGAACGTTCCTGACTCTGTATGCCTCCATCTCTGAATTTGCCTGTGCTTCATCACTTCATTTTATCAAATTCCCTTCTGAACTCTATTTTTGTTTATGTATTTTGCATTCCTCGCCTTCACTCTTAGCAAGGCAAGTCATTTGCTCTTGTAAAAGGGGTTGAAAGAGAGGTAAACCCCAGCAGTATTCTACCAGTAATTTAGTAACATGTAAGCAAGATACACTTTCATGTGCATTTCAGATCTCCACTGCTCAACTGAAGCACACAAATAAATCTCTCTCAAGGTGTGAGTCTTTATGAGGACTCGCTATTTTATCTGCATTATGTCCTGATTAATAGTGAATGAATTATCTGGGACACTTACATACAATCCTAGTCTATTAGGGGATACATCCTCCCAAAATGGGCACTTATTTAAGCTTTCAATATCTCAGTTTATAGATGCAACTTCAGTGTTTAGGGCCCAATAGCTTTTGAATTACTCTCAGATGTTTGAGACTGCAAGGCATGGGGGACACCATTCAACAGAATCATTTTCTGAAATATGGTGGTAAAAATGAAATGGTGCTGCCTTTATGAATTGAGTTAACTGGGACCACAATGCCAATAGTATGAGTTCTGTACAATTAGGGCTGAGAGGAATAATTTGTCTTTTTTCCCCATAGAAAAAAATATAGGCCTTTTAATGCTATATGGACCATTTTGTTCAATTCATAGGAAATTACATTGGCATACAGCTGAAAAGTGGAATAATTTTCAGTATCAACCATGATCATTTTTAATATGTCAAGGTGGGAAATTGGACTCACAACCCTTGGCAAGCCTCCAGTCTGAGAGCTTTTGAAAGCAGTGCTGGAATGAGGTGATTGTGTTGCTATGCTTCATGTCAGACCCATCCAGCCATTTTCTGAACTTGCTGGTCACATGAATTGGCTTATTCTGTAAATTTCATTTTGTAGTGCCATCAATACAGTGAGGGTCGGTGGAGCCAGCTGACTTATTTAATAAATATCTGCCTTTCTGAAAGGAAAAGAATGAAGAAGCCCATTCTTTGTGTGCTTGTGAATTTCTAATGGACTACCTATAGAAATCATCCCTAGCATGTGGCCTGAAGAGCCAGAATGAAGGGGAAATTCTCCTGCAAAAATCCCTGACCTCAGACTTAATCATCCAAAACAGTTTTTTTTCCCAACTGTAGTCTAAACCACCAGACATGTCATCACAAAGGAACAGCAATGTGACTGGTGGACAGATAGTTAGAAGAAGTTACAAACTTAATTTCATGGCAAAAGGTAAAAAATTACATAGCAGTTAGATATAAGGCAGAAGCCCACCCAGCTATAAATGCGGGTTTCCCAGAACCCCAAGGGCTGGCTGACTGACAGTATCACTGCCCAACCTGAGGACTCCTGGGGTAAAGTAGCTTGTCTCTGCCTTTCTTGTGAGGAAGCCACAATTTAAACTCTCATCCCCCACCTTTACCTGACTTTGGAGACTCTGTTTAGGTGTCTAACTCCTCACTAGATGAAAGGACTTGGTACAAAACACTCCCAGCACATACAGAATGTTTATATGACTGGATTAATCAAAAGTCACATTGCACGTCTTATCATATCACTAAGCAAATCTAGAATTCAGCCCCAGGTTCATTTCTCTACTTCAGCAGAAATCATTTCTCTATTGTCAAATGACAAAATTAGAACAAAATTAACTTTAAAATCTTTTTCCTTTCTTTCTTTTTCCTTCCTTCCTTCCTTCCTTCCTTCCTTCCTTCCTTCCTTCCTTCCTTCCTCCTTTCCTCCCTTCCTTTCTCCCTCTTTCCCTCCTTCCTTCCCTTCCTCCTTTTCTTTTCTCTTTTCTTTTTTTCTTTCCTTTCCTTTTCCCTTTTTCCTTCCTTCCTTCCTTCCTTCCTTCCTTCTGTCCTCTCTTTCTTTCCTTTTTCATTCTTTCTCCCTTCCCTTTCTTTCTCTTTCAATTTATTTCCCTTTCTCTTTATCTTCTCCTTCTCTTTCTTTTCTTTTCTTTCTTTTTTTTTTAGAAAAAGAGTGTCTCTCTGTTGTCAAGGCTGGAATGCAGTGACACAAACACAGCTCACTGAAGCCTTAACTTCTTGGGCTCAAGGAATCCTCCCACCTCAGCCTCCCAAGTAGCTGGGACTACAGGAGCATGACACCACACCTGGCTAATTTTTGTATTTTTTGTTGAGACGGGACCTCACTGTGTTGCACAGACTGATGTCAGATTCTTGGGCTCGAGTGATCCGTCTCCATCCACCTCAGCCTCTCAAAGTGCTAAGTTTACAGGCATAAGCCACCATGTCCATCTAGTTTAAACATCTTGATTGGCTTTTATTTGCAATTTTATAATTGGGCAATATCTCATTCTGTAAGATAGAGTGTTCCAGTGAGTCAAACAGTGAAGGCTGCTTTATAGACAGTAGAGGGCTGAAGAAAGCAGAAACAGAACACAAAAAGCAGATTGGTCATTGAAAAGTTGTTTTCCTTATAAAGGTTAAAGCAGAGGGGACTTCCTTATCATGCTGACTAAAACTGGCCCGTTTGGGGAATTTTGCTGTTATCTTCCTCCTGATTTTTCAGAAGGACGGATAAACAACTTAGTTTCAGTTGAAAACTTCAGCATGAGTGACTCCATTTTGGTTTGGTCTGTTGTGTCTAGTGCAGGAGCTCAGTTCAAACCAAGAGCTGCCTTTGAAACCACTTTTGCAAAATTATAACTAAGACAGTGAAATAGATCTGACCTAACCAACTCCATTTTGCTTCTATCCGCCAAGCTGTCCTTGTTCATTTCTGAGCACAGGCTGAACTAACTTTGGGAAGAACTTCGTTTATAGTTTAAAACAAAGACAATAACAACCCTTTCCAAAACAAACTTCCTACTTGCCTGGGCACTAGACTTCTTTTGTGGGACTAACAAATCAGCTGAAATATTAAAAATTATGGTTTAGCAGTTATATAGCTAGAGGTTACAAGATTCTGACCCTCCTCAAATTGTTTCTGGGGATAACATCACTATTGTAAAGCCTAAGATCAGTGCTTGAGATATATTGCAGACCCTGCACTTGTTGGATCAGCTGATACCACTCAGATAAATAAACTGACTCATCAGATCTTGTGGCCCCCACCCAGGAACTGACTCAGTGTAAGAGGACAGTTTTGACTCCCTATGATTTCATCTCTGATCTGACCAATCAGCACTCCTGACTCACTGGCTCCCACTCACCAAATTATCCTTAAAAATCTGATGCCCCGAATGCTTGGGGAGACTGATTTTAGTAGTAATACAACTCAAGTCTCTGCCACAGCCGGCTCTGCATGAATAACTCTTTCTCTATTGCAATCCCCCTGTCTGGATAAATTGACTCTGTCTAGGCAGCAGGCAAGCTGAACCCATTGGGCAGTTACACTATAAATTTGATTAAACACTATGAAATCCCCTGGGGCAACATAGCAATTGCACCCTAAATGATTCAGATCATTCCAAATTGAGGGATGGGGCCTGAAGGGGCAGAGAGTGGGAAATCCCTTTCCTACCCATCATTAGGGTCATGCCCAACACCCCTATAACAAGAGAGAAGCATGAGTTTATTTGATCATAATTTTATGTGACATGGGAGCCTTCAGGATGAGTGGCAAAAAGATACAGGGGAACTCATCTATTTTTATGCTTAAGTTCAATGAAGTATAGAGAGGCCTGTAGAAAGGTGATTGGACAAAAAGCCTGGGGTCTAATGCTAATAGGCTGAGCGGGGAAACCCAGAAAGATCTGTCTGTTCAAATTCTTCTTGGCCTTTCTGCGAAATATTCCTTCCTCTCTGGTATGGGGCAGGGCCTTTCTGGAATAAGGCTCTTAATTTCTTTATGGCCAGCTATCACACAGAAGGGCAAGGAGGTGGGGATTAGAGTAATATTTTTGGGCTTTATGGCTGGCTTTGGGGGAAAGGCGTTCTGCTTTTTATGATCAACCTCTGGGAAGAGGGATTCCATTTTCTATGGCTTGCCTCAGGGGAGAATGAGGGACGAGGGACAGGAGGGCAGGAGAAGGTCAGAAACTTTGCTATTGAGGCTGCTTCTTAGGCCTCTACTTAGGGTATCATTTTCTGGGCACCAACAAGGCCAAATGTTTTTGCTTTTTCCCTTCAACATCCAGTGAAAGGGAGCTGGAGTATTGGAGCCTCTAGTTTCCATCTTTGAGACATATCCCCATTTCCTTTTCCCTGGGAAGGTCACTGTTCAGCCTCTTTTGATAAAAGCACAGGACAGACAGAGCCATCAAGATGTCAAATAGCTACAATTGCTGTGCCTGCCAAACAGTAGATAAAGCTGACTAAGAAGATGAAACCCATAGATAGCCAGCCCTTAAGACTATAAGCCGAAAATAAACTTCTATGGCTCCCCGGCCACGTGAATGGGTCCCTCCTCTAAACTAAGGTTATTTCAAAGTTAACTTGAAAATCTAGTTCAGAAAATGATGAAAGAGGAGGTTGGACATGCCTCACTATACCCCTTCAGCATTAAGATCAACACAGACCTTAAGTTTGATAAGAAATATTTATAATTTATTCTCTCTGAAGCCTGCTCCCAGGAGACTTCATTTGCCTGATAAACTCTCAGTCTCCACAACCCCTTATCCTAACCCAGACATTCTTTTCTACTGATAATAACTCTTTCAACCAATTGCCAATCAGAATATTTTAAAATCTACCTATGACCTAGAAGCCCCCCCCCCACCATTTTGAGTTGCCCTGCTCTTCCAGACCTAATCAATATAAATCTTACATGTACTGATTGATGTATTATGTCCGTAAAGTGCATAAAAGCAAACTGTACCTGGACTACCTTGGACATGTGTTGTCAGGACCTCCCAAGGCTGCATCATGGGTATGTTCTTAACCTTGGCAAAATAAAAAAATAAAACTTTCTAAATTGATTGAGACTTGCCTCAGATACTTTTTGGTTCACAAGGCAGAGGAGCTATTACTAAATAACCTTTGAATCTGTGACTACCAGCTCAGGTTTCAGGCATCTGGGGCTGAACTCAGTCTAGATAGACAACTGCTGGTCACCAGGCCAGTGGAGAAATGGCTCCTGTAGAAATGGAGCTTTCACTTATGGGAGAAGGATGAACCAATAACCAACTTCAAAGGATAAGGGTATAATGACTGAACCAAGACAGTAATGTACCAACCCTTATAATCAGGGATGTGGGTCTCTTACCACAGGAGGGTAGGGCAGGTGTGGTAGGCAAAGAATAACCACCATGGGTGGGTGGGATTTTAAGCCTAGTTTTTCAGCCTGCAAAGATGGCAGGTGTCCATTTCCGTGTTAATCCAATGTCACCTAGCACAGAGTGGCCTCATTATCTGAGGAATCATTATTCAAGTTGCTCCAGTTTTTGTTTAAATTAATTAATTAATTTTTGAAATGCCAACTTTTATTTTAGATGCAGGACGTACATGTGCAGATTTGTTACATGGGTATGTTGCACCCAGGTAGTGAGCATAGTACCTAATAGATAGTTTTTAAGCCCACACCCCGTTGCTTGTCTTCTCCCTCTGGTAGTCTGCAGCATCTATTTTTTCTATGCGCCACAGTTTTTTAAAGACTGTACCAAGAAATGTTTTTTAGTTATATCAGGAAATATTTATTAAAGGGCTAAAGAAGTGACCACTTGAAAAACCAGTCCCCATTCAAATGTCATTCCACTTAATATGAGCATCTATTCTTGATAACTCTAGCTACATCTTCACAAATATCTCACAAGCTGTAATTATATATGAAAATATAATGCAAACACATGTAAATTGCTGGTGCGATGGTATTATAAACTTTTTCAGAAGATGTGGGATCTTTATGAAGTTGATAAAGTGATTCTGGAGAACTGACTGATACCCAGTGAAGATGGGCAAATGGCTGAACAAGAGCAGAAGAATGCTGCTTAACAAGAGAAGCATTTGAATAACAAAGGATTAAGATAAACCATGGGGAAAATTTATGAAGCTTGGAATGTTTTGGCAGACATGCCTCTTGTATTAGTCCATTTTTGCACTGATATAAAGAACTACCTGAGGCTAGGTAATTTATAAAGAGAAGAGTTTTAACTGATTCACAGTTCCATATAGTTGGAGGCCTCAGGAAATGTACAATCATGGCAGGAGGTGAAGGGGAAGCCAGGCACGTCTTACATGGTGGGAGGAGAGAGAGAGAGCTAGTGAGGAACTGCCAGACACTTTTAAAAGCTCAGATCTCATGAGAGCTCACTCACTATCATGAGAACAGTACGGGGGAAACTGCCCCCATGATCGAATCCCTTCCCATCATGTTCCTTCCTCAACACATGGGGATTACAATTTGAGATGAGATTTGGATGGGTACACAGGGCCAAACCATATCACCTCTCTTTAAGATCATTTTTTGTAAGGCAAATGGCAAGTGAAGAATATGATTGGTAGTTATGGGGTAATAATGCCAATAAAAGCAATCAACACTTAGTTCCTTCCTTGTTCATTCTAAGAAGTAGATTGTCATCACAATTATAAATGTAAAGTATATTTTTATCTTTGAGAAAAGGCTCCAATCTTTTTTACCATTTTCTATAAAAATTTATGCCTGTTGTATTATTCAGTTATTCTTCCCAGTATCAGTTATCTTCAGAATATGCTATTATAATGATACATATTTGTCCTTACACCTAGAATGATAAGTATTTTAAAACATTTAAACACGAGCATTGAAATTCAACTTTTTCCCTCAATTACACTTAATCAATTTCACATTCTGTTAGTCAGCACATCCAACTCATGAATGAATTTACATAAACACTAGTTAAAAGTTTCTAGATTTTGTTCTTTATCTTCTAAGTAAACTGGTGTGCCAATTGAGGTTACCAGGTGAAGTTAAGTAACCTTCTAAAGGCCTGCAGTGCTGCACAATACCAGTTTTATTTCTGGCTTTGCCATTAATTAGCTGTGTGTCCTTTCACAAGTTACGTTTTTTCTCTGGGCCTCAGTTTCTTCATCCACAGAGTGTGGAGCTAAAAATAGATCAATGTTCTTAACACTGATTGGGCATTAAAGTCACCTGGGGGAGATCTATAATATGTGTTTTATTCTAAAAGCTAAGAGTACTCTTGCCCAGATCAACTGAATCAGAATCTTGGAAGTAGGGCTGTGGGGTTTCCTAACACGTGCAGATTTCAAAATCCCGCAGGTGATCGTAATTCAGCTAAGAGTACAAATAACTGAATATTGTGATTCTTAGCATTCATTCCAAGTTTCTTATTATTTATTTCTCTTATAACTTGGTTTTTGTCCTAGGGATATGTATAGGTGCAAAGGAAGGGTTTAGATAACCCCATCCCATTCTAATTAGGTTTTAAGCCTTTGTCATACATAGCTTTCTAAGAAATAATGGAGTTTTTGGGGGAAAAGCACACCACTACGGTTTTTGCCACATTTTCTGGTGAACATAGCATTCTCACCTCACATGAATCCATGTTTCAGTGAAACAGGGTGCTGCTGCTTTCCCATAGAAATACCTCACAACTGCTGTGATTGAAATAAGGTGACAGACAGAAAAGGCGCAGATATGGCAACACTCTGGATTGAAATACTCTTTGGACTTTTCTTGGCCACAGAAAAGGGCTCCCATGTCACCTAACTCCTCTGGGTTGTTCAAAATGGCCTGAGGAACTTCTGAACGGGGACAGCTGCCTGGCCCAGTCATGTGCAAGGCGAATGCTGATTGGGCAGTGCAATCAGCTTGACCTCTGCACCAGCCAACTCCAGGCATGTCTTCCTGTTTTCATAGTAGAGTATGCAGGTAATTAGCCTGAAACGTAGGATTCCCTTCTTTTGTCTTTTTGGAAAATGAGACTGTTTTGATATTATTTCTAGAGAAATTGAAAGAACCTGAATGATAAAGATTTCACAGCAGCTGCTTATTATGATTAATTATCACACACAGTCTTGGTGACAAAGATGCTCTCCTTGATCAAATATTAGTCAAGCTCCTCTGGGCCCTCTTACTCACTAGGCCTTGTCCTTGGGCCTTGTCTTTAGCCTGTTTGGTACAGTTTTAGCGAGAAGTCCAGACTCACCGGCCCTAGTCCTTGAGCTAAATCCCTCTCTTAATAATCAATACTTATAAATCAGCAAATATTTATAAACCCCCTGCTATGATATCTGTATTATGCTCAGAAATTATATTGTATTAGTTTGCTAGGGCCACTACAACAAAGTACCGTAGACTGGGTGGCTACGATGTATATACCATATGATACACAAACTACAGAAATGTATTATCTCACTGTTCTGTAGGCTAAGAGTCTGAGATCAAGGTGTTGGCCTCTGAGGCCTCTCTCTTTAGCTTGTAGATGGCTTTCTCCTTGTGTCTTCACATGGTTGTCTCTCTGGCTGTGTCTTAATCTTCTTTTCTTAAAAGAATGCTAGTCATACTGGATTAAGCCCACCTTAATGATTTTATTTTAACTTAGTTACCTATGTAAAGACCCTGTCTCCATATAAAGTCACAGTCTGGTTAAGACTTCAACATATGGCCGGGCGCGGTGGCTCAAGCCTGTAATCCCAGCACTTTGGGAGGCCAAGACAGGCGGATCACGAGGTCAGGAGATCGAGACCATCCTGGCTAACACGGTGAAACCCTGTCTCTACTAAAAATACAAAAAAACTAGCCGGGCGAGGTGGCGGGCGCCTGTAGTCCCAGCTACTCAGGAGGCTGAGGCAGGAGAATGGCATAAACCCAGGAGGCGGAGCTTGCAGTGAGCTGAGATCTGGCCACTGCACTCCAGTCCGGGCGACATAGCGAGACTCCGCCTCAAAAAAAAAAAAAAAAAGACTTCAACATATGATTTGGGGTGGGGGTGCAATTCAGTCCATAACACAAGTATAGCATAGAGATTTATTTGCAATTTAATGTAGGATGGAGATCTATTGATATTTGTCTACAGTTTGTTTTTGTTGCTATAGACCTGTCTGGAAGAAATTAAATTCTGTCTCCCATTCTCTTGAAGCCTGAACTCTCTTTTTCCTCAGAGGGAGAGCCCCTTGCTTGTTTTTACTATTTGAAAGAATAGAAGAGAATATTCTGGGGGACTGAGTTGGACACCCTGGAAAAGATTCATCCCAGAGTTTTGTGTTTGAAAGGTTTATACTCTAAAGGGAATTAGCTATATTGCCCTAGAAGGGAAAGGACTGAAAGGCTGGGGATTAAGGATTTAGGAAGGGAATGGCTTTGTGACATGGATTATTTGAGGCTGGGAAGGGGAAGTATGAAGCAGGGACCTGGGACTCTATAGAGATACATACAGGTAAGAGCTTTGGGTACGGAATTTCTTGCTCCAGAGATTGATATTTGAGTCTTAACAACCTCAGCATAGCTGAGATGCCTAATTGTTCCCCAGCATCCATTCTGCTTTCCTTCCTTCCTTCCTTCCTTCCTTCCTTCCTTCCTTCCTTCCTTCCTTCCTTCCTTC
>NW_012119010.1:897852-902306 GCF_000951035.1 Colobus angolensis palliatus | reverse complement strand
TTCTCTTCTCTTCTCTTCTCTTCTCTTCTCTTCTCTCTCTTTTCTGAGACAGGGATTTACTATATTGGTTTTGAAGTCCTGGGCTCAAGCAGTCCTCCTGCCTCAGTCTCCTGAGTAGCTGGGACTTCAAGATACTTGTGTACCGCCTCCCTGGCACATTATCCTTTTCTTGCATGTAGGGACAGAACTTCTGGCAGTGTTAGCAGGGCACATGATCACTCAACTAGACTCTACAGTTCCCAGCCTCCTTGTGGTTAGGTGTGGTCACATGACCAAGCCTGAACCGATGGGATGTGAGCAGGGGTCCTCTGAATGGTTTCTGTGCTCTTGGAGACAAAGCAGTGAGATCTGGTGTTTCTCTCTCCTCCTTTCCATGGGCCAGAACATAAACATGGATGGAGATGAGTCAGCTTCAACCACACCATGAGGAACAGTGCCTTAGGAGATGGCAGAGACACTGGAAGAATGGAACCGGAGTCATGGAATGACCTCATAGTGTAGAGCTGCTTTGCTAATCCTAGACTGCTCACCTCTGGACTGTTACTAGAGGAATAAATAAAGGTTTAAGTTTTTAAAGCCACTGTGTTTTAGAATCTTTTTGTTATAACAGCTTACCCATATCTTATATTTAGCAAGTAAAAGCTTGAGTCAAACTTCCTGTTGTGCAGAAATTTAAATCAATTATATAAGCAGATAAAGCTAAAACATCTTCCTGCTTTAAAAAAATCTGTTAAAATTGATTTTATTTTAAAATATATGAGAACCTTTAAGTAGATTATATTTCAATGAGGGACAGCATCTTTTTTTTTTGGACTGGTATATTAAAATCTTTTTGGCAGAGGGAGGGTTACACTTCTTGTCAAAAAATTTAATACATTATGGAAAACTTGAAAATTAAAAAAAGGAAAACGTAAAATCAACTCAGATGAACCCATCATAAATACTTTGTTATATTCTTCAAGCTTGATTCTATACACATAGAATTTTATTTTTGAAACTGGATTATCTGCATACACAAAATTGCATACTGCTTTATTCCTTGTAGCCTCATAGCATGAGTATACCATATTCCAAAATAATTAGAAATCCTTGGAAGATATGATTTTTATGGGCTTCATGATTTGTTTTCATAACTATTTTGTATTTTGTTTGATAACTGCCTTTTACTGCAACTTAGGTTGTTCCCCATTCTCTTTGCCGTTATACATTGCAATGGCTGTCTATAATGGACAAGTGTCAAAGATATGCAGCATCTTTGAGCGTTATCCCCATATTCGGACAATCTGGAAATGTCCCACTTTCTGAGCTCTACTTTTGAAGGCAGAAGCCAGAAGATTCTCATTAACAGACTCCTTCGGGCTATAGCTGCAATCCTGGGACACAGATTCAGATACACCCAGTGGCCCCTGGCCTCAGAAGAAGTGGGAGATATAAGGAGCCCATCATGCACAGTGCTGTGGGTTGTCTAGCAAGGGCAGAAGTGGCAGCACATGTATTTCTTTCCTTTACTTTTACTTTAACTTTTTCTTTTCTTTCTTTCTTTCTTTCTTTTTTTTTTTTTTGAGACAGAGTTTCACTCTTGTCGCCCAGGCTGGAGTGCAATGGTGCAATCTCAGCTCACTGCAACCAACCTCTGCCTCCTGGATTCAAGTGATTCTCCTGCCTCAGCCTCTCAAGTAGCTGGGATTACAGGTGCTTTCCACCATGCCCAGCTAATTTCTGTATTTTTAGTAGAAACGGGGCTTCACCATGTTGGCCAGGATGGTCAAGAACTCCTGACTTCAGATGATCCACCCACCTCAGCCTCCCAAACTGCTGGGATTATAGGCATGAGCCACCACGCCAAGCCAGCACATGGATTTCAAAGGCTATGGTAGAAGAACCCTGTGTGCAGACCTCATGCTGCAGAATGGCAGCCATCAAATTTTGCGAGAGCAGTTTCCATGGCATGAGTAGGCATTGTTCCAGGCATCAGCCACAGAGTCCAGGATTCTGTGTTTCCAGAGTTGAGTTCTCTGAGCTTTCTACTATGATGTAATAAAATCATGTTCAGTTTAAATAGCCAGAGTGAATTTTGCTGAAGAGGATTTGGATCAACAGAAACTCTCATTCATTATCGATGGGAATGCAAAGTGTTGCATCTACCTTGAAAGACATTTTGTCAGTTTCTTTCTTTCTTTTTGTTTTCTTTTTGAGACAGAGTCTTTCTCTGTTGCTGAGGCTGGAGTGCAGTGGCATAATCTTGGCTCACTGCAACCACCGCCTCCCAGCTTCAAGTGATTCTCCTGGCTCAGCCTCCCAAGTAGCTGGAATTACAGGTGCCCGCCAACATGCCTGGCTAATTTTTTTATATTTTTAAATACAGACAGGGTTTCCCCATGTTGGCCAGGCTTGTCTCGAACTCTTGACCTCAAGTGATCCGCCCATCTCAACCTCCCAAAGTGCTGGGATTACAGGTGTGAGCCACCATGCTACTGTTAACCACAGTTTTACATAAGGATTCACTACTCAAACTATTAGGTATTTACCCAACATGTCCACACAAAAACTTGCACATGAATGTTTGTAGCAGATTCATCTAACACTGGTAGCAACCAATGTCTTTCAGCAGGTAAACAGATAAACATATCATGGTATATTCATATAATGGAATGCTATTCTGAAATAAAAAGGAATGCATTGTTATGCCACACAAAAATATGGATGGATGTTAAAGAAATATTGTTAAATGAAAGAAGCTAGTCTGCATAAGTGATATAATATATGATTCCATTTATATTATATCCTGGAAAGGCAAAATTGTAGAGATTGTAAAGAGATCAGTGGTTGTCAAGGATTTAAGTGGGTAGTGGGAGTTTAAATACATAAAGCACAAGGGATATTTTTAGGGCATAGTTCTCCCCCACCAGGAAGCGATGGGCAGAAAGTGAGAGGTGAGACATCTGGGTGCCTTAGGCACGACTTCGTTAGATGGTATCTGTGTGAAGCTGGTCCCTGCTTGAGACAGATGATCTGAAGTGGAGAGCAAGAGATGCCTGGCACGTATAGATGTTTGTTTGTTTGTTTGTTTGTTTTTGAAGTAATAAAAAGTTTAGAGTACGTTTTGCTTTAATCCTAGGATGCCACGATTGAAGAACTGAAGTTTCCTCTTTTGGTAATGCTGCCTCTCAGATATTTACTTAGAAACAACACCAAGATGGCAATGGAAAAGCAATAGAGTGGAAATTAACGTACCATAGCATCACATATAATTTGAGAGCTTCAGTGTACCTTGGAGAACACAGAATTTCAGTGCTGAAGGACACCGTGAGCACAATCTAGTCATAGCATCTATCTGAAACATGAATTCAATTCCCTTCTCCATACTCCATCTCTTCTGTCACTGACTCTTTGCTACCAGAGTTCTTTGGTGGCAAATAATTCCAAATAATAGTAACAGTTATATTTCCCATCTAATGTTAATGTTTAAATTATTTTCTAATGTCATTAGAAAACTGAGCAACTAAAATATTTAGGGTATCTTGCCAAGTAAAAGTTAAACTGGACAAAATAAATTTATAATAAGGTTCGTGTTTTGCTGCCTGGATAAGAAAACCAGATATATCTTCTTCTGGGGGACTAGGAGTTTGTTCTTCAATAGATGAATTTGGGGAAACATAATTCAGCCGTAACACAAAGTAAGACTTATATTAGAGTCTGATTCCATTTCTGGTGTTTGACTGATGATGCATTTCATGTCCCGCCTCTCCTTTCTGTCCCACATCTGGGCAAGCTGATCAGAAAGCCCAGGAGCTCCCTCCTTTGGCACCAGCAGCAAGTTCAAACCATATAAGCCCCAGCCAACAAGTGGGCATCTCACCTCAGGCTCAGCCTCCAACCACAATGAAAAACCAAGCCAATCTCCCTTCCTTGCTCTCTCAAGCCATTGTTGTATCCGCTTGGGAGACTGCCCTGCTCTTCCCAGAAAGCCTCCCTATGTGAGTGGCAACGCTTTTAGTATCCTCTTGGAGTGCCTGGGGTCTCATCAGTCTCAACATCCAAACCGAATTTTGCAAGGGAAATTCCGTCTTATTGCTACAGGATGACCCAAACAGTTTACTTCTCATATGTGACTAAAATAATACTTACAAAGTCAACCAAGGCAATAACATTAACGTAAAACATAAAATCATTTTATTTATTTATTTTTAAAGTTGTAGGGTCCTGGACAAATATTTATTCATTTAGTTATAGGTTGCTGCAAAACAAAAACCACACTTACTTTTTCACCGACCTAATCTTTTTATCAGTATGGGCTCATGGATTTTTTTAAATTCTATGCATTATAATCCATTGCTACCATTATTTATTTTGTTGCTCAAGTTGTTCCAGGTTTGAGTTTGAATATTTTTATTTTATTTATTTATTTATTTATTTATTTATTTATTTATTTATTTATTTATTTATTATACTTT
>NW_012119010.1:866587-893002 GCF_000951035.1 Colobus angolensis palliatus | reverse complement strand
GAGCTTCCCAGCGGCTTTGTTTACCTACTTAAGCCTCAGCAATGGCGGGCGCCCCTCCCCCAGCCTCGCTGCTGCCTTGCAGTTAGATTGCAGACTGCTGTGTTAGCAATGAGGGAGGCTCCGTGGTAGTGGGACCCTCCCGGCCAGGTGTGGGATATATTCTCCTGGTGTGCCTGTTTGCTTAAAGCGCAGTATTGGTGTGGGAGTTACCCGATTTTCCAGGTGTTGTGTGTCTCAGTTTCCTTGGCTAGGAAAAGGGATTCCCTTCCCCCTTGTGCTTCCCAGGCGAGGCGATGCCTCGCCCTGCTTCAGCTCTCGCTGGTCGGGCTGCAGCAGCTGACCAGCACCGATTGTCCCGCACTCCCTAGTGAGATGACCCCAGTACCTCAGTTGAAAATGCAGAAATCACTGGTCTTCTGTGTCGCTCGCACTGGGAGTTGGAGACTGGAGCTGTTCCTATTCGGCCATCTTGCTCCGCCCCCATTTTATTTTATTTATTTTATTTGAGTGAAGATCTTGCTCTGTTGTCCAGGCTATAGTGTGTGGCATGACCATAGCTCAGCATGACCTCAAACTCCCAGGCTCAAGAGATTTTCTCACCTCAACACTTGAGTACCTGGAACTACAGGCATGTGCACCATGCCTGGTTAATTTTTTAATTAAAAAACATATATATATTTTTTGCAGGGACAGGGTCTCACTATCTTGCCCAGGCTGGTCTTGAACTCTTGGACTCAAGTGATCCTTCTACCTGGGCCTCCCAAAATGCTGGGATTACAGGCATGAGCCACCATGCCTGGCCTATATACTTTTTTTCATAGATGTCAAGGATCAATCTCTTTTTGACTAAAAATAAACATCTAAATATAATAGTATTAATGAAGTATTAATTTCTTTACATGATGAAGAATACATATTTAAAACTAACTCAGCATTATACTTAATGGAAAATAGTAGCACTACTTCTCTTTTAAATATAGGAAGAAAGTCACTATATATCCTATCATCACCCTCTTTAGGAAGTGTTTGTGCCAGTCATGAGTCAAGGTGTTTCAGCTCTAAACATACTTTTTTAGATTCTGCTCTGTATTGGTGGGGTTGAGACTGTAAAAAACAGCTCGGTTTTGCCAGATGGCTCCGTGGTTCTATCATTAGGAGGCATACATGGGATTGGAAGGCAGGAATAGAGAGAAGGCAGTTGATCCTTCCTGTTTGGCTGTTACTGTTGGTTTGCCCCAGGAATGACTTTCCCCTCCAGCAGTAGTGGTTAGTTCCACTATTCAGTTTTCTTCCTGACACATGAGGAACCAACCTCAGCACATCCATTTAGAGGTACAAATAGCAGTCAGCCTATGTCTCACCTCAAAATTCTGAGCCCCACTCTATAAGACCCCTCCCTCAAGTTCCTGAAGATAGCAGCAGCTGATGATGGTGCCCCTCCTTAGAGGCCTAGACCCCAACTGTGTGGATTCCCTCCTCTAAGTTTCCAGTTCCAATTACCCCAATCTCTTCTCTTTATCTCCCCAGCTTCTTCCTGCAGTTGTAATCTCTACATTACCTCAGTATTCCCTTTCTACATTCTATACCTCTGAATGAAAACTTAACCAACTTAGGCGAACTTTGTGTTAAATTATTTCTGGGGCTTCTGTTTTCCTGACTAGACCATTACCGATACAGCATTAAAAATGCCAGACATAGCTACTTAAGAAGAAAAATAACAACTATAAACACAGAAAGGAAAAAAACTGTCATTTCTAACACAACTAATTTAAAGACAATATATGAGGAAATGACCAAACAGAATAAATGTGCTTATAAAAGCTGCAGGATATGAAAAGTCTAAAAAATATTTTTATTCATATATATTTGATATGCAATTAGAAAATACAGTGTAAAAAAGTTCAATTCACAGCAGCACAGAGAACATAAAGGGAAACAGACAAAAAAAAAAAAAAAACTCACCACGATAAGCAACCACCAAAGCAGCAGCAACAATAAATTCCCATCCAAACTGAGCCTGCAAATCAAAATTCTAAAACACAGATTGAAATGGCAAGAAAACTATCCAGTGAAATTAATAATGAAAATATTTCTCATAATTTTGTCTCCTATGAACTTAATTTTATAAAGCAATCTGGAGAAGTCTTTTAAAATCTTTAGCATCTGCAAAGAGATAACAAGGAATAACATTAATTTTAAAATATTTTAAAAATTATTAAATAAAAGCTTGTAGAAATGATAAACAGGTTTATATTTTTAAAGTGCAAATTGAAAAACTGAATAAAAAAATTAAACATACAGAATAAACTCTAGACGGACAGTGTCAAAAAGAGATTCCATGAATTGACAGGAATTACAGAGGACTTCACTTAAAATAAAGCACAGTGAGGCAAATACATAAAAATATAAAACATTTTTATGTGGAGGATAAATTGATAAGCTCAAATATACACCTCATATTGTTGTCAACTGTTGTGAGACACCTTGGTTCTTGTTTTTCTTTCGTTTAAAAGAATTTAAATAAGAGACACACAGCAAAGGAGAGGTAGCATAGTAATTATTGTAATTATTGTAAAAGAAAAAAACGGTGGCTGGGCGCGGTGGCTCAAGCCTGTAATCCCAGCACTTTAGGAGGCTGAGAGGGGCGGATCACAAGGTCAAGAGATCGAGACCATCCTGGCTAACATGGTGAAACCCCGTCTCTACTAAAAAGTACAAAAAACTAGCCGGGTGAGGTGGCGGGCGCCTGTCGTCCCAGCTACTCGGGAGGCTGAGGCAGGAGAATGGCATAAACCCAGGAGGCAGAGCTTGCAGTGAGCTGAGATCCGGCCACTGCACTCCAGCCTGGGCAACAGAGCGAGACTCCATCTCAAAAAAAAAAAAAAAGAAAAAAACGTATTTCTTCAAAAGTTAGAATAGACAGTACACTCTGAGAGAGAGTGTTTAGGGCAGGCTGCTCGCAAGGATGAGAGAGCGTTGAAGATTGCTGAAGAAATTCTTTTCATGGGAGTTTTATATGATTATTTATAAGAAGATGGGAAGAAGTGAAACTTGTAAGCTTGTTTTGGGTGGTCTTCAGGGAGTACATGCGCAGTAGCTGTATGTGATTGTTTATACATCATATGTCTCATTAGTATCTGAAGTCTCTACCCAGGAATATGTTTCTTACTATTATAATGAGCAAAGGGCCAGTTTAAGGACAGGTAAAATCAATGTGTGCATGATCTCTACAGGGGAAATTTTCTACTGGATAGCTTTGTTTGGATGAACTCAATTACAATGTGAATGCTTAGGCTTATTGGTGTTGACTGTACAGTCACCACACTTGTTGTGTCTGAAGGACATTGTCCCTTCCCTGACTACCTATTCTACTCCAATTTCTCCTTAAGAGATTTTAGGGCCCATAATTATATGGGAGGTTGAGGGGTTAGGTCATTTTTTTTTTTTTTTTGAAGTTGTTTTTTGTTGAGTGGAGCCTTGTCCTTAGAGTCTGTTTTTGTCTGGTTTAACAGGATATAAGCCATGGTATTTATGGGACTGGTGGCAAGATGTGAGACAGCTCATTAGCAGTCAAAGGTTGAAAGTCTTGTAAAACCATCATGTAGACCTGGAATTGTTGAAAGTGAGAGATTAAGGAATTAGCTAGTATTTTAAATGAAGCTGAACCAAAAGTAAAAGTTAAAAGTATGGTGATAACTGGCATTATTACAGGGAGTAAGCCAGATGGTAGTCATTGTTTTTAAGTTTTTATGGAAGTTTTTAAAGATTTAATTTTGTCTGCCTGGGTAATGATATTTAATTTTTTTTGATTGATATAAAAGCAGTATTTTTAAAAAGATATAAATATGTTTATGTCTTGTTTTGTTTTGATTTTTACCTAGCTGTGAGAAGATTTAAGGCTCTTTGGTTTGTAGGATTATAGCGGCCAGGGAGTCTAGCTACAGACTAGCAAGGCCCTCTGCTGTTTGCCAGAAGGTCGCTGTGATTTTCTAAGACAGTTAATGCTAGATTTTTAAGTCTCTGCTCCTCTGGTAGCTGACCCTGCTAATTTTGATAGAGAGGATAGAACTAATGCTAAGGAAATGAAGGGTTTTCCTTGGAGGTGGATTTTGTGATGTTGGTATATGGGGAAAGGGAGACATGTGTCCGTCTATGTGAAAATTGGGGGGAAATGTAAGCAATGGCGCATCATCCCTTCTACCATGGAGGGAGTTGTCAATATGCTGAAGATTTATGACTTCTCCACATTTTTTGTGATGGTGAAATTTGTGTTGTAAAATATTTTGTATTAAAGTGGTGAAAGTAGTGGAGTTTCTTTAAAAAAAATATTTGTGGTCTATATATGAAAGGTTTTGTGTATTTAACACAAAACCTGGTAGTGGTTTTTAGGTCTATTGATGAATAGTTAAGTTGGATGGTACATTAATAAGTGTTTGGAATAAAGTTTTATTTTAAGGGTCCCACTACAAGGTATAATTATATTTTGATCGGATATGTTGACAGTTCCCAGAAGATATATTGAGATTGGATGAATAAAGGCTTCACATGAGAGCTCTGCCCCATATAAGCTAGAGATTCTAGTTTATTGACAGGAAATAGAGGCCATATCAGTTTCAGGACATGATAGAGCAGGAAATTGGTTGGATGAGTAAGTTGTTGTTTATTAGTTTAATTTTTGTAGAGGTATTGACTAAGATAGATGACCCAGTGACAACAGTTCAGCTACATTGACTCCTGAAATTTTCTTATGAAAGTGGTGGAGCTAAATGATTGTTGTAAAGGCAAAAGGGGAATAGTGCTGGAAAAGAGATAAAATAAATCTTTTTTTTTTTTTGGGACATTTGAATTATTGTTGGTAGTTAAGAGGAAGAACTTAAAGAACCTATGACTTGACCCCACAGTTTTTTTTGTATCAACTGTTAGGCCTGATATCCCCATTCTGTGGGACAGTGAGTTTTTCTCTGGAGATGCCTTGGGATGATAGGCCAGTGTTTTAAGGACACAGGTCTGGCATATTTTTAACTTTTTGGTCATGCAAAAGCCAACAAAGTTGAGTTTAATAGACTAATGGTATGGTTATTTATTTTTCTAGTAGACATTTCAGTGTCTCTAAAAGCCATTAGAATATGGCAGGCAAGTGACAAGAAAATGAAGATGTTATTTATTTTTCAACTTGGCTCCATTTGGGGTGGTTTTTTTTTTTGAATAGAAGTTTTTGATTCCTTATGGGCTTGCAGGTATAATTAGCAGCTTTTTCTGTTTTGTTTTTTTTTTTAAAGATTTATTGTAAAGTTTAATTTCCATCCTGTGGACCCGACAGGCTGTTTTTTGTAGCTTTACGGTTGTTGGGGTGCCTAGTAGTACTTGTTAAGTTTTTATTTTTTATTTTTTTACGAAATTAGGAAGAAGTTGATCTGTTGGGGACCTTTTTCTTTTTAAGTTTTTAATAGAACCCAGTCTCCAGGCAGGATTTTGGGGTTGTGTTTTATTTGCCCAGGCAAGGGCAGCATCGTATTGTCATATTTTTAGATGGCCTGTTGTACCTAGAGTAGATTTTGAGTATATTTTATAATAGACTGAGTTTTTGGCTTGACTAGCATGTCTAAGGTAAGGAACGGTCTTTCATCAGTCATTTGAAAAGGACTAAGTTTTGCTTTTTTGGCGGTGGCACTCATTTTTATGAGGGCTATAGGCCACAGAGTGTATACCAAGACTTAGAAGTTTGCTGGCACAATTTTGCCAGGGTCCGTTTTAAAGTTTGATTAGTCCTTTTAACTTTGCCAGAGGCTTGTGGCCTACGAGGAGTGGAGATGAGATTTAACTTCTAGAGCTTGGACTATCTGTTGGGTAATAGTTGTAACAAAAGAGGAGCCGTTGTTGCTCTGTAAGGCACTGGGGAGGCCAAACTGTGGTATGATTTTTTTTTAGTAGTGCTTTGTCCACTTCTGCAGTTTTGTTTGTTTGTTTTGGTAGGAAAAGCTTTTACTCATTTAGTAAAGACGTTTACAAAAACTAAAAGATATTTAAATCCTCAACGCGAGGGCATCTGGGTGTAGTCAGTTTGTCAGCCCTCTTCAGGATAGGTTCCTGTCACTGGAAAAGGGTTAATAAAGCGCGGGGCCTTTGTTTGAGTTTGCTCCCAGAGTTATTCGGGGAGAAAAGTTCACATATAAGGTGAATGGTAAGTTTGGAATTCCCAGAGCAGGAGTCTCAATAAGGGTACCCTGGGTTTTTTTTTCATTGTAAGGGTCAATGTCAGGCCGTTTCGTGGCCTCATATAGAGGAGGACAAGCCATTAGTACAAATCCTGGAATCCAGGTTTATGATTCTCAAGTCTTGTACTGGTAGATACATTTGGTTTGGTTTTATGGCTGGTACAATAGGAGTATTATCAGGTGATTGACAGGGCAGTGGTAAATCATGCTGCAAGAATTTAGAAATCAAGGACTCTAATCTTTTGGTTTGTTTTTAATTGGGGAATATTGTTTTTTACTGGTGTACCTATTGGGTCCCATAGTTTAAAGACCTCTGGTTGAGCCTGAAGGGTTCTTCCAGGTACCCCATCATGCTAGATGGTAGGATTTACTTGTTCTAAGATTGACACAGGTAGATAATCTGTTGGTCCAGCAGTGAGGACCATTTGGTAACAACTGGTGCCTTTGAGTGATATAAGGGCTTCCATATTTAATAAGTGTCTGCCTAAGAGTGGTGTAGGACACCCAGGAATAAGCAAAAAAAAGTGATTTATATACTGACATGTGAGTAAGGGTGTGAAATAGTAAGAATGGGGTTGCCCATTGACTCTGGTTACAATTTGTGGAGGTTAATGGGACAGCATGAGAAGTCAGGACAGAGTAAGAGGTCCTGGTATCAATTTTTAAAAATCAATGTTTGTCCCTGCCGGGGGAAGGGTCACCTAGAATTCCAGGTTGGCGACTGGAATGTTCTTTTTGGAGGGGGCCATCTGGATCCTAGGCTCCCTCAGTCTTGGGTCAGTGTCATCTCAAGGGAGGATGTTCCCTTTCCTTTTGGAAACAATCCACTCCCTAGTGGCATGTTTACAGTGGCTTGTTCGCAGATGAGGCATGGCCCCGGTGGGTAGCCAGGTGCACTCTCTAGCCCAGTGCCCAGCCTGCTTGCATTTAAAGCAGGCCCCTTGATTGTTGTCACCTCATCATTGACCAGTTTCCAAGCTTTGAGGTTCCCAGAGGTGACCTTGGGGTTGCAGAATACTACTCACAGCAACAGCATGTAAGTCTGGGCCGTATTGTGCCTGTGCCTATGATGGACTCTGTCTTCCTCCTCAGCCAGATCTCTATCATTAAACACTTCAAAAGCCACTTCTTTTAGTTGAGGCATAGGTGTTTGTGGCCCTAACTGTAATTTTTGTAAATTTTTTCCTGATATCTGGGGCAGACTGACTGATAAAGTGTTGCCCCAATAAAACTTGGCCTGCAGCAGATCTATGGTCTATGCTGGTGAACTTTTGGAAGGCCTGTACTAAGTGTCCTTGAAAGAGGGCAGGGTTTTCATCTTTTTCCTTTGTGACTTCTTTGAGCTTTTCATAGTCAACAGGATTTTTAATACATTGTCTCATTTCTGCCACGTGGTATTGGACCATGTAGTCTCTATTTTTTTATTCCTCTGGACCTGCTGTAATCTCAATCTGTGTCCTGGGAGGGAACAGCAATAGCTCTCACCTCACGGGTAGCAGGCTGGCCAGCGTCCCCACTATCTGGCTAGCCAAATTCTCTGTTTTTTCTCTGGAATACAGCAAGTCGAAAGAACAACTTGTACATCATTCCAAGTTAAGTCAAAGGCCAAAGTTAGAGCCTGGAGGCCTCAGTAATGCACTGGGATCCTCTGAGAACCCTCTGAGCTTTGGCTTGCATTGGGTTAGAACATTTATTGAGAATGGAACATGTGCTCTGATGGTCTCTTCTCCATTGGGGAGTTCCCATAAGGGGAGCCATTTCTCTGGACCTGGATGGTATGAAGTCCCACTGTGTAACTCCAGCTGGGCTATTCCCGGTTGAACTTGGCAAAGGAGGATAGAGATGAGCATAAGGAGGAAGTGAAATGGGATTAGATTCTACAGAAGGCTCTGATAGCACGGGGGATGCTGGGGACTCGGAAAGAAGTCTAGGCCTCTGGGAGCCTCTGGCTGGAGCTGACATTGGGCCGTGGGATCTAGTATCCTTTCTCCTTAAAAAAAAGAGGATCTTCTGATGGGTCTGGGTGGCTTTCTGGCTTACTGGGTTTTAGCCCACAGGTGCCGCATAGAACTGGGTTCTGTTTTCAGACCATAAAGGCCTGTAATAGGGTACCTTAGACCACTTTCCCTAATTTCTGTAGAAAAGATCTAGCTATAGGTTGCTGTTGACGTTTATGGTTTCATTCTCCAGCCATTTTTCATTGTCTGCTAACTTGTACCCAGGCCAAACAGTGTTATAAAAAAAAGAAGTTTTTTCTTTTCTTTTCTTTCTTTCTTTTTTTTTTAGCTCATCTAGCCAAAAGGTGTTCTAGTTTTTTAATATACACTCCAGGGTGTTTCAGTGAGAGTAGAAGCGGTGGCTCCCATGGTGCTGAGAGAATCCCACAATGACAGAAACATACACTGACATCTAGGAGGTCATGGGCATCCCCATGAGCCAACCTGGACCACAATGGCTTGAGGGTGTCCCCTTGAACCTCAATTAAATCAAGGCCCTAGGAGGTCATTGGCATTTTCCACGCACCGTCCTAGGTCTCACTGGCGCTGAAAGTCCTTAGGCCTGAACATAGTGGCCCCCATTGATGGGTGGGGGCCCCAGATGTCTCTCTTCCAAGCCTTTCTCTATCTCACTGGTTTGCCATTTTTGATGTCCAATTATAATACCTGGAATGCCAGGATGCAATCCCCACAAAAAGGCGTCCACGTGACTGTGCATCTTTTGTTCAGCAAATAAAACCTGTTGAAGGACAATCTCAAGGAGTTTGAAAATGCACGAAGCCTAGAGGGATGGAGTGCTTTTAACGTGTCCCTCAGAACAGAAAATATTGTGAACAGAAACCCTGAGTAGAAAATAAATCAAAGTAGCCACTAGGAGGCGGGCGAGTATTGCTGGAAAGACAGCAAAGCAGCTGAGACTAAAATGCGGCCAGAAAGATGTGAAACTAAGCAAGAAAATAACCCGAATATTGAATGTTGAGAGCAACCCATGGTGCCATGTGGTTAGTATAAACAGCACAGAAGCTGCAATTAAAAGGAGAGCAGGGCATATATTCACAGAAAGAATATAGGTGACTTAAAACTTCTCTCCCGAAACTTCACTGAAACAGCTCTGGAAAGAGCAGTGATAGTTAACCAGGTAATCTACTCATCTGGGGGAAAGGGAAACTGAAGTCAATGAAGCGGAAAAACCTCTCTCTGTGTCATGGTACCATAAATGTTGACAGCTGTTGTGAGAGACCTCAGTTCTTGTTTTTGTAGTTTGAAACAATTTAAATAAGAGACACACAGCAAAGGAGACGTAGCGTAATTTTTTGTAAAAGGAAAAAGAAAATATTTGGAAAGTTAAGCGCAGAATAGACAGTATATCCAAAAGAGAGTGAGTTTAGGGCAGGCTGCTTATCAGGACAAGACAGTGCTAATTATTGCTGGAGAAATTCCCTTTATGGAAATTTTACATGATTCATAAGGAGGTGGGAAGAGGTATCACTAGTAAGCGTAGTTTGGGTGGTCTTTGGGGTGCACATGCGCGATAGCTGTAGATGCTTGTTCATATGTCACATGTCCCATTAGCATCTTAAATCTCTACCCAGGGGTGTGTTTTTCTTTATTATAATGAGCAAAGGGTCAGTGTGAGGACAGGTAAAATCAAAGTGTGCATGCTCTCAACAGGTGAAATTTTCTACTGAAGATAGCTTTCTTTGAGTGAATTCAATTACAATGTGAATACTGAGGCTTATTGCGTTGATTGTACAGTCACCACGGTTGTTGTGTCCCAAGGACATGGTCACTTCCTTGACAACCTATCCTACTCAGTATGAACTCCCAGAGAATAATGTTGAAGAACCAGCAAAGTAAATGAAACAATAGTGACTAAAAATTTTCTAAACTGAAGAAATAAGCATAACCCTTGGATTGAAAGTATACTCTGAATAATTTTCAGGCTAATTAAAAATAAATTCATTCCTTAACACACAAGAGTGAAAGTGTAGGACATTCAGGATAAAGAGAAAATCTTAGAAGTTACCTCTGATAGGTGATAATAATTAGTAACAGCAAATTTCTCATGGAGGAATAGAAGCCAGGAAACAAAGTAAGAATATCTTCAAAATGTAAACTTAGAATTAACTAAGTTGGCTAGGCGCAGTGGCTCATGTCTGTAATCCCAGCACTTTGGGAGGCTAAGGCGGGCAAATCATTTGAGGTCCAGAGTTCGAGACCAACCTGGCCAAAATGGTGAAACCCCGTCTTTACCGAAAATACAAAAATCAGCTGGGCATGGTGGCGCACCCTGTAATCCCAGCTACTTGGGTAGCTGGGGCATGAGAATTGCTTGAACCCAGGAGGCAGAGGCTGTAGTGAGCTGAGTTGGTGCCACTGCACTCCAGCCTGGATGACAGAGCGAGACCCTGTCTCAAAAAACAAAACAAGGGGCCGGGCGCGGTGGCTCAAGCCTGTAATCCCAGCACTTTGGGAGGCCGAGACGGGTGGATCATGAGGTTAGGAGATCGAGACCATCCTGGCTAACCCGGTGAAACCCCGTCTCTACTAAAAAATACAAAAACAAAAACAAAAACAAAAACAAAAAAAAAAACAAAACAGAATTAACTAAGTTGACAAAAAGTGTTCACTTAGAATTTTATACCCAGTTATATAACCATTCAAAAGTGAGCTTACAATCAGGATATTTTTCAGACTATACAATTGTATAAGTAATATAAAATTCTAACATTCATAGTAGAAACACAACCTCTGAGAGAAAAGGATGGACTATAAGAAGCAAATGTGAGCAAAGAAAGTGATGATTTTGATAAATTCAATTAATTTGAAAAGATAGTGATAACTATTTTTGTAAAACAACATAAAAATGACAAAGTGAATGCAGGGCTTTATTGGGTAATTAAAGTATGCTAAGGTCTTTACCATATTCTTAAGGAAGAGAGACATTCTAAATAACGGTATATTGTGTTAGAGAAATTCATAATTGTTTATGTTGAAAATTAAGCACAATGATGAAAAGAATAGAAATGGAATCTACAACATCAATACCAGTAGAGAAAAAGATAAGGGGATTTAAAAAAAATAGAAGGTAGTAAAGAAGGTAGAATAGGAGGTAGTAAAGAAGAATAAAAATGAAGCTAAGAAAAATGAGAAATGGAAATCCAGACCTCTGAGAAGGAGCACTGCTCAGCTGGTACTGGGATCTTTGAGCTTGGGATGGGGTTGAGAAAAGAAAATAGAGCTGTTTCTACAAGCAAACTGGATCCAGATAATTCAGAAAGGAACTATTGCTGCTACGGTGAGGAAGTATTGTTGAAATAACATTCACAGGAACAGAAAGCTGGCAGGAAGTCACACAGGAAGTAGATAGAAAGTCATAGGAAGGAAGTTGGAAGAAAAAAATCCCTTTTTCCTTTCCAGATTTGTAGACCTTCCCAAGTACCCTTACTGACAGAAGCAAACATGGAGCTGTTGGCAAAGCAGAAATGTGGTTTGCAGAGTTTGAGCCCCGGTGTCACAAAGCAGAGTTTAAAAGGGTGAGTTTCAAGCTAATAGATAATAACTCAACGACTGGCACACATATTTCTTCATTCTGCTTTTCCAGCACTGTTCAATAAAGTATTATCTTCCCTCTGTGTGTGTGTGTGTGTGTGTTTTTTAAGGTAAATAACAACTTACAAGCAGAAGTCATGAAGACCTTACTGAAAATAACCATAACATAATCTTTCATCTAAAGACTTTCCTAGCTCTTCCTGTATAGTTCTTTGCTGAACTTGCATACACACCAGGTTAATTCATAGTTGGAGAAAAGCCTTATAACTCTTAAAGCCCCCTAACTCTCTCTCCAACTTCCAAGTACATAGGGGTTATATCAACATGCTGGGATGCTGTAGGGACATTAAAATGACAAACGTGCTGACTAATGTCAATATATGGACATGGTAATATAAAATTTAAAAATTAAAAAACAACCCAGAAGACAACATCCTAGGGGTACTTTTATATAACAATATAAAGTTTATAGATATACATGAAAAGATTGGAAATAAAATTGGAACAATGTGAATTAAATTGAAATAAGTCGTTGTACCTCACTGTTCCATTTTTTTCTTTCTGTAAAATTGTGCAAGTTCATAATTTTTTAAAAGAAAAAATGAGAAAATTTGCTCATTTGTGTTTCCCAAACTGCTTCTCTATCAGATCTGTGTCCATGTCAATGTTTTTTTTGTATCTTCTTTGAACAAATAAAATAATGTTGGTTTTGTCTGACCTATAACCCCAGCTTTTTAAACACTTTATGCTTTTATAGCTGTTTATTATAATATTCATAGACTGAGTAGAGTTCACCCTCTGAATTAATTTTCAAAATAAGATCAATATGTGCAATTAAAGAAAATTCACTATAAATACTATTACTATCTATCATATAATGTATTGTTGGACCCCTTGTTTTTTAAAAGTAATAACATGCCTGACTTTGTCCTGCTTTGTGCAGAATGAGACATGATGAAAGTAATTTGTGCGCTGACAATAAAACACAGTGGAGGGGAAAAGGAAAAAGCTGCTCCTGTGAAAATGCTTTCCTTTAGTAGGAAGCTCTTCATCCCTGGTTAAACAGGCACAGAGAAAACACAGTCATGAAAACATAGTTCTTCTTTTAGGCACAAACATGCCTTTGGCACTGATCAAGGTAGCCCCCAAGGATGAGGGCTGGGGTAAAGGACTATTAAATTAGAATGATCTCAACTTCTCCTTTACTGTCTCAAGGCCATCTAGTAAATGTTCTTGTAACTACACCCTCTTTCTCCTCATCATTCCTGTTGTTCTTCTCTTTATTTTTTCAATCCATCTTACAGGAAGGTTATTCTAAAAGATCAATTCAATATCACCACTATATATAAGGTAATTACCATGTGAAAGATATACCAAAATCTCTAAAAGTAATTTATTTTCCCTTTTAAGTTAGCTTGAGCACAGCCAATGAAATCCTAATGTACATGCTTATTTCTTGTAAAACAAAGTTCAAACTTGTAAGAACTGTGTTCAGACAACTCCATAACCTGGCCTTCATTCACCTTCTGTATCTTATTGCTTATTGGTTCTTAATCAAAACCTTTCTCCAAGCAGCGTTCTGTCTTCTGTATTTGAAAACCTACCTGGCTCATTCTCCTACCAACCACACCTTCGCTCACTTCAATCTCACCTCCAGTGCTTTCTATAAACCCCAGCCGTCTTTCAAACTCATTTATTTTAAAGCTCTTTCACAGCAGAGACTACTCTTTGGATTATCTGTAGCATTTTTTGTTTGTTCAATTGACTTGGCATTTGTCATACACACTCATGAATCATTTATTGCTTTTTCTGTCTGTGTATGAATAAAACTAAGATCCATGGGTTCAGAAATCACATCTTTTGCTTGTTTTCTAAAGGAGAAGCAAAACAAACACCTTCTCATTCACTACTGATGCCATGCAACTGCCAAAATTCATGCCCAAATAGGGGATTATTCTTTTTCCCTAGGCAATGAAGTATAATCCTTACACTTATTCACTAAATCCGTGTTTATTGAGTGCATTTTAAGTGGCAGGTACTGGAGACACATATACACAAATAGCTCTGCCCTTGTGGGCATCACAGCCGACTGTGGCACAAACAAGTCATCTGCAGCCTAGCCCAGAGCCCATATGGTATGGAGCATGGTCCCTCAGGTAAGAGAAGGTGAGAGTACTGAGCTGACAAAGCAGGAGAGCATTTGAGAGTCAAGTGTCTTCAGTTGCAGGTGTTTTGTGAAACCAACAAGTCTTCACACCTGTTGACACTTTAGAGGGGATAGATAAACAGCATTGCTTCAGAACGCTTCCTTCTAGAATTTGAGTTCAGCTGAGATAGACACACAAAATCCAGCCTGATGGAAATACCAGCTTGATTGCTGTGAAACACCAGGATGAGCTTGTGACCTAGATTTATGGCAAGTGGGAACACTATTATTCCCCTGAAATAAACTCACCCCACCAGCAGCTGGCCTCGCCCGCAGACAGCATTAGCCCAGCTAAGATCATGGGCTACCTGGAAGCAAACCAGGACCTAAGGCAAATCAGCCTTCACACCAGGTGAGAATTTTGAAAGAAACAGAGAAGATAATTCGGAGTTCCCACACTCTGCTTCTGGAAACCCTTGATGCATAAAGTTATCTCCGTGTTCCTCTCTGGGACTCTGGGAGTCATAGAAGCAATGTCTGTCAACACACTGCCCTCTGGGAAGGCATCTGGGAGAAATTTCTGAGGGGCAATGTCACAGGAAATGCAAAAATGACTTGGTTTTAAATGCCGTTTCTGTCATTTATGTAGTGTAAATCTCGAAATAACTTTACTGAATGTCATTTTCCTCTTCTGTAAAATGAAAATTTTTACCTCACAAGGTTTTCATTAAAAATGCATATGGTATATTATAGACCCTCAAGAAATGTTTCTAAAATATTTATTCTAAATTTGACTTTTGGGTCTCTAACTTTTCTCCTAATTAAGTAAATAATTTCTTATCTAGTAACAAAAATATAAAAGCAATAATTTACTACAAAAGGGATACTTTAGAGATAAGTTGACACTATGTATATATGTTCAAGCTTAGAGGAAAGAGTGAAAACACATCTCTTTTTGTTTAATTTCTCCTCAGCACCTGACAAAATACTAGAATTTGGAAGTAGTTGGGATGAGGACAGTTGATAGAAAATACATTTAAAATTATGGAAGTGTACAGGCCTTATGTATGGATTTTTCCAAATTTCATCCTGTAATACTGAGTATTTTAGAGATCTCAGATACATCAACTCTGTGTAGCATCAGAGGGATGGATACTCCTTATAACACATAGTCATGCACTTGCAATGCCACCCTGTCCTTCTCTGACATGGAACTCCAAGGGTAGGGTCATTCTATATGTGCCCACCCTCTTGTGTTAATCACTGTGATGAATTGTACTGACGTAACAGGTGACATTCCTTTAATTTTTCTTCCTATAGCAAAATGTAAAACTACTCATTAAGAACAAGGAGTATTTTGTGAAGAGAACTTAATATGTATTTTAAAATATTCAACGAGATACTTATAATACCATTTAAATAAGCAAATTCTAAATAAAAATATCACTTTAAATTCAGGTAAATAAGGCAGCATGAAAACAATAAGTAAAAGAAAGATGATTTCAAAACCAGAAAAAAGACATTCCAGCAAAAAATAAAATCAAATTGGCTTAAAGCCAGCTAGTCATCTTGACTACCCTTTGCTAGAGTTTCCATTTGCTATACAGTAGCTCTGTTCTCCTTATTGTTGGTGTGATTTTTTTCCAGGGCATCACAAATTTGTGATTTGCAATAGAAAAGACATGAAATCAACCCAGGTGCCCATCAGCAATGGACTACATAAAGAAAATGTGGTACATATACACCATGGAATACTAAGCAGTCATAAAAAAAGAACAAAATCATATCCTTTGCAGCAACACAGATACAGCTAAAGGTCATTATCCAAAGTAAACTAATGCAGAGACAGAAAATCAAATACCATATGTTCTTCTGTAGAAGTAGGAGCTGAACATTGGGTACACATGGACATAAATATGGAAACAATAGACATTGGAGAATATTATAGTGGGAAGGTGAGAGGGTTGAAAACCTCTGCTGGGTTCTATGCTCACCCATTGGGTGATGGGTTCAATCATACTCCCAACCCCAGCATCACGCAATCTACCTCTGTAACAAACCTGTATGTGGACCCCCTGAATCCAAAGTAGTAGATAAAAAAATGAAATAAAATAAAATTGGTGATCTGATGGTTGAAAAATTAACAGCATAAGATTTTATTTTGGCCTTGAGCAGTGGCTCACGCCTGTAATCCTAACATTTTGGGAGGTCCAGACAGGCAGATCACTTGACCCTACGCATTTGAGATCAACCTGGGCAACATGGCAAAACCTCATCTCTATCTATATATACATATATAAAATCTCTACCAATATATATCTCTACCTATATATATGTACACACACATATATCTACACTATATATGTATATATACACAAAAAATTAGCCAGAAGTGATGGCGTGCATCAGGAGTCCCAGCTACTTGGGAGACTGAGATAGGAGGATTGTTTGAACCTGGAAGGTGGAGGTTGCAGTGAGCTGAGATTAGGCCATTGCACTCCAACCTGGGCAACAGAGAGAGACCCCTGTCTCAAAAAACACATTATTTTACTCAACAACCTCTATTGACCACCATATGACCTCATTTAACCGCAAAGAAGTTAAACTCAAAAGCAGGAAACAGACATACAAATAGGGGACTACCCAGCAAGAAACAGAATCCTGGCATCGTTTCCACTTTTTGAGGCTTTTGTTTTTTGAGACATATTTGGTTTTCTATTCCTGCATTTGCTAAAGATAATAGCCTCCAGATCCATCCATGCTCTCACAAAAGACATAATCTCATTCTTTTTCATGGCTGCATAGTATTCCATGATGTATGTGTACCACATTTTTATAATCCAGTCTATCATTGACAGCATTTAGGCTATTTCTATGTCTTTGCTATTGTGAATAGCATTGCAATGAACATTTCCGTGCATGTGTCTTTATGACAGAATAATCTATATTCCTCCGGGTATATACACAGTAAAATAATTGCTGGTTCAAATGGTAATTCTGTTTTTAGCTCTTTGAGGAATCGCCACACTGCTTTCCACAATGACTAAAGTAATTTACACTCCCGCCAACATTGTATAAATGTTTTCTTTTCTCTGCAACTTTGCCAGCCTCTGTTATTTTTTGACTTTTTGAAAATAGCCGTTCTGACTTGTGTGAGAAGGTATTTCATTGTGGTTTTGGATGGCATTTTTCTAATTATCAGTGATACTGAGGTTTTTTCATATACTTGTTAGCTGCATGCATGTTTTCATTTGAAAAGTACCTGTTCATGTTCTTTGCCCACTTTTTAATGTTGTCTTTTGTTTTTCTCTTGTGAATTTGTTTAAGTTCCTCACACATGCTGAATATTAGACCTTTGTCAGTTGCATAGTCTGCAAATACTTTCTGACTGGAGTACTTTGGGTCTTTGTTTATATGGGTCAAAAGAAATGAAGAGACAAGATGAACATCTGGCTAATTCAGGGAACATTATTCTCCCCTAATGCTGCTTTCAATGGAAAAGCAAGAGGCTTGAGCCTGAATTAGGAGAGATGGTTGTGGAGTAATACAACTATGCACTGGCCTACACAAACAGTTGTCACTCTGACCATAGCACACCTCATGTCTCTGCCTAGCTGCCTGGCTGCTACTGTGATGTGGAATCCCAAAGCCACACCATGTCTCCCCACTCACAGGTTGGACCCTCACCCACACATCTCTTCTCACTAGAGTTTAGGACACCAAAGAGCCAGGTGGCCCAGCAGGTGGCATCACCAGGATCTCCAGCCTATGGGGGAAGAGGGACAACTCTGACTGTGTTTGACTGGATTTGAATAATGTCTCTAGGACATGTGGCCATAGCTGCTTCATGGCTAAATTTCAGTTTCTAAACTATAAAATGAGGAAAACCATAATCCCAGCCACCTTATCAAGTGGAGATGATAAATCATAAATTACGTAGCTCGTAGTAAGTATTTTCTCAAAGGTAGAAGTTTGTGGTGACATTCCCACAACTAGTTTGAACATTCGCTGATGATTCTTGCCTAAATCAATTATTTGTATATAGTTGCAAAATGATAATTTTCCATGTCCACCATTCTCCCTAAACTTACTAATTATACTAGAAGACCTTTCTCTTCTCTCTTATGTACTTATTTTTTTTGTTTAATCAGTAGGGACTAACAGATTCTTATTTTACCCAATGGTTTGTAATCCATTACTAACATTATTGATCTTGATGCTCAACTTTTCCCAGCCTTTGATCAGGAAAAATTCCTTCAAGCTTTTCCTCATGTCCTTTTAACATGTCCCTAGCATTTCTTTCTTTCTTTTTTTTTTTTTTTTTTTTTTTTTTTTTTTTTTTTTTTTTTAGCACTTGTTATGGCATAACAAAGTGTTTAGGGCTTGTACTGCATTTTCCCTACCCTAGCCTTTTTTTTTTCTTTTTTCTTTTGTTTTTTTTTTTTTGAGAAGTCCTGCTTCTTTTCAGTGGAAGACAGTATATAGACATCTGGACACTAGATGTGTTTATTGCTTTTTGGTGTCATTGTTTTTAGGTCTTTTCAGCAGAAAAACTGGAGAATACACACACGTACTCACAAGTGTAACTATGTCTATAATATTATTTGAAAACCATGCGTTCAAGCTAATACCACCAATTCCAATTCAATGTCACAGGGTTCTTCTTAGCCTTTTGCCATCATGTATTTGTATGTCTCTTTTCAACATCATCAATACATGTACTCATTGCTAACTCCTACAATACATAGGAAGTTGTTCAGAATTGCTAACCCACAACACTGCTAAAACAAATCCTACTAAATAGAGTTCAAGATTTGCCCACAATCGGTTTTTTTCTTATAGTCAAAATTTCTGTTCAAAAAACTCTTCAGAGTGAATTTATTTTTTAAAAACAAAGTTATTTGTGTTAGTTTCCCTCCTCTTCACTGTGGTCATGCTCTCCATTTTAAATACACTTACATTTATTTGTTTCATTTGTGTTACCTTTTAGGACTTGCCCCCTTCAATTTTATTTAATTTAATTAATTTAATTTTATTTACTTTTGGAGTATGTAAACATCAATGGGTTCAAAAAGTCCATACTATACAGATATATACTCAAACATTTGACTTTTCCTTCCCTATCCCTTCCACTCAATTCCCGTATACCTCTACAGGCAACCAATCTCATCTGTTTCGGTTTTATCTGTCCTGTGTTTCTTTTTACAAAAATAGGCTAATGGAGCCATACAGAGATATAGATATCTATATCTATATCTAACCTTTATATCTTTTATGTCTTTCATGCACAAAAGATATACATATATACTCTTCTGTCCTTTTATTATTATTATCCTTAACAACATGTCCTAGAAATGACTTTATATCAGTTTGTAGATATCTTCCTTATTCTTTTTTTATAGCTGCATAGTGCTCCATTGTGTGGATATACTATCACATAGAGTTTTTATGGATTTTTACATCTCATTTTATCCTAACAATACTCTATGAAGTAGGAGAATGTGTGTTGTTATACTCATTTCATATTTGAGAAAAATAGATTCAGGGAGTTAACACAGATGGGTATTGACAGAGCAGGATCCGAGACTGGGTCTTAAGTTTGAGGCCAGCCCTCCCCTGATCATGCTGTGCTATTAGTCTTTTTTTTCCATTAACTTTTATTTTAAGTTCTAGGGGTCATGTGCAGGATGTGCAGGTTTGTTACATGGGTAAATGTGTGCCATGGTGATTTGCTGCACCTGTCAACCCATCACCTAGGTATTAAGCCCCATATGCATTAGCTCTTTATCCTGTTGCTCTTTCTGCCCCCACCCTTCTGACCAGCCCCAGCACATGTTGTGTCCCTTAGATCTAAACCATCTATGTCTTAGGATAACTCAGTCTTTGTGGGCTAGTCTGGAACAGTAACCACTACTTATAACCTGTCTCTATGTTTAATGGTAATAATAATAATAATAACAATAATAATAATAATAATAATAATGTATTCTGAGTTCTGAACAATCACTTTAAAACAAAATTTTGTAAAGTAATCTACATCAGGGTCCTGAGTGTGCTTAAAGTTGGTAACTTGGGAAGAGTTAATAAAGGACCTTGTTGCAGGGAAGTAGAAATTAGAACAATAATGAGACACTCTCTTGTGATCATCTGACAGACCAAATTTAGTAAGCCTAACTATACCAACTGTTGGAGAAGATATAAAGAAACAGAAATGCTTATAGACTATTGGTATGCATTTAGTCAATCACTTTGGAGAACAATTTGGTAATAGTCTATACATTTACAGTTATACACAGCTTTAATGTAATAATTAGCATATAATGGGTTTATTAGTGCTTTTTAAAATGAATTAATATATATTTTTAAATTTTCTCAGTTTTTATATATAATATGATAAATATTGATAGCTGTAAGACACATATACAAATCTCGTTACGGTCCTAAATAAGTTTTAGAAGTGTAGAGGGGTCCTGAGACAAAAATGTGTGCAAATGCTGCCCTAGAGAAATGCAGGAATATGTACATAAGGAGAATTGTTTAAAAACAGTCAGACTGTTAGTGATTGAGGAAATGCAGACACAAATGTCCACCATGGGAGCATGACAAATTTAGTGCTGTCTATTCACACAATGGAATTTCATATAGAAACCAAAATGGAACAACTTGGATAAATCTCAAAATCTGTTGCGTGAACAAAACAAGTCACCTTGAATGTTGCATAGAGTATGACACATTTTCTTTTTTTTTTTTTTCCTGCCTAGGCTGGGGTGCAATGGCAATCACAACTCACTGCAACCTCCACCTCCCAGGTTCAAGCAAGTCTCCCACCTCAGCCATGTAAGCAGCTGGGATTACAGTTCCCACCACCACATCCAGTTAATTTATGTATTTTTTTGTAGAGACAGGGTTTTACCATGTTGGCCAGGCTGGTCTTGAACATGGGGCCTCAAGTGATCTGCCCACCTTGGCCTCCAAATGTGCTGAGGTTACAGACATGAGCCACCATGCCCGGATGACACATTTTCTTTAACTTAAAAAAAATTGCAAAACAATTGCATGCGTTGTGGATACATCCATGCATGTGCAATGAAAGCCTGAATACATTCCTGGGAATTATGTATTTCAACTTCAAAATAGATAGCTTCAACTTTATTATATGATGTTTTAAAGAAGATATATGTGAGGCAAATATGTGAAAGTAATGGGATTTTGTGGGGTTACAAAGGTAATGGCTACTATTCTTTCTGGTTTTTGTTTGTTTGTTTTGAGAAAGGGTTTCTCTCTGTCACCCTGGCTGGAGTGCAGTGGCATGATCACTGCTCATTGCAACCTCTACCTTCTGGGCTCAAGCAATCCTTGGATCTCAGCCTCAATCCCTCAAGAAACTAGGACTCCAGAAGCACACCACCACACCTGGTCAATTTTTGTATTTTTTTTGCAGAGACAGCCTCTCCATGTTTCCCAAGCTAGTCTTGAACTCTTGAGCTCAAGAGATCTGCCTGTGTTGGCCTCCCAAAGTGCTGGGATTACAGGTGGAAGCCACCACACCTGGCTTGGTTACTATGCTTTTCTATGTATTTGAAGTACAGAAAAGGAAGGAAGGAGGAAATCTAGGCTATTTAGATAATTATTGGAAATGGGATAATTATCGTGACAGATTATCAAAAATCACTCAAAGCAAGAAGAAAGAGCATGCAATAATGTAAAATTATACCTTGGAAGATATTTTAGGTTCTTTGAGAAGAAAGGAAGATGGCTGAGGTGTATTTATGAAAAACTCAGAAGAAGGAAATGAATGCTTATTGAATATTTCTTACGTGGTTGACACTATCTCACACAATGTTTAACTGAACCTGTAAAACAACACAGCAAGGTGTAATACATAGCGTTTGGCATAATAATACATTATCACAAGTTTACAGATGAGCAAATCAGAGCTCAGGATAGTGGCTCAGGGTAAGTACACAGAGGAAGCCCACTTTGAGCCCAAGTCTTCTTGACTGGGGAGCTCTGAACTATGCAGTTCTCTGTGTGCTTCCCAAGGAGTAGGGAACACAAAAAGAGATTGAAAGAGAGAGCATTTCTCTCTTTAATGGTAATTTATATTTATAGTAAGTAACCAAGGGGTTCAAAAAATTCTAGGGCTATCATAAATTAATTATCATAAATTATTCTGACTGTATATGAGAAACTTTAAGAAAACTGAAGTATCATAATGGTCAAGCATTTTCCCCTTGCTTAGAACATTAGTTGCAAAGTGTGGAACATAATTCTGTTTTTGTTTTGTGGAATAAAATAATCACATGGATTATATCTGCCTTTTAGGGGAATCTAGATATATTTTTAAATCCTAATTCATTTCATTTTGCACAAATTAATGAATGAAAAGGACATTTTTGAGCACTTTTCTGTGCTATGCTATACCCCTTTTTATACATGATCTCATCCAATCATCACAGCAAGTGTGTAAGGGTTTTATTTCCCCCGTTGTACAAATGAAACAGTGAAGTCTCAGAAGTCAGAAGAGACTTACACAGAGTGAAACAGCAAAGGGAGTGCAGTGCTGTTTCCAACTCAGGCCTGTTTTTCTTATATTATAATTTTGAACAATCATTAACTAACCATTCTTTGGATAAGGCCTGAAAATGACTTTGAAATACTTTTAAGTTCTTAGGGCTTGCAAAGATCTCCTTTGTGAGGAGAAAGCAAGCGAGAGCCACACTGTCCTGCTGTTCATTGAAAGCTTTCCAGGAAGTGCTTATTTTGCGGGCACTGCCCCTTCTTGATGAATCCTTGCCTGCCACTTTAGGAGCCAGGCTTAGGCAGTAGTGGAATTATTCATATTGTTATTATTGTAATGTTAGTAATTGTGAGCATAAATTCAAACATTTTACTTGTATGAAAATAATACAGGCATATAGTTTAAAATGTTCCCAAGTCTTGAAAGATTCATGATTAAAGAGAACAGTCCCTTGCCTACCTTCCCTCCATAGTCCTGTTCCCAGAAGCAATTGCCGGACCCTTCCAACTGTGCCTTCTGGAATGTATCTCCATGTTAAAAAATAATTTGCACACCAGCATTCTCTTGATCCATAAATTTTAGGCATAATGCACTGATGTCTAATCGTGGTAGATAAGGATTAAGCTTTGTTATCATCCCTCCCTTCATCTTCCTAATTTTTTTGTATAATAGCTTTATTGAGAAATAATTCACATACCATGCAACTCACTTTTTTAAAGTATAAAATTCAACGGTTTTTATTATATTCACAGAAATGTATGACTATCACCCTATCTAGTTTTAGATCATTTTCATCACCCCAAAAAGGAACATGTACCATTTAGCAGTCACTGCCATTCTTCCCTCCCCTCAGCCCTAGGCAACCACTCTACTTTTAGTCTTCATGGATTTGCCTATTCTGGACATTTCAGATAAGTCATACAATACGTGGCACTGTGTGTATGGCTTCTTTCAGTCACCATAATGTTTTCAAGGCTCATTCATGTTATAGCATGTATCAGAATTGTATTCCTTTTGTTGACTCAGTAGTATTCCATTGCATAGATATACTATATTTTGTTTGTCCATTCATCAGTTGATGAACCTTTGAGTAATTTCCACTTTTTGGTTATTATGAATATTGCTGCTATGAACATTTGTATCAGGTTTTTATGAGCATCTGTTTTCAGTTCCCTTGGATATATGCTAGGAGTGAATTGCTAGTATATTAACTATTTTTAACTTTTTGTGGTACTGCCAAACTGTTTTCCACAGCAGCTGCACCATTTTACATTCTAACTAGTGGTGAATGAAGGTTTGGATTTCTCCACATCTTTGTCAACACTTGTCTGTTGTTTTTATTTTGGTCATCTTATTAGGGATGCGGTGGTATCTCATCATGGTTGTGATTCACATTTCCCTAATGGCAATGATGCTGATCATCCTGTCATGCGCTTATTGGCCCCTTGTATATCTTCTTTGGAGAAATGTCTATCCATATCCTTCACTCATTTTTAAACTGGGTTACTTGTCTTTTTATTGTTATGAGTTGTCTGAGTTGTAAGGGTTATTTATATATTCTGATTACAAGTCTTTTGTCAGATAAATTATTTGCAAATATTTTCTCCCATCCTGTAAATTGTCTTGTTATTTTCTTGATGGTGTCCTTTGAGGCACAAAAGTTTAATTTTGGCGTAATCCAATGTATCTACTTTCTCTTTAGTTGATTGTGCTTTCAGTGTCGTATCTAAGAAACCATAGCTTAATCCAAGATCACAGGGATTTACTCCTATGCTTTCTTATAACAGCTTTATAGTTGAACCCTTACATTTGGACCTATGAATCACTTTGACTTAATTTATTCTCATATATTGTGGAGGTAGGAGTCCAACTTCATTCTTTTACATATGCATACTAAATTGTCCCAGCACCATTAATTGAAAACCTTAGTTTTACGACAAACTTTGATTACATCACTATTCAGTATTTACACTATTATGTGTATGGAAATGTGTCCTCTGCTGAGCCAAGCAGTGTATTGTTACTGTTTCCTTTCTTGTGAAAAAAAAAAAAAAAAGAGCCCTTGCTTTTCCAAGAGTTAACATTAGCCTCGTTTTTATTGTTGTCATTTCTTTAATTTAATTGAATTTATATTTATTTCTTTCCACACCTTCCAATAGCCCCTCTTTCTGCAAGATCAAACCTGTCAGCTAATCTATCGCTTCCCATTTTTTTTCTGGAGACACCCCTTTGGGGCATCTGTTTCTCTGCACCAATCTACACTTCTCGTTCCTAAAAATAATTCCTACCCAAACCTTCTGCCAAACACTGAATGCTTAAACACATAATCTCCTGTTTGCATTTTTTTTTTTTTTTTTTTGAGACGGAGTCTTCCTGGAGTGCAGTCGTACATCTCGGCTCTCTCTCCCAGGTTCATGCCGTTCTCTTGCCTCAGCCTCCGAGTAGCTGGGACTACAGGCGCCAGCCAGTGCGCCTGGCTAATTTTTGTATTTCAGTAGAGACGAGGTTTCACCGTGTTAGCCAGGATGGTCTCGATCTCCTGACCTCATGATCCACCTGCCTCGGCCTCCCAAAGTGCTGGGATTACAGGCCTGAGTCACCACTCCCAGCCTTTTTTTTTTTTGACATGCTCCTTGAGCCCTCAGCACTCTTGCTATTTTGGCTAGGAAATCTCTTTAGTGAGTCCTGAGAATTACCATTGCCTTTCTCTTTTGTTGGTTCCTCTGCTTCCTGAATCCCATTTTCTCCTGTTTTAATTTACTCCCTAATTTGGTGGGCTATAGACTCCAGAAGCTTCTTGAAAAAATGCATGGGAAACAAATTATTTTTTATCTTTACATGATTCTTTGTTTTTAACCTTATATAAATAGCTTAGCTGGGATCTGAATTCAAGTTTAGAAATCCTTCTCTATCAGCACTTTGAAGGCATTCCTCCACCGTCTTCTGGCCTTCACTGCTGCTTTTGAGAAGTCTATGCCATTCTAATACAGCATCTGAATCCTTGGTATCTGCCTCATTTCATCTCTCCAGAAGTTTTTATGACTTTCTTTTTTTCTATCTGATATTTTGAACTTTCATTATAATATGTATTGTTCTAAACTTGGTGTATATTGTACTGAATACTTAATGAATACTTTCATTCAGAATACTAAAGTGTTTCAGTTTGAGGAAATTTCCTAATATTGCTTCCCTGATAATTTCTTCCTTACTCTTTCTCTTCATAGAATTCCTATTATACAGATGTTACACTTCCTGGATGGTATTTTACATTTCTTACTTTTCCTCTTCTTGTCCATCTTTATCTCTTCATTTTCCTTTTAAAGGGATATCTTAACTTTATCTTACAAACTTCCCACTGACATTAAAAAAAATTTAAACTAGTTTTTAATTTCCGAGAAGTGAAGTCTTTCTTGTTCTCTGACTGTACGTGTTTTTTATTTTTATTTTATTTTTATTTTTATTTTTATTTTTTATTTTTTTGAGATGAAGTCTCGCTCTGTCACCCAGGCTGGAGTGCAGTCCCGCGATCTCGGCTCACTGCAAGCTCCGCCTCCTGGGTTCACGCCATTCTCCTGCCTCAGCCTCCCGAGTAGCTGGGACTACAGGAGCCTACCACCACGCCAGGCTAATTTTTTTGTATTTTTAGTAGAGACAGGGTTTCACCGTGTTAGCCAGGATGGTCTCAATCTCCCAACCTCGTGATCCGCCCGTCTCAGCCTCCGTGATTTTTAAAATTAAATTTCTGTTCTTGTTTTGTGGATACAATATCTTTTCTCATCTCTCTGGGGATATTAACATGAACTCATGTTAAAAGTGACTAATTTCCTCTAGCCTCTGAGGTTTGAATTACTTCTGTGATATAGCTGGCCCCGAGAAAAATGGTATCTTCAACAAGTAGGTAATCAGAAAGATTGTTAATCCAACTGCACCCTTAGGTGCAGATGTGTCTGGGTGATTTTTTTTTTTTTTTTTTTTTTTTTAGTT
>NW_012119010.1:861843-866503 GCF_000951035.1 Colobus angolensis palliatus | reverse complement strand
GTTTAATGGCAAGTGTGTACTCATCATTACATAATGAGTACATTCAGGATTTTGTCCTCTTTGGAGAGCAGCCTAGCACATTTTCACAAATATTTCTTGAATCAGAAATTGCTCTTCACTGCAGGTGAAAATGCCACTGGGTTTTCAGTTATCTTGGGTAGAGTTCCATATTGTAACTAAAAGAGACAGATCTTTCTGGGTCTTTTCAATCTCAGACAAACTCCTGAAACCTGATAACATCTGAAACATAGAATAAAGAAGTTCTTGGAAAGTTAGATAGCGTGATTGGCAGGAAAATCTCAAAAACTAAAGTTCAAAGTAACTGTACCGAGTAATCAATAAAACCTGGCAAACAAACTGGCAGGAGAAAGAGGCCGTGTAATTCAACAAAGCATTTAGAGAAGCAGGACTGCCTTATTTTTTTCTGTCATGCAGAATCCATTCAAATGCCAGCTTTCTATACAGGTTTTAGAATTATTTCTCTTGGTATCATAGTTTGAGTTCCAAAAGGATTCTAGAGGGTAGCATAATGTGTCTCCAAATATTGTCAACTTAAAACCATGGATTATAGTTATTATTTAATTAGGCTGTTGGTTAGCCCCATATGTTGATTTCAGGTCTAATATTTGCTTGCTTCATCAAGATAATCTCATCAGCTTAGTAAGCCTTGAGTTTCCCTTGCCTATTTACAGAGTTTTTATACTAAAAAATGTTTTTGAGCCTCAGACTCATACCAGTAAAAGTGACTTTTGCAGCTCTGTCCCCATCAGAACAGATCCATGATGTCCCTTCCTAAGTTATTCCTAAGTCTCTAGAGATTCCATGTGCTTTTGGTCCAAAGGCAGAATTTTGTATAGATATGATATAAAATATAAAATATATATGAAATAGTATATATTAATTATATAACATATACAAATATACATAATATATGATTGTATATATTAATTATATGTGTAAATAATATACACTGTATATATTCATATGCAAATAATATTTAATTTAATAATAAATATATATTTATATATGAATATAAAAATACATATGATATATATACAATTATATATTTATGTATCTCTATATAAATATATATGAATATATATGAAATTGTATATTTATATATCAATATATAAATATATATGAATATATATGAAATTGTATATTTATATATCTCTATATAAATATATATGAATATATATGAAATTATATATTTATATATCAATATATAGATATATACACATATATCTAATCTCTTATGAGGAACACCAGGAAGTAGTTGGGGAGGGGGTTCTGCTGAAGTGGTGCTCATTGGGATATGAATATATATAAAATATATATGAATATATGAATATGTATGAAATTATATATTTATATATCTATATATGAAATATATCAATAGATATTCCAAATACATAAAAATATCACAATTGATATATCAAACTGATGTATCAAAATATATCTATATATTGATATATATATCAATATTATGAATATATATGACTATATAAATATGAAATTATATATTTATATGTTAATATATAAATATATACACACACATATCTAATCTCTTGTGAGGAACAGCAGGAAGTGATTGGGGAGGGGATTCTGCTGAAGTAGTGCTCACTGGGAAGTTTGAAAACACATACATAGGTCCTCAAGTCCCCAGTTGCCCCTGTCCACCCAGTTGACAGGGGCTCCAGACTTTGAGACAGAACTCACAGAGGAAAGTGGGGGTAATTGATTAAAATCTGCACACTGAATGATTACAAGCCCCACCCATATATATATATATATGAAATATATTTATATAAACATATATGAAAGTAGTCTAAAAACATAGTCTAAAAACTACATTTTACATAGGAAGACCATAAACATAACTTGACCCGTGAGATAAAACTACATATTATGCAACCGAGGTGCTGAAATATCTTGAGATACTGGATGGCAAATGCTATACAACTCGGATTTGGAAGGTTAGAATTACTTCCATAATGTAGCTGGCCCACAAAAAAACACTAGCTCCAAAAAGTATGTAATTAAAAGGAAAGATTGTTTATCCAACCTATTTTTTTTTATTATTATACTTTAAGTTCTAGGGTACATGTGCACAAAATGCAGGTTTATTACATATATATACGTGTTCCATGTTGGTGTGCTGCACCCATTAACTCGTCATTTACGTTAGGCATATCTCCTAATGCTATCCCTCCCCCCTCCTCCCCCACCCCACAACAGGCCCCGCTGTGTGATGTTCCCCTTCCTGGGTCCAAGCTTTCTCATTCTTCAGTTCCCACCTACGAGTGAGAACACGCGGTGTTTGGTTTTTTGTCCTTGTGACAGTTTGCTGAGAATGATGGTTTCCAGCTTCCTCCATGTTGCTACAAAGAACTCAAACAAATTTACAAGAAAAAAACAACCCTATCCAACCTTTTTTTAACTGCACCCTTAGGAATATATCAGATGCCTTTCTGTGGCATTTTAATTTTTTTGTCTTTCTGTATTTCCACATTTTATACAATATCTATGTATTTTTTTCATAAATTGCATTGTGAATAATGAATTCGGCTTTGAATCCTTTAAAATTCAAAAGATGTAAATGAATTTTGGGAACTTACAACAATAAACATTTTTGATATACTCACAGTAAAACAAATTACTATCATCTAGTTAAATAGCAGCAAAACATTCTGACATTTAATTTAGTCATTCCACTCTCAATTATGTGATGATCTCCTAAAGATAAATATTAGAAATTTTATCTCTCCAGACACTTATTAAAGAGGAAATCATATGCTCTATAGAAGGTATGCTGCCCACTTTTATAAGGAAATAGAATGTTCTTCTTTAACCAGAGTCTTTTATTATTCAGATCATATTTTGAGGGTCAGATTCTGAACTGCAACTTGGAATTTCCTCTGACTCTTTCCTTGGAGTAATTCAAAATTGGCAGGAAAGATTTTGTTTGCTAACCACCAAGTAATTATTTCATCATCAGCCTCAGAAGAGAAAGAATGTCTATTACTTCTGCTTTTGAAGAGGCACCTTCAAGAAAGATTCAAACCCATTGCACTAGGGATGGAAAAATAGACAGACACGTGCAATTTGAATTTGGCAGGAGTATGAAACGCCTTTGAGATATTAGATTTTCCAGTTGCATTGCCTAGCAGAGTGGGAGCTGTCAGACTTGGAGAGACCAGTATGTTTTTAGTATATATAAATAACATATTGTTCACAGGATTAACAAAGGGTGGGGAAGTCCTGTGTTATAAATAAAAGAATATCTTTGAAATATTTAGGTCTTAGACCAACTGCTGTAGATTATGTATATAATCTTGTATAAAATCCCTAAATTAGAGCTCTGTGTCTTTGACATGAACCTATCAAAGTTTGCTGTTCTGAATCCTCTTATTAGATTTTGTGAGAAAAGAGGACTGGATTAGGAGTCGGACCTTTAGGCTCTGGCCCCATCTTTATCACTTACTGTGTGGCAAGGGGTTTGAACTTCAGTTTCCTCATCTATAAAATGGGGATAATAATTCCTAGCTACTTAATAAGTTTAATAGTCATGAGATGATACATTTAAAAGTATTTCACAAACTATAAAATGTTATAAACACGTAAAGAATTATTATTAGTAAGCATAGTGCATGGAAAGTAATTTTCCAATTATGTAAAAAATCTTATTCAGATACTATCACTGTGCCCTTTACTAGCTGTGTGGTCAAAGCTTGAGAATCCAGAGAGCTTTCTATACTGCTCCACCTGATAAACCGAAGGCAACAAATTGTAAAATGTTTGGTCACTGAGGACTTGTCCCATGCTGGTTACATCATCAGGAAGTGGCACATGGCGCGGAGGGAAGAGCAGAGCGCCAAACTTGGATCAGAGTGCCTGACTTGGATCAAGTTGCGCCTGAGTTTGGTTTGCCAACTACTTGTATAACCTTTAGGAAGTGGCTGAGCCTCTATTTTTTTGTCTCTAATGAGGGATTGAACTAGATAACCTCTAAATTTTTATCCAGTAATAAAATTATATTATTGTATAATTGCTTAAAATATCAGTTGCCTTTGAGGGTTCATTAGAGTGATTCAATCTTTGTGCCACAAGCCCCTGTGAGGGGCTGCAACTACAATTCTACAGAATCACTGAGCTACTTAAAGGCAGGATTAGGGAGAGGTATTCTTGTTTTACTGCCCAGAGTTGACCCTACACAACCAAGTGCCCACCAACGATAATAGTAAACAACCCAGGACCCATCATAATATGAATAAACAGCAAGGATCCCACCTGCCAGGCCAGTGAGGTGTGCTTTATTGTCATGGTGTTCCTAGGAGCAGCTGAAGATAAACCTATACCAGGGGGCCTGACTCCATTGCTTTGAAATTACTACCTACTTTAGAGGGGAGTCCTAAGCCCTAAATCTCCGGGGAACTGATTAATTAAATCAACCATTTTTGAGGATTAGATTTTATCTTGAAGCTATTCATAAGCCAAAGGTATTCAACATGAATATATATATATATATATATGTGTGTATATTCAACATGAATATATATATGTGTGTATTCAACATGAATATATATGTGTGTATTCAACATGAATATATATATGTGTATTCAACATGAATATATATGTGTGTTTCAACATGAATATATAT
>NW_012119010.1:827210-861517 GCF_000951035.1 Colobus angolensis palliatus | reverse complement strand
TGAGTACAGTGGCACTATCCTAACTCACTGTAACCTGTAACTCCCAGGCTCAAAGGATTCTCCCACCTCAGCCTCCCAAGTAACTGGGACTATGGGCATGCACCATCATGCATAGCTAAGTTTTTTATTTTTGTGTGGAGAAGGAGCCTCCCTATATTGCCAGGCTGCTGGAATTACAGGCATGAGTTACCGTGCCCAGCCAACGCATTAATTCTGAATCAAATAGGTATGTATTTGAATCCTAAATCGTCAGTTCACTAATGGGAGACGTCAGGTAAATTGTTCGATTTCTCTAAGTCTCAGTTCCTTCATCTCTAAAATGAGATAATGGCTACTTTGGAGATTTATTACACAGATAATGCATTGAAATATCTGATACATATTAAGGATTCAGTAAATGGTAATTACTGTTAATTGATGAAAAATCTTTCTAAAATTTTGGGATAGTTAACAATATAATTCATATCAAAATGAGTCTGAAGGGTTTCAGAATTTCCACATCTGTTTCTAACTTTGCATTCAGTGACATTGTTACTAGCTGAGATTGGCCATAGGGGAGTATTTACACCATAGAAACTGGCAAACACTACAAGTTAGATCTCTCTATCTCTTTTTATTCCATAGCCAATTGTTAGATACTATAAACACACCACTGGATATAAAATTCCTGCATTTTAAAAAATATTTGGCTTTATTATTTAAAATGTATCTTTCCAAATAGTTATTTTTAGTTTCTCTTTGAAATGGTGCTTCATAAGAAAAGATACTTGGTTTCATTTACTGATTAATTCCAAGTGTCTAAAACAATAAATATCTGAACAAATATTAGAAATAAGCAACTGTGCTTTAGTAGCATTGCCTCTGCCATACGCTTACAAATAGTTCCTATTCTCAATCTCTTCAAATGTTCGAAGTATCTCTAGATTGAAGTCCAAATTTATCTTGGTAAAGCATGAAAGGCCTAGAAGATTTTTAGGAAAGAATCTGAATATCAAACAGTAATTTCTAGCTTAATGCAGCACATTTTTAAAGCATACAACTTTGAGCTAGATGGCATTTGGAAGCCCTTGATACAATAAGTTATTCACAAATCAACCTCCAGATAGTTGTTGGCATTAACTATCTGAATGCTTAAAAGATAGATTTGACTTTGATGTAATTGATAATAAGTTGTCCTTCTAAGGAGGAACTAAGAGTATAAGTGGCTTCTAGGAGCCAGTTCAATGATACAGTAAGTTCCTGGCATCAGCACGTAAAATGGTGCTCTGTCTTTTTATCTTAAGTTCAAAAACAGGCTGATATACCTCTCATTAGACATGAGTTAACTTGATAAATGGTAAAGAAGAAACTTTAACAATTTTATTAATGATAAAATAATTGAAAAAATGTTAGACTGGTTGGAGAATTTGAAAGGTGTTGTCAAAAGGTCAAGTTAGCATAAAAGTTTTCTGCAAAAGTGTAGAAGTGAAAAATCAGTTTCCTGTCACTGAAAGGAAAGCGATGAGCTTGGTTTTCAAAATGTGAAGTTTCAGGTGTCAGAGAGACATTCAAATGGAGATATTCTGGAGGAAAGTTGAGATATGATAAAATAGGCACTGAGCATTTCCCCATCTCTGTCTCCTCAGGGCCATTCTTCTGCCATTAACCACCCCCACAAGCTTAGAAAAGAAGATATTTCCTCTTTCTAAATAATTGCAAGAACCGCAATTACTTTTGCTCCAACCTAATACTTCAGAAACCCAATGTCTTTGCTTTTCTCAACTACCTCTTTTTAGGCAAACCTTCTCTCTCAATACGCCCACCATGATCAAGTTCAAATAGTGTGTAAAATTCACCTCCATACTGTGAAGGAAGTTCGAGAGTACAGCTCTAAAAGGTGAGTGATGTATCAGATGCTGTGGTATAGTGTTAAGAACTTGGACTCTGAAGGTAAACTTTGCTTGAATCCTAGCCCTACAATCTACCAAAGGTCTGGCCATGGTCAAATTAGTTTTATTAAACCTCAGTTTTCTTCTCTGTAAAATGCATATAATAAAAATTTCTTATAGTACTGTTGTCAGAATCAAATGAGATAGTTCATGAAAAGAACTCAGCCTGGGTCCCAGCACAAGGTAAACATTCAGTAAATGAGAGCAAGTATATCCCGTGAGTTCTATTTGTCCGACACTTAGCCCAGGGGATGCTTTCCTGGAAGTGGGAATTGTAAGTAAACCAGCACCATACGGGGCTGGGGGCAGTGTTGTGTATTCCCTGTGAAGATGAGTATGGGTGTTATACATTGGGAACTGCTCTCTTGTTCTCGTCAAACTCTTAGAAGTCACTGAATGCTCTGGTCATAGGTACCTCTAGCCACTATTTACGTGCTTGGTCATTCCTCCCAAGCTACTTTATGATATCCTTCAAGATGTTGCAGGATTTCCAACCATCCTTAATTGCCTGCTTATCAGTAACCTCTATTCTCTTCACCATATTTTTCCTTCTCAATATAAAACTTGACTTTTTGACATCCTGCTTGAAAAGTTTCCATGAGACTTTGGCAACCCGTGCAGCACTATCATTTGGACAGGTCACCATCTATAGGCAAATCTGTTCACCAGAACATGAAATATTGGCAGAAGGAGAGTTTACAACAGTGTGATCACCAGATACATGAGCACCTTTCAAAACAAGAAAACTGCCCTGGAGCCCCTGCTGTGTTGTAAGCTACACAGATGTTTGGGGGTGAGCAGGGCTAGGGTGAGTCAGTGTAGCACAAGGGGGAATTGAAAGAGGAGCTTGCCCTCAGCCATGTCCTAAAACAGAGGATTTCCCCAGAACATGATTCACTTTAGAAAAAAACCCCAAATTCAAACAAGGCTTGGAAAATCTGGATAAATCTTAGGGCTTTCAAAATCCTAAAGAGTCAGAGGAGATCTGAAAGTAAAGAAACCCTTCTGATTCAGTTTAACCCATACTTTCCTGAATGTGTGGACAACAATTTTTTTGTGTGCAATAAGTAGAAAACCCCATCAAGTAACCCTTCCAGGCACTTCCTGTCCTATTCCATTTTGGTCAGAAGGCTGCCCTTCTCCTGAACCTTTGTCTTCATGGTTACAGTCCTTGTAATTAATAGACATTACTTCTACCCCTAGCCCCAAATAAACTACTGTTTTAACCATTTTTTGTTTTCTTGTTATACCAAAATCTTTTCTCTTTGAGTCTCTGGTACATTCCAATTGCCACCAGTTCCCCTTATCTTCATAGCTATAACTTTACAGATGTTATTTTTTATACTAATAGCCCATTCATTTTATTTTTTAGAGCAGTGCTGTCCAATAGATTTTTCCATGATGACAAAAATGCTCTCTTTTTCTTTCTGTCCCTCTCTCTCTGCTGTGTCCAATACTCTAGCACTAGCCATGGGGGACTATTGAGCACTTCATGTGACTAGTGCAACTAAATTTTAGCAAAACAGAATTTTAAATTTTAATTAATTTAAATTTAAATTGTCACATGTTGGTAATCACTGTCATGTTGGAAAACACCATTTTTGCAGAAACTCCCTGCCAGAACAGAGAACCTCCCTCTGGAAGCAGAGACCAAGCTCAGACCAAAGAAAAAGGTGGACCATTTCAGGTTCATAGGTGGTTAAAGTTTTATTCAGGGAGATCTTACATACGAGGCACTCTAGAGTGGCAGCAGGACAAGGTAGATCTCTGCGTTTACAATGCACACTGTTCTCTTACATCATGAGAAGAAAAGGGAAAAGGGAAAAAGAAAAAAAGCCACTGGTGGTGTGTCAAACCATGCGGTTGTTTTCCTAATCTATTTGCTTTCCACTTAAAGGGACTCTTTGAGTTCCCTACAATCTGGTTGTCATTCCTAAGAGAGGGATGCTTTAGGAAGCAGCAGTTATCTTGTTCTACCAGGTGCTGTATCCTACTCACTTCTTGGTCACATAACCAGAATACATTTACACAACAGCAGTCTTAGTGGATCCTGTATACATACCTATACCCAGCAGAGAAATAAGATAATAGTTAGAGTCATGTGAGTAAGACAAAGCCACAAGAACCTTTACAAGGCACAAAACATTGTTGATCACTAGTCATCTCTCAAAATGCATCATGTTGAATATTCTTCTGATGCACCATTTGTATAATTTTTAATAACAAGAATATTGATAATTTTGGGTATGATATAAAGAAAAAGTACTATTGAAGTATAATAAATGAAACCAGTTAGTGAAAAGGTGAATGTTAATGAGCCTAAGAGGAAGGTTTGGAAAATTACACTTTAAATAATGATGGAAAGGTTGGAAATAACCTCCAGGGATATTCAGTTCGGATCCATCCTGATGTAAAATTGACTTTCAGGTATTCCAGTGGAAAAATCCAAATTTGAAAAATAAGAAATCTACCTGAGGAAAGTACCTGCTGGTGTCTATGGCTACATCCAGGGTAGAGGGGATGGCCTCCCCTCTGGTGAGAACACAATCCCTCTGGCCTCAGTGATCATGAGTGGGTGCTCTGCCGCTTACACATCTGGTAATGGGAGTGTATTGATCTCCTGTCAGTTACAATATTGCTTATCAGTCCTTCAGCTTCTTATTAGAGACTCAACTTATGAACTGTCTGAATGCAGTTCGTTTCAAAAGTCTAGCTGAGACAACTGACATTTGCCAAGGGCCCTGTTCCTCAGGGTTCCCTGAGTTCTATCCTTGTGTCAGGTCTAGTCTCAAGTTTCTTCATCACAAAAGCAAAGCCTCCCAGCGTGCCTCAACTTCATAAGAAATAGTTGTGAGTAGAACTTCTGTGACTTCTTTGTGAAACTACTGGAGGGACATTGTTCCAGGATGCCAGTCACTATATCCACCCACTTGAGAACTTGCTCGCAGACACCAGAGCCAGAAAACATTTGCTTTTTGATGGACTAGCGTGTTTCATTTTCTAAGACAATGAAAAATATGTAACAGTTGTAGGAAAATCCAGATTCTTGTCACACAACCAGGAAAGATTAGGCTCACAGACACTTTGAAGGGTGAGGGGGGACAGAATGTAATGGGCGAAAAGGAAAGAGGAAAAACAATACAGCAAAGCGAGAAACGGGTTCCTGTTAACAGACCCTCTTCTCACAGATTGAATCCTAGGTTCTCACCCAGGAATAGAAGGGGCCAGGCTCCTTCCCCTTGCAAACGGTGAGAACTTCCCATGGCTCCAACCTGTCCTGCCAGTGCACAGGTCAGTTGGAGAGTCTTCCAGACTGGCAGTTCAGTTTTTCAGCTTTCAGGCTGTTTTACGCTTGAAGGCAGGGTTTTGCAAGGGTTGGGCCTTGGCTGCCTCCTACCTCTGTCATAACCAGAGTGCTTCCCTCTTTGACTTAATCCTCAAGATACTCAGAGCTACTTATGTGCTTATTTGCAGATTTTCTCAACCTGAGATTGATTTATTTCTCTTTGTGTTGTTTCCTTTCTTTCTCTTTCTTTTTTCTTTTCTTTCTCTCTCTTTCTCTCTTTCCTTTTTCTTTTCTTTCTTTATTTCTTTCCTTCCTTCCTTCTACCCTCCCTCCCTTCTTTTCCCTTCTCTTCTCCTCTCTTCCCTTCTTTCCTTCTTTCTTTCTTCTTTCCTTCCTTCTTTTCTTTTATTTTTTCTTTTCTTCTTTCCTTCTCTTTTTGCCTTCCTGCCACTGCCGCCGCCACCGTCATTGTCGTCTTCCTCTTCTTCCTCTTTCTCCTTCTCCTCTTCCTTCTCCTCCTCTTCATTTTTCTCTTTTTCCTCCTCTTTCTTTCTTCTTCTTCTTCTTCTTCTTTTTACCAACATTTTTTACAGCCAATATCTGGAGAAAACACTTTTAAGAAAATGTTAACAAATAGATATAGTAATTGATAAAAATTTAAAAATATATATTTCCTTATAGAGGAAAAAATAACCAGAAGAGATAAAATCTTTTAAATCAGTTTTACACAAAGAATACTAACATTTTTAAGAATAAAACTGATCTTATTTAAGAAGATTCAGTTTACATCCTTTCCTAGGATCAACCAAATGATTAATGTCAAATCCCGTGCATAAATGAGTTTGCATAAATGAATTTGCATAGTGCATAATTAAGAGCTAATGTATTTTTTCCTTACATTTTCCAAAATTATAATACAGTTGTATAACATAGAACTTATCACCTAAGCCATTTTTATGTGTATAGTTCAGCAGGGTTAACTGTATTCACATTGTTGTGCAACTGTTCTCTAGAATTTTGTCATCTTGCAAAACTGAAACAACAACTTCCCAGTTCCCTCCCTTTTCAGCCTTTGTCTACTACTGTTGTTTCTTTTTGTGAGTTTGACTATTTTAAAGACCTCATATAAGTGAAATCATATAGCATTTCTCTTTTTGTGACTGGCTTTTTCACTTAGTATAATGTCCTTCAACTTTCATCTATGCTGTAACATTTGACAGCATTCCTTCTTTTCAAAGGCTGAATAATATTCCAGTGTATGTGTATACTACATCTTAAAAATCCATTCATCTGTTAATAGACATTGTATTGCTTCTACCTTTTGGCTATGATAAATAATAGGTTAGTGAACATGGGTGTGCAAATACCTTTCTGGGGCTCTGTGTTCAATTATTTGGGATATGTATCCAGAAGTGAGATTGCTAGGCCAGGTGGTAATATTTTTTTAATTTTTAATATTTTAGAAACCTTCATACTGTTTATCATAGCAGCTGCACCATTTTACATTCCCACCTACAACAAACACGCTCTCTAAGAGCTAATTCATTTCTTTTTTTTTTTAAGGTACATGTGCATAGCATGCAGGTTTGTTACATATGTATACTTGTGCCATGTTGGTGTGCTGCACCCATCAACTCGTCAGCACCCATCAATTCATCATTTATATCAGGTCTAACTCCCCAAGAGCTAATTCATTTCTTAAGGCCTGTTGCTTGTGTCTTGTGACTAGGAATACATAAATGACCACTTCCAGGATTACTCCAAGCCTACCTGTGTCACCACTTCCAGCACATGAAAGTGTACCCTGCCATCTCACTGACACAGCAGGGAATGGATCATGCTCTTGGAGAAGCAGAGAAATGGGAGCTTGTACTGGTATCCATTAGGCCCCCAGGCAGCTGAATTGTGTTTTCTTTTTTCAAGGAACAGCTTTATTCTCATCTGGAGACCCCAGAATATACAGCGATATCAACCCTGCCGAAGGGAGAGAGTCCCTGCTGTGTGCTCTGTTCCATGACAGGCATAAGAGTCACATTAGTGGCAGCTCACGTCATGATCAGGGATCTTATCAGTTGCCTCCAGATGTGTCCAGCTGGGTTACCCCCCAATTCTTCCATAATTGGATAAACATACTAACAAACTCAGATCGAGGTTTAGCAAATAAGATTTTTTTTACAACTTTAAGTCTGTAAGAGTTCATTGGTTTTGTCATCTAACTAGAGTTTTATTAAATGGTGTATTGATCTGGGGAAATCCATGTCCAAGAAAGGTATTTCTAGAATGCCTTCCAGATACTTCTGGACAGTTTAGTACCTCCTTGACTTATGCAACATTTTGGTCCCCATATTCTCCACCCCCGGTGCTGTGCCTGTGACTGTGCTACACTGCATGGCAAAGGGAATTGAGGTTACAGATGGAAAGGCAGTTGTTAATCAGCTGACCTTATAATGGGAAGATTATCCTGGGTTATCTGGGTGATCCTGATAAACATATGGACCTTTAACATTGGAAGAAGAAAGGCAGAAGAGCCAGTTAGAGAGATGCAAGGACAGGAGAGAGCTCAAGTGGGAAAAGGACTGGACCCATTGCTGTTTGCCTTGAAAATAAAGTCAGGGGTCCACAAGCCATGAGTTTCAGGCTGCCTCCAGAAGCTCAGAATGGCCCTCAGCTGACCACTGACAAGGACACAGGATCTCAGTCCTACAACAGCAAGAAAGTGAATTCTGCCAACAGCTTCAAAGAGCAAGGGAACCGATTCTCCCCTAAATCCTCCACAAAGGAACATGGCCCTTCTGACACCTTGATTTTTGCCTAGTGAGAGCACTGCAGGATTTCCAAATTACAGAACTGTAAAACACTTTTTTGCATGGTTTTAAACTGATAAATTTGTGTCAATTTGTTACAGAAGCAATAGAAAATGATTACATGACTTTATCACAGTATTTTGGGAATTAAATGAGCCAGTGTTAGCAAAACACAGAGTCTGATCAATAGCAAGTGATCAGTCATTTCTATTATCATCATTGACAGAACATAACACAGCTGAATGTGCTGTAGGGAAGCCAGGCGCAGAACAGGAGCCATGGGTCGTCTACCTGCAACCTGTCTACTGTCAAGTGGGCACAGTTCTGGCGTCATGTTGTTGGTAGGACCTTGGCCAACTAGGGTGAAGCCTCAGGGGACCACCGAAGCCACAGACACATCTGGAAATGATGCTGCATAACAAATGGTGGGAGGAAGTTTTTTTGCACAGCTTAACATTGAGAATGCAGGGGCATGAATTCCTTCTAAAATACAATGGAAGTGTTAAACTGGTATTGCTCCAGAGAGTAGGATTGAATGAATCAGCAAAAACTACAGACAGATAATTTTGCACTTGATATAAAAGATCACACCCTTATATCTTGAGCATTTCACAAACTCAGTGGACTGTCTGGCAAGTCAGTGAGCGCTCAGTGCCTAGGAAAGTTCAGACAGGATCAGGAAGCAAGAACATGAGGTGGGGGCTCTGCCCAGAGGGTCTGTGTCTGGGTCTCTTTTGGCTCGTTCCTACCTCCCAGTCCTATTCATCACAGGCATGCTTGGGCAAAAACTGCACGCAGTTCACAGAATAAAAGACGTCTCCAAGCGCACACTCAGAAATGTCATCAACGTGAATACAAAAAAGCTGAGAGTTTTGCTCTTCGGGCTTGATTACATGGACTACGTACATCTCTGTTGAGGTTATGTTACATATTACAGGAAAAACAAATTCACAAAGAGGTTTGCCTTTACAGTCAATTACTGCAAGCAAGGGTGTTGTCTTTACAATCAATTAATATAAGACACCTTTGTGGATGTGGAAATAGACGAAATATTTTTTCATTTCTTCTCAACAAAATATTTTAGCTGAGTCAAACCTCTCCAGACCTGATATATCTTCTAATGGATTTATTATTATATTCATTGTGCTTATTAAAGGCCAGTGGACATTTGTGACACTATAAATAATATATCCAATCCTTTATCTAAGTACATTGACATTCTGCTGCTTTTAATAAATAAATTGTGATACTTTATCATGTTTGGTCAGAGTCTGTTCATCTCAGGTGGATAGCTACATTTCTTAGCATCTAAAATGTTTTGATATTGTTCTTTCATTGATATTACCAGAAAGTGTCAATAGAATGTTTATACTAAAGTACATTATATTTGCTACTTAACTCACAGTAACCATTCAGTTGATTGTAAGAAGCACCTCAATTTTAGAGAAGCTAAAATATAAAATGGTTTATTCCTAAGGGGGAGACAAAAGCTGTTATTAATATAAAACTACGTGTGAGTGTGTGAACTAATAAATGTAGGATTCTTTAATTGAGAAGGAATTAAATTAAATATTTAGACAATCGTCATTTGCAACAATCAATAAAATGACTAATTCAGGCAAAAATCAATAAAATATAATAAAATCACTAGTGATAGCTATTGAACAGAATATTGGCAAAGTTCCCAGCAGAAGGCCCCTCATAATCACAAAGGGGAAGCCCGCCTTTACAGTGAATCTCTCTGGTGGGCACCAGTTTAGGACAATGATCCAATTCAGCTTTAAGAAGAGTGGATCAACATGAAGGTATATATTTCATGATTCAGTATGAAATACCCAACATCATTTATGCCATATTTCTACCAAGACCAACTTACAGGAAATAAAATATAGAGAAACAATTCAAGCATACATTTAGAAAAACTTAGACTGTTCTCTAAGACAGAGAACCTATTCTCTCCATTTTCACCATGAAAAGACAAAGGAGATGTTTTGGTTTTGGAAACAATTATTTATATTTTAAATTGACATGTAATAATTGTATAATTTATCAGGTATGATGCGATGTTTCAATACATGTGTATATTGTGCAATGACCAGATCAGGATAATTTGCATATCCATCACTTCAAATGTTTATCATTTCTTAATAGCAAGAACATTTAAAATCCTCTGTTCTAGCTGTTTTGAAATGTATATAATACATTATTGTTAACTCTAGTCAATCTACTGTACAGTAGGACACCTGAACTTAGGCCTCATATGTCACTCTAACTTTGTACCCTTTGACCAGCCTTTCCCTGTGCCTCCACCACCCCACATTTCTCAGCCTCTGGTAATAACCGTTCTACTCACCACTTCTATGGGATCACTCAAAAGATTTCACATTTAAGTGAGACCATGTGGTATGTGTCTTTCTGTGCCTGGTTATTTCACTTGGCGTAACGTCCTCTAGGTTCATTCACGCTGTCACAAATGACAGGATTTCATTCTTTCTTATGGTTGAATTGTATTCTGTTTTTGTATATATGTATCACATTTTCTTTATACATTTATCTCTTGATGGACACTTAGGTTGATTCCATACCATGGCTATAGTGAATAGTGCCACAGAAAAAATGGGAGTGCAGAATCTCTTTTGCATACGAATTTCATTTTCTTTAGATAAATACCCATAGTGAGATTGATGTGTCATTTGGTAGTTCTAGTTTCATTTTTTTGAGGAAACTTCATACAGTTTTTCATAATGGCTGTATATGAGATTTTTAATTAAAAGAAAATAATTAAATATAAGGTATAGGGTTCCTATTTTTAAGAATAATCTCTAAGAACTATTTCAGAAAAATTAGGGAAATTGGAATATAGACTATATATTATATGCCTTTAGAAAATCATTAATTAACTTAGATGTGAAATGGTACTAAGATTATATGGGAAAATGTCCTCAACTGGGGGAAATGAGTGCTAATGTATTAAGACTGAAATGTCATAGGGCTGCAATTCATTTTTAAATGCTTTAGCAAAGATAACAAAAACACATATCTATAGATAAGTGTTTTTATTGCTAAATGTTAGTAATTATTGAATCAGGAGTAAGTATATAGATGTTTATTGTACTATTATTTCAAATTTTCAACTTTGAAATTGTATAATACAAAGTTAAGAGGAAAGTAAATACTCAGATAATGACTGTTTGTTGATTCAAGAACATCTTATGAATCAATAAGTAACTTTTTAATGTCCAGAAAAATCCTGCCCCAAAGTGATGTGACTTAATAGAGTTATCGACCTAAGCAATATAAAGTCATTGAGCCAAGAGGATCTGGACAACTTCTCTTTCAGTGGCATTATAGGAGAAACAAGCAAATGAATAAGACCCATTCTGACATGACAGCTCCCCACGAATCACAGCTCAGCTTGATATATCTCCATCTGATGTAGCCTCCTTGGTAAGAGGAACCTGTGGGAAGCTGGCCTTGCTCTGAAGACACAAATGTGAGTATGGGGAAGGATATGGTAGAATGGCTTCATGTTGACAATAGGTTGAGCTGGTGCAGTTCATGTTACAGATGTATCTTAGGATAGAACTCAAGCCTCCTTGTCCAGAAAAGAGGTGAGATCTTGTGCAGCAGACCTCAATCCAGGAAGAACAATAATCACTGTGTTCTCTCTCAGTCACATGAATCAGGAGAAAAATCCAACCCAGACATTCAGGAGTCTTCCTAGCAAGAGGTGATGGGGGGATAATCATCATTTAAGTCTATTCGTTATTTATCCTATACCCATTACATGAATTTTTTTAAAAAGCTATCTAATATTAAAAGGTATTTACTTTCTTTAAACCAAGCATGTGTGTTAGAAATAAAATAGAAGGGGCTGTGAATTACTGATGTTGGCCCACAGAAATGATTTTACCGAAGAAAGACCACAAAAATCTTCTTAGACTAGGCACAGGATCACAGGAACTTATAACCTTTGTGGGCAATCAGTGGAGGTGGAATCAAAACATTGTAGGCAGGGGTATCAGGATTTCTATGAAAGCAGAGTTTTGTTTTCAGTGGTTTGGAGTGGATGAGGTGGGAATATGTGGAGAAATGAGCCTGCTTGGGCCAGATCACACAGGACTTTTCATATATACAAATATAATAGTTTTTACACTGAAATCTTCGCATTTTCAATGAGCATTTCTGTAATTTGGTGTTTTAATGTTTATGGTAGTCTAAAAAATGGGCATGAATACATTTGGAAACTTTTAGATGACTATCTTTATTAGCTACCATAGGTTATTTGTTATGACAAGTAAGCTATAAAATCTATAATGGTTCAAATGCAATAGAAGGATATTTCTTTATCATATAACTGCATTGGGTGGATGGACAGGTTGGAAGGACAAGCTTTCTCCATGCAGACATTCAGGGAACCAGGCTGTCAGAAGCTCTGTTAACTTTAGAAAGTTTATTCCAAGGTTTCCCTGAGTGCCTCTCCATTCCAGGGAAATGAAGAGCCCTGAGGATATCATATGAGAGGTATTAATGGTGGGTTTGGAAATAGTGTGCATCACTTCTTATATCCCCTTGGCTAGAATTCAAACCCATGACTCTGTACTGGCTAACTGCAAGGGAGGATGGAAAATGTTGCCTGGCTGTGTGCTAATGGACAGGAGAAGAACTTGGATTTTGATAGCTTCTATATTACTTATAATTGTGTACAAATATTTACATTTATTGTCCATATTTACTTTTATGTTTAAGAGCTTACTTGTTCAATGTCCCTCAACTGAAAGTGCATCTCAAAATGAGATTTATGAATTTGTACATTTGAGTTCTGTGTTCACTCTCAGCCACATATGATATGAAGTGAAAACGAGCATCTTCATGAAACGGGTTGGTTGAAACCTTACACAGAATTTTCTAAGATGAATCAAAACTTAGCGTTGCCCACTCCTGGCACCAGCATTGTGGGTGAAAGGGAATGACAGAAAGGGGAATGACAGATCACTAAAAGTTCATTTTCCAGAAATAATCACTTTTTATTTGGGTTGGGAGATGTGCATGGATCTTCAGCTTGTTCACCTGCTTTGCTTTAAATATAAATAATAACACTACCTTGTAGTTGTAGGGGTTCAGTCAGGATGGTGGGAAAAATTGTAAAATAAACCTTCTTGGAAGGCCAGAAGGTTTTTGCAAAAGCCTCAGGATAGAGTTATAGTTGAAGGCAGCCTAATCCTCCTTGAGCAATAGCAAGAGTAATTAACATAAGAATGTAGAGGAGTCTATCTAAATAACTTGTTTAATTACGTGGTCCTAAGACTAACCTTTGACCATCCGTGGGTGCATGATTGCTCTCTACTCAGGGGATCGGCAATGGTAATTTGCTTCTAGTGGTGTTTACTTCAGACTTTGGTCATTTAATGTGTGCCAAATAAATGCTGGGAAGGCCACTGAGTCAGGGACATGGTTTCTGCTCTTTACAGCACTCTCCTGGGAGTCTGTAAGTGGCCTGACTCTCAGCCAGACTGACAAGCATAATATCTGTGTCATTGTACGTTATTCATCTGTTGTTGGGTCAGGGTCTATGAGATGGATCCCTGCAGATAGTGCCCAATGTGAGGAACACAGTGAAGGAAGCACAATGGACCCCCTGAAAACAGCAGTGAAAAGGACTGTGCAGTCAGTGAGTAATCAGTAAGTCATTGGTGCCCACTCAGAATCTCCAAGTTTGGGGGGAATTGTTCAGACTGAGGTTTCATCATGGGACAACAGTTATCAGCTCAATGGAAACAGTATATAAAAGTGTTGAAACAGCTGCTTAAAGCTAGTGGAGCCTCAGTTTCACAGGCTCAATTAAGGGACCTACTGTAAATTGTTGTAAACTATAATCCATGGTTCCCAAAAGAAGGAATGATAGATGTAGGGCTCTGGGAACAAGTGGGGAGAAATCTTAAACAACATTATACACAAGAGCAACAGGTCTCAGTAACAGTTCTAACACTATGGGCTTTAATTAAGGTGACCTTGTCTCCATTATACACAGAAGAGCCTAAAAAGGGGAAGCAGGAGGAACCATCACCTGCCTTACTGCATCCTCTTCCTGCAGCGCAATTGTCACTGGGCCAAAATAACTAAGAGGAAACAGAAGTTTTGCCTGAGCCCCCTCATCCAATAAGTAAAGAAAAAGACAAGAAACACACTCCAGCTATAAAACCTTGTCTTAAGCAAGCGGCATTAAAAAGGGAGCTGTTCGCCTGCCCAGTAATGCAAGATCAGCAAGGCAATCAGGTATACAAACCCATTTCTTTTAATGCTTATAAAACGATGAGAAAAAGCATTAGAGGCCTGAGCCATGCAGTCAAACGAGCAGTAAGCAAAAGGGAAAGCTCGGCAGCAGGGAAGCTTGTGAACCCCGAGCCAGCAAATGCTCCTGGGAACTTGGCCTGCATGGTGATGGCCCTGGCAACAAGGAGCCAGTTCTAACACGCTGGAGCTGGCCTACTGGGGAGGGGCAGGAGGTTCTAGTGAGAAGGTCCACCCGGCCAGCAGCAACCGCCCAGCAGTGGGGATAGGGAGTGGCACAGAAAGAAGCAGTGCCAATAAAAAGAAACAGCACCTAAATAAGCACAAAGCAGCTACTGCCCCGGGACCCACTTGCTCAGCTCTCCAGATCCTCAGGTGGCCCACGGCAAAATTTCATGTTTTCCTTGTATACACAAGACATCCCAAATTATAATTATCTGCTAAGATTTAAGTAAAATGTAAGAATTTAAAAGACCTCTGATAATGGCCACTGTTGTTATCTTTCTCCTAACCCTAACATGACTCCCTCCAAATCTAACTTAAGTAAAACAGTAACCTCTAAAAGGAGAGAAATTACAGAAAGCCCATAACTGTGGCAATTCCTCAAGATTGGCCTATAATCATTATTGACTTAAAAGACTGTTTTTATATGATTCCCCTAGCAGAAGAAGACAGAGAAAATTTTGCCTTGATAATACCCGCTATCAATAATGAAAAGCCAGCTTGTCAATTTCACTGGAAAGTGCTTCCTCACTGAATGCCAAACAGTGCTACCATGTGTCAGTATCATGTAAATTTCCTTTTTGCTCCCCAGTAGAAAGGAATTTCCTGATTGCAAGGTTATTCATTTTATGGATGATATTCTACTAGTAGCCCCAACAGAGTCAATACTTTTGAATTTATACACTCCTGTCATAAAGAATACACAGCTAAGATGTTTAGTCATTGCATCTGAGAAAGTACAGATGTCTTCTCCTTAGAGATATCTTGGGTACATATTAACTTCCTGGTCAGTAAGACCTCAAAAGTTTAAATTAAATACTATCAGCTTACACACCTTAAATAATTATCAGAAATTACCAGGTGATATTACTTGGCTCTGCCACTTTAGGCATATCTACTGATATGCTGTAAAGCCTGTTTTCTATCTTAAAGGGCAATACAGCCCTGGATTCTCCCAGATATTTAACCCCTGCAGCAAAAAGGAAATTGAGGAAATAGAGCAAGCCATCTGTCAGAGGCAGCTAGATCGATCCTGATTGAATACTGATCCACAGTATTCAATTCAGTTGTTTATTTTTCCCACTAAACAGTCCCCTACAGGATTAATAGGACACAGCCCCCAGGCTATGCTTCCTAGAATGGGTTTTTTGCTCACATTCTGGGACTAAAACACTGTCTCCCTATATTCGGTTAATTACTAAAGTCTTCTATTCAGGCTGCAAATGATGCAATCAGTTGACAGATTATGACCCTGACATCATCAGGATTCCTTTAAGTAAAAAGCAATTTGAAACAGTATTGCCAGTATCTATCAATCTGCAAATAGCTTTCTCTGATTACACAGGACAAATAGAGCATGTCCTCCCTGATGATAAACTCCGTTTCTTATCTTATCTCATACTCCAATAACCTTGCCCACAAAAAATAGTTCACTCCTCCATACCTAATGCTTTAATACTGTTTACTGATGGTTCTGGTAAACATGGAAAAGCAGCAGTCTGCTGGAGACCACATAATTCAATCACTTGATCTGAGTTTACTGGCACTCAGAGAGCTGAGACTGGGGCCCTGATATTAGCCTTGGAAACTTTTTTCACTCAGCCCATAAATATTGTGAGTGACTTGGCTTACTCTGTTTATTTATTGTAGAACCTTGAAACAGCCTTAATTAAGTCCACTCTCGAGTCCACCCTGTGGGCTCTTTTTCTTCGACTTCAGCAATTGCTAGATCAACACACACATTCTATTTTTATCACACACATTTGAGCCCACAGCTCTCTGCCTGGCCCATTAGCTTATGGCAATGAACAAGCAGACCTTCAGGTCATGACATCACTGCTTGACCAAGCCACTCAATCACATCAATCTTCCCACCAGAATTGGAGAAACTTATCTAAACAATTTCAACTTACCCAGAGACTGGCTTAACAAATTATCCTACAATGCCCAGATTGCCAGCTCACAGGCACATCCCCTTCTTCCACAGGCGTTAACTCTAGAGGACTAGAACCTAATCAATTATGATGAACAGATGTTACACACGTCCCTAAATTTAGAAAACTTAGATATATACATGTATCCATTAATACCAATTCTCAATTAGTGCCCATGCTTTGCCTGGAGAATCAACCCTGTATGTCATTAAACATCTCTTAACTTTTGTGTTTATGGGACAGCCCACAAAAATTAAAACTGATAATGGTCCAGCTTATGCCAGCTCACAATTTCAACAATTTTTGTCACACATAGAATATGCAACATTCCACGGGCACCCTATATAACCCCCAAGGACAGGCCATAGTAGAACGTGCCCACTTCACTCTTAGAAATATGCCCGAAAAACAGAAAAGGGGGAGTATGGGTAAAGACCCTGAAACACTATTGGCACAATCCTTTTTTTACCCTTAATTTTCCAAATTTAGATGGCAAATTTCAATCAGCTGTAGAAAAGCACTTTGCTAAAACCTCTCTAGGCATAAAACCTGCAGTTTTATGGAGATACATAAACAGTAATGAATGGTGTGGTCCAAATGAATTATTAACTTGGGGAAGAGGACCTAAGGGGGTGCTTGTGTTCATACCCCCTTAGGTCCTCTTTGGATTCCAGCATGATGCGTCAAACCATACCATGGTGTGGCTGGGACCCAACATGGCACCAGAGATGAAGGAACTGACCCTACAGGACCTGCATCCCTGGACAATGTGGCCTCCGTGGATGACACAAGCCTCAGACATTACCTGGGGGATGCTGAAGAGGTCAACTCAGGAGGCTGAATGAATCCTGCTCTGGACACAGACACCATTTACTCCATAAAATTTGTTCCTTGCTATGCTTTCTGTTGTACATTGCAACTCATGTAGGGTATTGATCCTTTTTATGCTCTTGCTTTGTCTGCAACCTGTACCTGCTACACTCTACTGGGCTCATATCTTAGATCTGCCTTTCTTTTGCCCTGTCACCTGGGCAGACATCCCCTTCCCAGCCTATAATAATGTAACTGCTTGGCTAGGAGGGATAGATTTACCTCCAGTGGGGTCCGTCACTAATGGCACACATTGGATTAAGGTGCCAGGTAACACTACATATCAATCCACTATCCTCCCACTGTGTGTAATTTGTAACGGTTCTAACCCTTACTGTATATCTGCCCAAACACAATTATGACTACATCATGGCAAAGGAAATGCTTTAACAGCCTTAGCTGCAGGTAGCCTCAAACCAGGTAATGCAATCAATGCTGCTTTTCCAAACAATCATTCCTGTGCTAAAGAACAAAACCTGGAAAGTAATGGATTTCACTTTAGCTGGGAGGTCTGTCACAGGGGACAAATGCATAGCCTCTAGTTAGACAATTATAACATCTTAGACTGGAGCCCCCATGGCCATTTGCAGGGCAGCCTTACTAGTGTCCTCATCCATGATGGCATCAATTACAGTTTCATAGCCATGTCCCTTTCCCCTATGATTTGGGCCAATGGGGGGGATGGGATATCCCAGATCCCAAGTAAAATCCATGCCACCTGAAGACACCTAGGTGCCTAGGACATCTTGGCTCCTCCCTTGAAACCTGGCATGGGACATATCATAATTCCACTAACAACTATACTATAACCATCATTCATAATCACACTGATCAGTGCCTAATTTGCACTACCCATCCATATATTTTCCTCATGGGAACCAATATTTCTATTTCACCCCAAAACTCTGCCTTTGTGACCTAGGTACAGTGACAGGCTTGGTTTGCCTCATGCATCACTAATTACAATATATCCGATCTAAATATTACTAGGGTCATGGTATTGAGGAGAAAATCTGAGGCATTCCTACCAGTCAATTTGACATGTGACGGGCAAGGTTCCTCTGCCCTTGCCACCTGAGAACATGCCCTGTCCCAGGTCACACACAAAAGATTCATAGTTACACTTATGGCCTTTACAGTCTCAGCCATTGTTTTCCTGGCAACTGCTAGTGTTGCTGTTGCATCTACTACTGAATCAGTACAGACAGCTGCCTTTGTAGATAATCTGGCCAAAAATGTGTCTAATTGGGGAAGAGGGTATGCTTTTGTTCACACCCTCTTAGGTCCTCTTTGGATTCCAGCATAACACATCAAACCATACAATGGTGTGGCTGGGACCTAACCTGGTACCAGAGATGAAGGAACTGACTCTAAAGGACCTGCAGGGACTTACAGATGGCATAGATAGATAGCAGGGTACAGATTAAAAAATTCTTGCATGTCTGAAAGCCCTTGCGGCTGCTTTGGAATACGTTGGGGAGCAACAAGATGCACTGTCATTCTGACAGCAATTAAACTGCAACTGGGAGCATAAACATATCTGTGTCACTTCTCTACCATGGAATCAATCAATACATAATTGGGATGAGGTGAAACAACACCTCTAAGAAACTTTTCATGACAATTTAACAGCAGATGTAAAGCAACTTAAAACTAAAATTTTAGATTCCCTTCACACTAGAGATCTACACACCCAACAAACAGCCATTTGGAAGGGTATGCAAGATCATCTCTCCTGATTAGATCCCTGCTCCTGGGGGGGTCACTCTTTGACTGGAAAAAATGTTGCTAATTGTTGGAGGTTGCACAAGTGTTCCTTATGATTAGGCATAATTGAAGCCTGTCAGTAACAATATGAACCTGTGATCAATTAAGCAACTGGCCAATCATTACCTCCTCCTGCCTGCTCATCCTACCCAATAAATACAAAGGGCTGTAGAAGCTCAGGGACTGCCTTTGTTCTTTAGAAGCAGGGAGCTCTCTTCTGCCCATGTTACCTTTCCTTTAAAATAGTTTCTTTTTCCTTGGTTTTCATTTCTAAGTTCATCCATTCATTTAGTCATAATGACAGTCTTGAGTGGTAACAGTAGTAACTGCTGTAATGACGGTCTCAGGCAGTAATAATAGTAAAAGCTGTGATGATGGTTTCAAGTAGTAACTGTGGCAGTCAGTCACAAGTGGCGCCCGAACAAGGACATGAAGGACAATCAGGAACAAACAGATACCTGAAGAGACCTGAAGGGAGCTGAAGAGGCCTGCAGGGACAGGTAGAGATAAGTAAGTAGAGATAGGTAAGTAGAGATAAGTAGGAGACAAACAGAGATAAGTAGGGAAAGACAGGGACTTGCAGGAACTACCAGGTACCATATGGACAGATAGGGAGAGTTAGGGATAGATAAAGGCTAGCAAAGATCAGCAATATAAGGTCAGTGCCCTAAAGAGATACTGGTCAGTGCCCTAAAATGTACAAAAGTAGAGACTAGCAAAGACTAGCAGAGATTTGCAGGGACAGACAGGGACAGATAGGGTCCTACCGAGACTTGAATGAGGAAGGTGTGCTGGAACAGAAAAAGCTAAAACCCGGAAAAAACTAAAACCAACCAGTGAGAAACCCCGTTACAAGTCTGCCAGCAGCAACATAAGGTCAGTGCTCTAAAAAGGTAATGGTTAGTGCCCTAGAGGTACAAAGAATGGAAAGTTTTTGAATCAGGGTAACATGGGGAAGGATTTGGTTATTTCTTTTCTCTTTTTTGTTTGGAGTTTGGTACATACCATTTTTTTATTTCAGAGTTTAAGAAATTTGTTTTTGCCCCACCTACAGCACTTATTGAGGGTGGTGAACAGGAGAGGGAAGATGAAAATTGGCTTATACCATCTTCTTTTGTGGCTATAGAAAAGCCAACTTTAGCTTTGGCTTTTGTGGATTGTAAATGTGCACTGGCACCTGTGAGATGTGCAGAGAACTTGGAAGGTTTTCTCAAAGCCTGTCAAGATGTGGGAACTGAGCTTCATTGCTCTGCAGTATTGACTCAGGCAATGGCTAATTTGGTAACTGACAGATCTAAAAGAAGCCAAGGGTTAAGCCCTAAAGTGGGAAAGTGTTATAAGTGTAGAAAAATTGGACGTTTGAATGCCGTCAGACCTCTGGGAAGAAGGGATCTTATAACACAGTTCCCCTTTCAACAGAAAAAATACCAGGATTTGCCCTCATTGCAATAAAAGAAATCATTGAGCTAATCAATGCCACTCAAAATTTCATCAAAACATCACCCTCCCTGGAAACGAGAAGGGGGCCTGGACACAAGCACCTCAAACTATGAGGGCATTCCCTGTCCAGGCCACAACTCCATTTCAGGGGTGGGTTTCTGGGGGCACATTGATTCCCTCTCCCCAGGAACACTTATAAGCTCAAGATTAGATCTACCAGTTAGAGAACAGGCTACATTAATTGGAAGAACAAACTCACCAAGATTCACACTGGTATCTTGAGACCTTTGTCAACAGGATACATGGAATTAATTTTGGGCAAAACTGTCTTAACCTACAGGCTCAGGAGTTGTTGATTTTGATTGTGAAGGAGAAATTCAGGTAGTGGTAATGTCACAAGATCTTTGTGACATTGTGGTTTTTGAACCAGGAGAATATGTTGCTCAACTATTGCTTGTTCCCTGTAAATTGTACCCCTTTCTATGCAAGAAGCAGTGAGGAGGTCAGGGATTTGGAAGTACAAATAGGAGATTTATCCATCACAACCCATAATGAGAAGTGACAACGTGCCAGCAGCCCTCTCTCACTCTCAACGCCTCCTTGGCCTCCACTCTGGCCATGCTTGAGGAGCTCTTCAGCTCGCTGCTGCACTGTGGGGGCCCCTTTCTGAGTCTGGCTGAGGCTGGAGCAGGCTCCCTCTGCTCATGAGGAGGTGTGGAGGGAGAGGCACAGGCAGGAGCCATGGGGGCCGGTGGGGTTTCCAGGTGGGCATGGCACCTGCTGGGCTTGATCAGGGGCTGGGTCCCTTGCATGGACCGCCTTTCCCTCTTCATGGGTTCGTTGGCCATGATGGCGGGTCTCTGTTTCTTTCTCGCTTCCCCTCTTTTCCTCTTGATTGTCTGGGAGAGCTCCCTCTGAGCTGCCAGAGTGCCTGGACTAGGTGCTGCAAAGTCCTGCGGTGAGTGCCAGTGAGAGATGAACCCGGCTGGGCTTCTGGGATGGGTGGGGACTTGGAGAACTTTTCTGTCTAGCTAAAGGATTGTAAACACACCAATCAGTACTCTGTGTCTAGCTAATTGGGTGGGGACTTGGAGAACTTTTCTATCTAGCTAAAGGATTGTAAATGCACCAGTCAGCACTCTGTGTCTAGCTAAAGGCTTATAAATGAACCAATCAGCACTCTATCAAAACGGACCAAGCAGCACTCTGTCAAAATGGACCAGTCAGTGCTCTGTAAAATGCACCAATCAGCAGGATGTGAGTGGTACTAGATAAGGGAATAAAAGCAGGCCACCTGAGCCAGCAGTGGCAACCCAGTCAGATCCTCTTCCATGCTATGGAAACTTTGTTCTTTCCCTTTTAGCAATAAATGTTGCTGTTGCTCACTATTTGGGTCCATGGTGCCTCTATGAGCTGTAACACTCACTATGAAGGTCTGCAGCTTCACTTCTGAAGCCAGTGAGACCACAAACCCACTGGGAGGGAAGAACAACTCTGGATGTGCTGCCTTTAAGAGCTGTAACACTCACTGCGAAGGTCTGCAGCTTCGTTCCCGAAATCAGTGAGACGATGAACCCACTAGAAGGAAGAAACTCCAGACACACCATCTTTAAGAACAGTAACACTCACCGCGAGGGTCCACAGCTTCATTCTTGAAGTCAGCGAGACCAAGAACCCACCAATTCCGGACACAATAGCATCTCATAGCTCACTTGTGCAGTGTATATGGAAGAAAAGTTTTGTGGACTTATGGATACAGGAGCGAGAGACTGGTCTCTGTGGTAACAGATTTTGAGGATTGTTTAAAAGAAGGATAAGGCTTGATTCGCTTTTTCTGTTTCTTCTGTTAATCAGAAAGAGCCTGTTTCTCATTATCAGTGGGAAGTTTTACCCCATGGTAATTAACCAAAGAGGCAGAAACTGAGTTACAGCTTGTAGAACAAATGCTCAGCAACGGCATGCCTCCTGGCTACAGCCACAAGAACCTTTGCTTTTTTTTCAGTACGTTTACTAATGTGGGGATGAGGGTATGTTTGTGTTTTTGCAGGAGATGAACAAGCCATGTGGGTGCCCTCAGCATGTGCATGACCATGGAGACTGGAGGGACCCATGGATTCCAACTATAGGCCTGGTTACCCCAGTACGAGCCCTGAGCCAGTTGAATCTGAATGTGAAGACAGAACAAGGACAGACGGGAGTCATGTTGACATCAACCCCTATAATCTGGGGACAGATCAAGAAAATAGCACAGGAAGCGGAGAAACTGCTGGAGCACCAGGGTTTCACTTTTTGCTGGAACTCAGAGGTACAATCAATGCTTAACAGACCAATGCTTTCTGAGTTCCTCTCTACCCTGAATACAAGAGACACTAATAGTTATGTGGAAATATCATCGCCCCTGTTCAGCATGAAGAAGTTGCCATAGACAGACCTTCATCCTTCAGCAACCCTTAGGATTAAGGGTCCTCTTGTAAAACGGAAGGGGGAAGTATGTAAGACACATTCAAACCAGAGTGACACCATTTTGAATAAGGGCTAAGAAAAATGAAGCTGGATCACAAACTGGCAATTAAGGGCTGCACAGTCTGCAATGGCCTTGCTCAATTAATTTAAAAACAGAGGAGATGTTGGAGGCTGCACAAATGTTTCTTATGATTAGGCATAATTGAATCTTGTCCGTAACAAAATGAACCTGTGATCAATTAAGCAACTGACCAATTGTTACCTCTTCCTCCCTGCTCATTCTACCCAATAAATACAAAGGGCAGTAGAAGCTCAGGGGCTGCCTTTGCTCTCTAGAAGCAGGGAGCTTTCTTCTCCCCATGTGACCTTTCCTTTAAAACAGTTTCTCTTTCTTTGGTTTTCATTTCTTTCTTTTTTTTTTCTGAGACAGAGTCTCGCTCTGTCACCCAGGCTGGAGTGCAGTGGCCAGATCTCAGCTCACTGCAAGCTCCGCCTTCCGGGTTTATGCCATTCTCCTGCCTCAGCCTCCCAAGTAGCTGGGACTACAGGTGCCTGCCACCTCGCCTGGCTAGTTTTTTTTTGTATTTTTTAGTAGAGACGGGTTTCACCATGTTAGCCAGGATGGTCTCAATCTCCTGACCTCGTGATCTGCCCGTCTTGGCCTCCCAAAGTGCTGGGATTACAGGCTTGAGCCACCGCGCCCGGCTGGTTTTCATTTCTGTCTTCATCCACTCATCCATTCATTTAGTCCTAATGATGGTCTCAAGTGGTAACAGTAGTAACTTCTGTAATGATGGTCTTAAGCAGTAACAGTAGTAACTGCTGTAATGACAGTTTTAAGTAGTAACTGTGGTAGTCAGCCACAGCTAATTATACTCATGATTGTCTTACATTATTAGCTAATTCTAGGATGCAAAGCCAGAATAAGAGCAATGACCATCATGCCTGACAAACCTGTTGCTGTGTACGTCCGCACTCTCCAATCAATAAGGCCTGATGCAGAAAACAGAAAAAGGGGAGATGGAGGGGTTCAGTCAGGATAGTGGGAAAAATTGTGAAATAAACCTTCCTGGAAGGCCAGAAGATTTTTGAAAAAGCCTCAGGATAGAATTATGGCTGAAGGCAGCCTAATCCTCTTTGAGCTATAGCAAGGGTAATTAACATAGGAATGTAGAGGAGTCTATCTAAATAGCTTGTTTACTCATGTGGTCCTATGACTAACATTTGACCATCTGCAGGTGCATGATTGCTCTCTACTCAGGGGTTGGCAATGGTAATTAGCTTCTAGTGGAGTTTACTTGAAACTTTTGTCATTTAATGTATGCAGAATAAATGCTGGGAAGGCCAGCGAGTTGGGGCTGTGGTTGCATCTCTTTACAGCACTCTCCTGGGAGTCTGTAAGTGGCCTGGGCTCTCAGCTGGACTGACAAACATAATATCTGTGTCAGTGTACGTTATTCATCCGTCATTGGGTCAGGGTATGCAGGAGATGGATCCTGAATGTAGTGTTGGCCAATCATTTTATATCTAATATAACATGCATTATAAAATGTGTAATTTAACATCTTAATTCCATCACCTTACATTGGTTGTCATATGTTATAATTTACAAGGTATTCTTAAAAACGTTTATTACCTAATTTAATTTCAAAGTAATCTAATAGGATTGAAATTTTTACCCCATTCAATAACAAGGAAACTGAGCTTTTGACATTTGGCCAATCACGTATTCAATAAATACCTAAATAACTCTTTTGCATTGCAGAAGCAGTAGCTGGTCAGTGATTTTATAATCTGCTATTTTGAGGAGACAAAAAATGTCTTCCTAGTTCTCTGTAATCACACCATTACTCAGCTTCTCACCTCTATATTTTTTTGCACCTGTGTATAATTTCTGACTTGATTCTAAGTCACTGTATGGTTAAGCAGTTTGGAAGTGCTTCAATGAGAATTTGAAGGTGGTGTTTAAAAAGTGTGGAATTATCTTTTTGGTTCTCTACATTTGCTAGATATACACAATTCTTCCCTCAGAGTCCATCTTCATTCAACAATTACAATTCATTTAGTGCTTTGCTTTTAAATATGATTCGGAATGTATTCTTTTACAGCTTTAACTATTTGCACATTTTTTTTGATAGACACTAATAGAAATATTTGTTGCAAAGGAACTTTGTGAAGAGTTTGCCTTTTCTCTTTGCAAATCAGAGGAATTTGTGTCTGTGTCAATGAGAAGTCATTGTGGACACTAAAGAGATGTGACTGAAAAATGTACTAGGTGGAAAAAAGAGTACTGCTACAGAAAAATATGAAAATACATTTATATGCTTTTAGAAACAGCTGTGTTTTGATCATTTATTCACATCTTAGCAAAGGCAATTATATTGCAAAATGAAAATGTGATTTTTCATTTTGAAATATAATTATAGCTCATGGAGAAATCTGGAGGAATGTTTATTTTGAGGCTCATCCCTATAGGTATTAAATGATAATGGTGGTTATTAGTTATGAAAGAGAACTGAAGACTCAACCACTCTGCCATAGCACTGAGTCAGGTGGTGCTCATTTTGTGTGATGGATGATTGTTTCTCATGCAAAGGAGACAAAAATATTCAGTAACAGTTCCTGAGAAGAAGCTATGCAGTGGGAACTGAAAACCGACAACGTCCATCAATAGTAGAGTTTATTTGAGATGAATTTAAAACATTTACTTTCCAAAATAACATCAGCATATTGTTTTCAGTAAATTTACTTACTTGTTTTACCCTCATATTGGAACGTAATTGAATCACATATCAGGGATAGTCAAAGACGGCACAAGTTCTTGCAATTTTGCATTCCTCTTTCCATAAAAACAGTAAACCATTTGCGTTCAGTTTATATACATAATTTCACCCTAAGAAAGAAGACTTCTAGGAATATTCTCAGGGACACCTGCCCCATACATATTTCTTGTATTTAACTATTTGTGGCATGGATTCAAAGAATATGTCAGCTAAAGCTGGAACAGAGATAGTCTAATGCAATTCCATTGTTTTAGAGTAAAAGAGGGAGAAAGAGGAGGAGGGTGAGGAGAAGGAACTGGAGAATGTAGTGGAAAGAGAGGGGACAAGGGAAAGAGCCAGGGAGAAGAGGAGAAGCGGATAGAGGAAGAGAGAAAGGAGGGGAGAAGGAGAGACACAAGAAGCAAATAGGTGATTTTTTCCAAAGGAAACAAAGCAAATAGCAGCACCTAAAGTCTGTCTGTAATGTAAATGAGGGTCTGTAACTCCTCATTTTTGTCTTTTCCATGGACAGGCAGAATATCACAATAGTGAAAATCCTTACTTCTAAACTGTGGCACAGTTCACTATTCACTATGTGTATGACCTTGGGTAGATTCCTAAATCTACCTACCTCAATTCCCTCACCTATAAAATGGGAGTATTCTAGTATCTATGTTATGAGGTTGTTAAAAGGATTATATGGAATAGCATGTGTACTGCACTTAATAGAATGCGTTTGTTCATATCTTTGTGTGAGTGCAAGTGTGTGTGTTCACTGGAGGTTTTGTAATTTATTCATTACTGTTGTATCTGGTGTGCTGGTTCACTTAACTCATAGTTCACATTACTATATGTGAGGGTTCATTTTTTCCAGTCTCATCTTTGATCAGAGGTGATGTCTGGAGTTGGCTTCCAAGTGAGAGTCCTCAGAGCAACTGTTGAGAATTTAAGTTAAAAATAAATTACCAAATAATTAATTTGATCACTGGTTGACTTGAATATGTATAATATAATCTGTTGAAATCTGATAAAAAAGGAAGAGTGATTATTTTTGAATGCAAACTTGCTTTTGAATAACAGATACAGTAAAAAAAACTTGCAAAACGTATCATCAGTGCCACCCCAGGGGATTACCAGGCTGACCCCACTTCTATCTGGAGATTAAGTTCATTATTTCTGATATTTGTCACACAGGGAGGCCTATCTTAGTTGATTACATGAAATAACTTTCTAATGGACCTACTCAGAAGGAATGGTCTGGCTTAGGGAAGTAAGTCCCAGCTGGAGTCCAAGAACAGAGTCTGAGTGATTCACATGGAAAGACTGCAGCAGCCAGGATTGGAGTGTGGAATGGGTGGGCCAATGTGCAGACATTGAGGTTCTTTCTTGAACTGAGATTTTAGGTCTGGAATTCTTGAATTAAAACTATTAAAGTGAGGAACATTTCCTTCTACATTTCCACAACATATATGGGATTATGTTACTTTGTTGCAATAAGCAAATAGAAGCGTGCGCGGGCACACACACGCGCACACACACAGACACACACCCACACACACACACCTTTTTTAGAGCACTTCTAGGTTCAGAGCAAAATTGAGAGAAAATATAGAGATTTCCTCATGTGCCCCGTGTAACTCCCACATATAGCCTTCCCGATTAGGAACATATCCCATCAGAGTGGAACATCTTTGAAAATTGATGAACCTACAGTGATACATCATAATCACCCAAAGTCCATAGTTTTTCATTAGGGTTCACTCTTGAGAATGTTGTACATTCTATGAGTTGAACAAATGTTTAACAACATATATCCATCATTAGCATCATACAGAGCATTTTCCCTGACTTAAAAATCCTCTACATATCCATCCCTCCCACCTCCACATCCCAGTCTGACACTACTCTTTTTTTTTTTTAAACGATCTATATGGTTTTGCCTTTTCCTGAATGTCATATAGTTGGGATCATATAGTATGTGGCCTTTTCAGATTGGCTTCTTTCACTTAGTAATATGCATTTAAGGTTCTTTTATGTATTTTCATGGCTTAATAACTAATTTCTTTTAATGCAGAATAATATTCCATTGTCTGGATATACCAGTTGATTTATCCATTCATCTGCTGAAGAACATCTTGATTGATTCCAGGTTTTGGCAATTACAAATAGGCCTACTTTAAACATCCATGTGTAATTTTTGTGTCTATAAACATAAGAATTCAACTCCTTTGGGTAAATATTAAGGAGTGTGATTGCTAGATTGTATGGTAAGAATGTTTAGTTTTGTAAGAAACCACTAAAATGTCCTAAAAAGTGGCTGAACCCACTTTGCATTCCCACCAGCAATAAATTACAGTTTCTGTTGTTCCATATCCTCACCACCATTTGGTGTTATCAATGTTATGTTATGAATTTTGGCCCTCTGATAGGTGTCAGTAGTATCTCACTTTTACTTTAATTTGCATTTCCCTGAGATAGATGTACGGCATGTTTTCATGTGCTAGTTTTCTATCTGTAGACTTTTGGTGGGGTATCTGTTAAGGTTTTTGGCTCACTTTCTAATCTGCTTACTTATTGTTGAGTTTTTAGAGTTCTTTGTATATTTGGGATAGCACTTCCTTATCTGAAAAAATATTTTCTCCCAGTCTGTGGCTTGTCTTCTCATTCTCTTGACATTGTCTTTTTCAGAGTAGAAGTTTTAAATATTAATGAAGCTCAGATTATCATTTTTTGTGTGTGAATAGTGCGTTTGGTATATGTAAGAGTCATTGGTATACCTAAGATATTTAGGTTTTCTCCTATGTTATATTGTAGAAATGTTATAGTTTTGTGTTTAAAATTTAGGAATAAAATCTCTTTTGTGTGAAATTTTGTAAAGGGTATAAGATCGATGTCTAGATTTATCATTAGTGTTATTATTTTGCATGTGGATGTCCAGTTGTTCCAGCCCTATTTGTTGAAAAGACTGTCTTTGAGCCACTATATTGCCTTTGCTCCTTTATCAAAGATCAGTTGATTGTATGTGTACGTATCCACTTATAGACTCTCTGTTCACCTCTATTGATCTATTTTTCTATTCTTTAGCTATATTATGCTCACTTGATTACTATAGCTTTATACTAAGTCTTGAGATTGGGTAGTGTATTAGTCTGTTTCCACACTGCTGATAAAGACATACTTGAGACAGAGTAAATATAAAGGAATGAGATTTAATTGACTCAGTTTCACATGGCTGGGGAGGCCTCACAATAATGGCAGAAGGCAAGGAAGATCAAGTCACATCTTACATGGTATCAGGGAAGAGAGACCTTGTGCAGGGGAACTCCTCTTTATAAAACTATCAGATCTTGTAAGACTTATTCACTGTCACCAGAACAGCACGCGAAAGACCTGCCCCCATTATTCAACTACCTCCCACTAGGTCCCTCCCACAACAGGTGGGAATTGTGGGAGCTACAATTCAACATGAGATTTGGGTGGGGACACAGCCAAACCATATCATGTAGTGTCAATCTCTCAACTTGGTTCTTCTCCATCAATATTCTGTTGGCTATTCTGAGCCTTTTGCTTCTCCACATAAACTTTAGAATCAGTTTGTCAATATCCACAAAATAATGTTCTGGGATTTTGGTTGGGATTGGAATGAATATATAGATCAAGTTGGGAAGAAATAACATCTTGACATTATTGAGTTTTCCTATGCATGAACATAAAATTTCTCTCATTTTATTTAGAATATTTTTATCAGAATTTAATAGTTTTTCTTATATAGATATTATATATTATAGATTTATACTTAGGTATATCATTTTGAGGGTGTTAATATAAATTATACTATAGTTTTAATTTCAAATTCTACTTGTCCATTACTGGTATATAGGAATGTGATTAACTTTTATATATTAATCTGTAGCCTACAACCTAGATATAATTGCTTATTGATTCCAGGAGATTTTTGTCAATTCTTTTGGATTTTCTAGATTATCATATCACCTGTGAACAAGGACAGTTGTATTTCTTCCTTCCCAATCTAAATAACTTATTTCCTTTTCTTTTATTACTACATTATCTAGGACTTTTACTACACTGTTTAAAATCAGTAATGAGAAATATATCCTTGCTTGGTCCCTGATCTAAGTAGAAATAATTCAACCATCTCAACATTAAGTTTGTTAGCTATAAGATTTTTGTAGATATTCTTTATCAAGTTGAGAAAGTTATTCTCTATTCCTAGTTTACTGAGAGTTTGTAATCAAAAAGGAGGTATTACATTTTGTCAAATGTTGTTCCTGGATCTATTAATAAGATCATGTGTTTTTTAATTCTTTAGCCATTGTTGTGATGGATTACATTAATTGATTTTCTAATACTGAATCAGTCTTTTAGACCTGGGATAAATTTCATTTGGTTTTGGCATGTAAGACTTCTTATGCATTGCTGGAATTTGATTTGCTGATATCTCATTGATATTTTTGTATCTACATTCATGAGATATATTGGTCTATAGTTTTCTTTTCTTGTAATGTCTTTGTCTGGTTTTGGCATTAGGGTAACACTGGCCTTATAGAATGGGTTAGGAAGTATTCTCACATGGCAGAGGGTGTAAGGACAAACTAGCAAGCTATTCAAATGCTGCTGCATGAAACTTCTTTAGGGACTTTAATTCCATTAACGGGGGAGGAGCTCTTATGGCATAATCATGTCTTAAAGTCCTGACCTCTTAATACTATAACAATGGGAATACTTGTATTTTAGAGGGGATTATGTTTTAACATGAATTTTGTAGGGTACAAAAATACTTAAACCATGGCATTTCACCACTTGGTCCTCCAGAATTTTTATGGTCTTTTCACATACAAAATAACATTCATTCCATCCTAATAGCACCAAAAGTCTTAAATAGTTTCAGCATAAACTTTGAAGTCTAAGTACAGTCTCATCTAAACATCATATGGGTGAGACTCAAGATATAATTCATCCTGATGCAAATTCTCCCATGGAAGCTTTGAAATTAAACAAATTAGGTGCTTTCAAAATACAATGGTGATGTCAACAACAGATCATGAGATCTGCAAAGGAAAAAGGGAGAGTCTGGCTTAAACAGATAAGTTTGCACCCCAGTTTTCAATCAGGTTCACTTATGCAAATGAGGGATTCAGACTTGTTCCAGAAGTCTCTGTCAGATGTTCTTTTCAAACAGCCATTGGGGGATGGCTTTTTTAGCCATCTTTTATCTTGGCATCAACAAAAGGAACTTACTTTGCTTGATTGTGAAATGGGAGGTCCTGTGACACTGTTAAAATATCTTTCTGAGCAAACAGAGTATGTGTTCACTCCCTTGCCCAGCTATGGCCATCTGGTTATGTTTTAACTTTAAGCACCTCAGTTAGCCATGAAGAATCCATTTTGTCTACCAGCCGTGGCATACTTTATCAATGCAATAGACATAGAATCGACATTTCTATTCCAAAAAGGAGAAAAAGGAAAAAAGAAAGGAGGTAACAAGGCACAAAGTAAGTCTAAAACCCAACAAGGCAAACAACATTAAATCTTAAGTTTTGAGAATAATATTGACTTCCACGTCCTGCCTTCTGACACACTGAAGAAGGGGTTCAGCTTCCAAGACCTTAAGCAGCCTCATTCCTATGACTTTGCTGTGTGTAGCCCATGCTTCAATTCTCACACATTTAGGGTGCTTGCCTGTAGCATTTCCAGACTGGAATGGCATACTGATGGCTCCACATTTCTGGGGTCTCAGGAGCAGCTGCACTCTCATGGTTCCACTAGGCATTGCCCTAGTGAGGACTCGCTATGATGGCACCAGCCCCACAGGTCCACTGAGCATTGCCCTAATGAGGCTCTCTGTGGTGACTCTGCCTCTGCAACATGTCTCTGCCTGGGTACCAAGGCTGTCTGCAACATCTTTGGAAATGTAGGTGGAGGAAGCTATATCTTCACAGCTCTTGTACTCTGTGTGCCTGTAGAATTAGCACCACATGGATGCTCCAAAAATTCAATGAAATTGGGCCTGTTTGAGCCACAGCTGGGTGGCCAAGATACACTATACTAGAATGTGGAGAGCAGAGACCTGAGGCGACCTTAGGCAGAGAGAGCCCTGAGTTCTCAACGGCACCTTGCACCTATCTCTTTAAGATTTTCTGTCCTCAAGGATCTGACAGTCTGGATCTGTGATAGAAGGGCCAGCCTCAAAGATCTTTGAAACATCTTCAGTGTCATTGTCTCATTTTCTTAATGAATAGCGATATGACTTGTTTCTATCCATACTAATCTCCTTATGGCCACATTCTTGGCTTTCTCTCCTAGATATACATATTTATTGTTTACACAGCTAGGCTGATAATATTTCACAGGTTTACATTTTTCTTCCCTTTTAATTATAAATTCTGTCTCTAAATTATTTCTTTCTTCTTGCATTTTACCATAAATAATCAAAAGAAGTCACATCACAGCCTGCATGCTTTGCTGCTTAGACATTTCTTCTGCCAAAACTAGTTCATCCTCTTAAGATTTGCCTTCCATAAATTTTCTGGGACACAACATAATTTAGCCAAGGTCTATGCCACTTTGTGAAAAGGTTGGCCTTTCCTCTAGCTTCCAATAGCATGTGGAACAAGGTCTCATCAGAATGGCCTTTAATATTTACACATGTAACAATGTTCATGGCATTACAGGCAATTTTCATCATTCACTTCATAACTGTTTGAGCTTCTCCCTATTACCCAGTTTCAGAACCACTTCCACATCTTTAAGTATCTGTTATAGAAACACCCTTCTTCTCTGGTACCAATTTCTGCCTTAGTTTGTTTGCACTCTTTTAACAGAATAGCACCAAATGGGTAACTTATAAAGAACAGAAATTTCTCACAATTCTGGAAGCTGGGAAGTCCAAGATCAAGGAGACATCATTTGTTCTGGTAAGGACCTCCTTGCTGTGTTGTCACATGGAATATGGTGAAAAGTCAGGCTTGTAAGCTAGCTTAAAGCCGTGTGAAGGCTCTTTTATAAGGACCTTAATCCCATTAACAAAATAAAATCCTTCAGGGCCTAATCACCTCTTAAAGGCTCCTCCACCTTTAGCATTATTACACTGGCTTCACCTGAATTTTAGAGGCAATTAGGTTTTAACCTGAATTTTGGAGGGACAAAAATACTCAAACTATTCAACTATTGTGTATATACACATTAGACTGTTTTTACCTATTCATCAGTTAATGGATATTTGTATTGCTTCTAATTTAGGGCTATAATAAATGGTACTTCTATGAACATGCATGTACATGTATTTGTTTGAGTGCCTGTTTTCATTTCTTTTAGGTATATACCTAGCAGTGGAAACCTAGGTCATATGGTAATTTAATGTGTAACCTTTTGAGGAATAGCCAAATATTTTCCATGGCAATTGAACCATTTTGCATTTCCACCAGTGATGTACAAGTATTCTAATTTTTCTACATTTTTAATCTCTGTTATTTTTCTCTTTTTTGGTAAAAATAAGGCCATTCTAGTGGATGTGAAGTGATATTTCATTGTGATTTTGATTTACATTTTCCTAATGTCTAATGATGCTAAGCATTTTTTCATGTATTTGTTGGCCTTTTATATATCTTCTTTGAAGAAATGTCTATTTGAGTCTTTGTTCATTTTTAAATTGAGCTCGATAGTTTTTGTTATTGAATAGAAAAGTTCCTTTCTGGATATTAGGTTTTTATTAGATATGATTTACAATGTTTTCCATTCTGTATGTTATAATTTTACCTTGTTAATAATGTCCTTTGATGCAAGAAAGTACTAATTTTTATGAAACCCAATTTATTTACTTATTCTTTTCTTGCTTGTGCTTTTTATGTCATTTGTAATAATTCGTTGTCAAAATAAGATCACAGGGATGTACTCTGTATTTTTCTAGGAGATTTATAGTTTTAGCCCTCATATTTATGTCACTGGTCCATTTCTGTTTAATTTTTGTATGTGATGTAGTATGAGTTCAACTTCATTATTTCACATGAGAATGACCATTTGTTTTAGTGTCATTTGTTGAAGATATTATTCTTTCCCCTATTGAACAGTCTTTTCACCCTTGTCAAAATTAAATTGACCATAGATGTATGAATCTCTTTATGGCTTCTCAATTCCATTCCATTCTTTTGTAGGTTTATTCTCATGTTGGTACCACATTTTCTCGATTGCTGTAACTTTGTAGTGAGTATTGAAAATGAGAAGTGTGAGACTTCCAAATTGGCTGTTCTATTTCAATATCATTTTGATTATTCTGAGCCCCTTATATTCCATATGAATTTGAGGATCACCTTTTTTCATGTCTGCAAAAAGACCATTAAAATGTCATATGAAATGTATTAAATCTTTTTAAAATTGTAAATATTATTGCTATCTTAACAATATTAAATTTTCCAGTTCATAAATATATATCTCTTTCCATTCATTTAGGTTTTATTTAAGATATTATTTATTTAATTTCTTTTAGCAATGTTTAATAATTTTCTTTTTTTTTATTTTTTTTT
>NW_012119010.1:716382-823335 GCF_000951035.1 Colobus angolensis palliatus | reverse complement strand
CAGAAATCACCGGTCTTCTGTGTCCTTCGCGCTGGGAGTTGGAGACTGGAGCTGTTCCTATTCGGCCATCTTGCTCCGCCCTAATAATTTTCAATGTACAAATCTTTAATCTTTTTGGTTAAACACACACCTAAGTATTTTATTCTCTGAATGCTATTGTAAATAAAATTGTTTTCTTAATTTCTCCTTTAGTGTGTTTATTGTTGTTTAAAATTACAACAGATCTTTGTGTGTTGAGCTTGTATTCTGCTATTTTACTGAATTTGTTTTATATCTGGCTAAATAAGTTTCATAAGTGAAGGAGAAATAAGATTATTTTCAGACAAGCAAATACCACCAGACCTGCCTTATAAGAGCTCCTGAAGGAAGCACTAAATATGAAAAGGGAAGTCCATTAGCCACTACAAAAACACACTGAAGTACAGAGACCAGTGACACTATAAAGCAACCACATAAAGGAGTCTGCAAAATAACCAGCTAATATCTTGAGATAATATCTCATGATATTATCTATCACAATTTAGATATTTTAATAATATCTAAATTCCTGTGATAGATATTAATAATATCTAAAGTATTTTGAAAAGATTAAAAAAATTGATAGACTAATATCTGGAATAATAAAGAAGAAAAAAGAGAATAATCAAGTAGACATAATAAAAAAGTGATAAAGGTGAGATCACCACTTATCCTACAGAAATACAAACCACCATCAGAGAATATTATAAACACCTATAACACCTCTATGCAAATAAACTAGAAAATCTAGAAGAAATGGTAAATTCCTGGACATGGACATCCTCGCAAGACTAAACCGGGAAGAAGTTGAATTCCTAGACAGACCAATAAAAAGTTCTAAAATTGAGGCAGTAATTAATAGCCTACCAACCAAAAAAAGTCCAGGACCAGATGGATTCACAGTCAACTTCTACCATAGGTACAAAGACGAGCTGGTACCATTCCTCCTAAAACTCTTCCAGCAGTAGAAAAAGAGGTACTCCTCCCTAACTCATTTTATGAGGCCAGCATCATCTTGATATGAAAACCTGGCAGAGACACAACAAAAAAAGAAAATTTCAGGCCAATATCCCTAATGATCATCAATGCAAAAATCCTCAATAAAATCCTGGCAAATTGAATCCAGCAGTACATTAAAAGGCTTATCCACCATGATCAAGTCGGCTTCATCCCTGGGATGCAAGGCTGGTTCAACATACACAAATCAATGAACATAATCCATCACAGAAACAGAACTAATGACAAAAACCACATAACTTATCTCAATAGGTACAGAAAAGACCTTCGATAAAATTCAACACCTCTTCATACTAAAAACACTCAATAAACTATGTATTGATAGAATGTATATCAAAATAATAAGAGCTATTTATGACAAATCCATAGCCAATATCATACTGAATGTTCTCGCTTATAAGTGGGAGCTAAATGATTAGAACACATGGATGCATAGAGGGGAACAACAGCCATTGGAGTCTACAGGAGGGTGGAGGTTGGGAGGAGGGAGAAGATGTGGAAAAATAATGAGTACTAGGCTTAATACCTGAGTGATAAAATAATCTGTACAACAAATCCCCATGACACAAGTTTACCTATATAACAAACCTGTACATGTACCCCTGAACTTAAGGTTAAATTAATAAAATACTTGCAAACCAAATTCAACAGCACATTAAAAGTATCATACCCCATGACCAAGTGAAATATATCCATGTAATGCAAGTATGGTTCAACAAACTAAAATCAATTAATGTGATATGTCACATTCACAGAATGAAAGATTAAAGAAAACCACAATCATCTCAATAGATGCAGAAAAAGCATTTGACAAAGTTCAACACCCTTTCATGATAAGAACTTTCAACAAACTAGGAATAGAAGAAATAGACCTCAACATAATAAATGCATATATGAAAAGCCCACAGCTGTCATCACAATCAATGGTGAAAAATTGAAAGCTTTTCTTCTAAGGTCTGAAACAAAGTCATTCTTGACACTTCAAATTAACATAGTACTAGTAATATTAGTCAGAACATCCAGGCAATAAATAAATAAATAAATAAAAGACATCCAAATCAGAAAGGAAAAACTACAATTATCTCTGCTTGCAGATGTCAAAAAGAATAAAAGATTTGGGAATAAACTTAACCAAGGAAGTGAAAGACTTCTACACTTAAAACTACAAAACATTGACAAGAGAAAACACAAGTAAATGAAAAGACGTCCCATATATACAGATTGGAAGAATTAATATTGTTAAAATTTTTACACCATCCAAAGCAATGTACAGATTCAATTCAATCCCTATCAAAATGCCATTGACATTTTTCACAGAAACAGAAAAAAAATCCTAAAATTCATGTGGAACCACAAAGAACTCCAAAGAGCCAAAACAATCTCAAGATGGAAGAACAAAGTTGGAACATGACATGTGTTCATTTAAAAATATATAACAAAGCTAAGTGATTAAAACAGTATGAGACTGGCAAAAAGACAGACATAAAGACAAATGGAACAGAATAGAAAGCCCAGAAATAAATCCACACATATGCTATCAAGTGACATTTAAGAAAAATGCCAAGAATGTTTTCTACACTTAAAGTTTAGAATATAGATATCAAATTCTATGAAAACTCTTACTTTGATTTTAATTGAGAATGAACAAAGTTATGAACTCATTTGGGAACTTTTACAATATTGAATCTCCCTTTGCAGAAATATGGTGTGCTTTCCATTTACTTAGGTCTCCCTTTCTTTCTTTCAGTTAAATAATATGGTTTCTTCAGATACAATTTGAACACTTGCTAGTTTTCTTCTAAAAACTTTATAAATTTTTGTTATTACATACTTCTGAACCAAAATGGGATTTTTTTTTCGCTGTTGACTTCTTAAATTGGTTATTGTTGATGTATAGAAAATGATACCTATTTTGTGTATTTAGGCAACTGATCTATTTTGCTATTAATTTGGCTTTCCCAAGTTCATTATTCTGAAATAAATACAGAATTGTATCTTCTGCATTAAAAAACGGAGAACACCAAGAAAACACAGTAAGGAAAGAGGAAAGGAGAGTCTCCTAAGCAAATCGTGTTGGGAAATTGAACCCTTATCTTACACCACACACAATAATCAACCAAAAATGAAATCTAGGCTTAAATGTACAACCTGAAACTGTAAAACTCCTAGAAGAAAACGTGAGAAAAATCTTTTGAAACTGATCTTGGCAATGATTTCTTGGATATGACATCAAAAGCACAGGCATCAAAAAGCAAAAAAAAAAAAAAAAAAAAGCCAAATGGGACTACATGCAACTAAAATCCTTCTGAAAGTGCAACTTATGAAATGAGAGAAAACAGTTTACAAACCACATATTTAGTAAGGGGTTAGTATCCAAACCATATAAGGAACTCTCAATTAAATAGAATAAAAGAAGAAGAAAAAGAAATAATCCGATGGGAAAATGAGCAATAAAGCAATGGACATAAAGAGAAGTATTTTCAAAAAGGACAAATGGCCCACACCTGTTAGGATGATTATTATTACAAAAGTAATAATTCCTTCCTCCTTTAAAGTGCTGGCTAAAAGTCTCTGCTGGAGGCTGCACTTCTCAGCCTGTGGAATGGGTAGCCTTTATAAGGAATAAAGTCTCCTTTCCAAGTGGATAGATTTGGTGATTTTTCCAGCTGACACCTTGAAAGCTTCTTTATTATGGGCCGAATTGTTTTCCCTCAAAATTTATATGTTGAAGTCCTAAACCCCAGCATATCAGAATGTGACTGTATTTGGAAATCAGGTCCTTAAAGAGATAATTAAGTTATAATAAGGTAATTAGGTTGGGGCCTAATCCAATATAATTAGTGACCTTATAACAAGGGGAGATCAGGGAACAGATATAGACCTTCAGAGGGAAGACCATGTGAAGATGCAAGGGAGAAAATGGACATCTAGAAGCCAAGGAGAAAGGCCTCAGAAAGAACTACCCTTGCCAACGCTTTCATCTTGGATGTTTAACCTCCAGAACTATGATAAAATAAATCTCTAGTTTAAGCCACTTAGTCTGTGGTACTTTGCTATGGCAGCCCCAGCAACTGAATATCCCTGCCCTTCTACTGTCTTCATCCACCAACACTGTCATATAAGCTGCTAGAACTCATGTTACAAGACTTTATGGAGAAAAAATAATGAGTGAGTTTAGATCTCAGTGCACCTTTCAGAGATTCATGACCTTTCTCCCTTCAAGTTCTTCACCTTTCTCCTCAGCCCAGAGCCTCTTCCTGCTTCCTGATCAAGGAAGTCTCACCTCCTCTGTTCCCAAGTCAGATACATACAGACCTGGGTTTGAGTTCTTGTTTTCAGATATTGGATATTTTTCCTTATCTAGTCACTTACTATTTTATTGTTAGTTTACTTCTGAACTGAAGGAAATAATACCATTCTAAAGGGCTGCGAGATTAAATGAGAAAATCTGTGCAGAGTGCCCGACAGTGGCTGTCACAAATTGGGTGATCAAAAAATAATGTCTTCCCCTATCTCCCGCACAATCTCTATCTCTTTCTTTCCAAAACTACTGGAAGAGAAAGGGGGATAAAGCAGTGATCTGGCTCCCACGGGTCCCTCCAGATGTCATGGCTACCTTTTTTTTCTTGGTTTTCTGGGCAAGCCTGCCATCTAGGGTCATCTTCAGTTCCTTTCTCATCTACGCTCAGTGATGATATTCTCGTCAGATTTTACACTGAAAATATTGATTTTTACACTGGAAATATTGATTTTACACTGAAAATATTGATTTTGTGTGTGTGATACAGGAACTCTGTCCTGCTGGATTATAAGAGGCTAAATTTTTAAGATTCCCTTGACTTCAATTTATGATATCAGTTGCAACTGAAGTGCTACAGCTGAAGTACTACACCAAGCATGCCCATTTCATAAAAACATATTTCCTACACCTTCCCAGAGCCTCTTTCCTTCTTAGGCTTCATAGAAAGAGAGGTAAAATTCTCTGGCTGTGGGTGCAAAGCTGTAGCATCACTTGTGTACAGAATCATGGTTCTACCCCATCTTCCTTTAGTAGCACTTAACATAGACATCATTTGCTTACTTACCTGTTTATAGTCAGACTCCCACAACTGGGTTATAATCTCCAGAATTACAACCTGATGAAATCATAACCTGATGGAAAAAATGAACAAAAAAGCAATGGACATAAACGGAAGTATCTCCAAAAGAGACAAATCCCAAAGAGCAAGAATATTTTCTCCCATTCTGTTTCCTAGTGCCTAGCCTGTAGTAGACATTCCCTAAATCTTTGTTGAAAAAGTGAGTGATTAAATTTTTTCTCTTATCTCCCTGGATTTTCCTTTTTTTTTTTTTTCTTTTTCATTATACTTTAAGTTCTAGGGTACATGTGCATAACGTGCAGGTTTGTTACATATGTATACTTGTGCCATGTTGGTGTGCTGCACCCGTCAACTCGTCAGCACCCATCAACTCATCATTTACATCAGGTATAACTCCCAATGCCATCCTTCCCCCCTCCCCCCTCCCCAAAATAGGCCCCAGTGTGTGATGCTACCGTTCCCGAGTCCAAGTGATCTCATTGTTCAATTCCCACCTATGAGTGAGAACATGCGGTGTTTGGTTTTCTGTTCTTGCAATAGTTTGCTGAGAATGATGGTTTCCAGCTGCATCCATGTCCCTACAAAGGACACAAACTCATCCTTTTTTATGGCTGCATAGTATTCCATGGTGTACATGTGCCACATTTTCTTAATCCAGTCTGTCACTGATGGACATTTGGGTTGATTCCAAGTCTTTGCTATTGTGAATAGTGCTGCAATAAACATACGTGTGTGTGTGTCTTTATAGCAGCATGATTTATAATCCTTTGGGTATATACCCAGTAATGTCTCCCTGGATTTTCAACCCTAGTCACACACAACCCGCCACCCATAGGTCTTCCTCCAAGTTGTAGCTCTCTCTGACTTTCACCAGTTTCTGCAGCTTGCCTTGCCATTCAAGCAGCTTGACCTATTTCTCACTACCCCAGCATAATTCCCTCCTATTTGTCATCTTTTTCTTTTTTAATTTTAATTTTGGCAAAATACATACATTCATAGTTGACATTCGATGGGACATTCATAGTTGACATTTAATGGGACAAATGTCATATATGAAAAATACATGTGGCCCCTGCCTCACCCCTGCCTGCCCTTTCTTACTCTCCATCCTATCCCCAGTGGCAATGCTTTACCTATGGGTTTCTTGGCACTGACTTTCATATTTTCAGTAATATGTTTATGCCAGTTCCAGTGAGAGGATTGTTTGCCCCTGACCATAATAAAATCAGTGCAGAAATTAAATTTTAGAAATTTTCATAGCAATTGACATTGTCACATTATCCTAAATCAAGATCATTTTCTTAAAATTTATTTTTATTGTGTTACAAAAGTATCTGCCTCTGGTGGGATGGAAAATAAAACAAAACAAAAATGGGTTCTTCTCCACAGAAAGCCTGAGTGTCATTGCTCTGGGCCACCGCACTGTGATGCTAGAGTTTGTCTTTCCAGTGCCCTGCGGGCCCCCTCGCTTTCCACTCCATGTTTATTCCCCAGCTCCTGCACACCAGGCTGTTCTCATTTTACCTTGTTTTTATTTGATCAGGTCAGTGGGAGAGCATATGCCCTGGTAGCTTCCTGAGAAAAGGAACAGGAGGATGAGAGGTTCAATGTTTTACACATTGCTGGTCTGATATCTCAGCTTCATTCACAGGTGAGTAGCAATTTTAGTTTGAAAATTATTTTCACTAAGAATTTAATGATATGACTCAATCATCTACTAGCATCCAATATTCTACTAAGAAGTTGAATGTCTTTCTTATTTCCAAAGCTCATTTTGTGGTATTTATTTATTCTGTCTATAAACACTGTGAGTTTTCTTTATCCCCAGTGTTCTAAAATTTCATGAGTCAGTCATACCTTGTGCCTTTTGGTGTTGGTAATTTTCTCTAATTATTCCACTGGAAATTTTTTCTCCAATGTTCTGTATTCTCTTTATTCTGCTATAATACCTTTGAATCAAATATTGTTTAAATTTTTATTGATTTTTTTTCCTCCCGTTGGCCATGTATCATTTGGTTCTCCTTGCTGACTGTGCAGACTGGGGTGGGAACAAAATTAACCCTCACACAGAATTTCAACCAGTTGCCCTGTTTCCAGTCCTTGCTTCACTCCACCTTCCATGGTATATGTGGTTCCAGTTCCTAAGACTAAACAGATTTCAAGAGTTTAATTATTTGTTTTATAACAGTCTTCCTCTCTGCAAGACTTACATTTCCTTTTATATTATGTTATTATTTTTTTTTTTTTGCACACTGCTAAGCCAGTTTCTACTTCTTTACTTGCTTTATATATTATAGTTTGAAGTAACAAATGTCTCCAGTTTTATTGAAGTTGGATATCCTGTTCTGTGTACTTACTGCATTGAGATCATTTTAAGACAGGAGGGTGCAAATTCTGTGCTTTAGTGTTACTTTAAAACCAGAAGTCTTTTTCTTCTATTTTATTTGAATTCTAATCAACATACTTTTCCTCCAAGGAGCTAGGAACTTTCTTGAATGGCTCATATCTTCTCAACGCTTCCATATTCTTTATGCTATTTATCTCTCTTTCTGGAGTTATCTACTTATAATTTGATTTATTTTAAGCTCCTTGATAGTAGAAACAAACCAAAACAAATTAAACAATAAACAAAACAACACAAATGTATCTGCACACAAAGGACCTTATGTGCAGTTATCCAAAAGAGAAAGACGTTTGCAGATGACATGATTATATATTTAGAAAACCGCATTGTCTCAGCCCAAAATCTCCTTAAGCTGATAAGCAACTTCAGCAAAGTCTCAGGATACAAAATTAATGTGCAAAAATCACAAGCATTCTTATACACCAGTAACAGATAGAGAGCCAAATCATGAATGAACTTCCATTCACAATTGCTCCAAAGAGAATAAAATACCTAGGAATCCAACTTACAAGGGATGTAAAGGACCTCTTCAAGGAGAACTACAAACCACTGCTCAGTGAAATAAAAGAGGACACAAACAAATGGAAGAATATACCATGCGCATGGATAGGAAGAATCAATATCATGAAAATGGCCATACTGCCCAAGGTTATTTATAGATTCAATGCCATTCCCTTCAAGCTACCAATGAGTTTTTTCACAGAATTGGAAAAAACTGCTTTAAAGTTCCTATGGAACCAAAAAAGAGCCCGCATTGCCAAGACAATCCTAAGTCAAAAGAACAAAGCTTGAGGCATCATGCTACCTGACTTCAAACTATACTACAAGGCTACAGTAACCAAAACAGCATGGTACTGGTACCAAAACAGAGATATAGACCAATGGAAGAGAACAGAGCCCTCAGAAATAATACCACACATCTACAGCCATCTGATCTTTGACAAACCTGAGAGGAACAAGAAATGGGGAAAGGATTCCCTATTTAATAAATGGTGCTGGGAAAATTGGCTAGCCATAAGTAGAAAGCTGAAACTGGATCCTTTCCTTACTCCTTATACGAAAATTAATTCAAGATGGATTAGAGACTTAAATGTTAGGCCTAATACCATAAAAACCCTAGAAGAAAACCTAAATAATACCATTCAGGACATAGGCATGGGCAAGGACTTCATGTCTAAAACACCAAAAGCAATGGCAACAAAAGCCAAAATTGACAAATGGAATCTAATTAAACTAAAGAGCTTCTGCATAGCAAAAGAAACTACCATCAGAGTGAACAGGCAACCTACAGAATGGGAGAAAATGTTTGCAATCTACTCATCTGACAAAGGGCTAATATCCAGAACCTACAAAGAACTCAAACGAATTTACAAGAAAGAAACAAACAACCCCATCAAAAAGTGGGCAAAGGATATGAACAGACATTTCTCAAAAGAAGACATGCATACAGCCAACAGACACATGAGAAAATGCTCATCATCACTGGCCATCAGAGAAATGCAAATCAAAACCACAATGAGATACCATCTCACACCAGTTAGAATGGCAATCATTAAAAAGTCAGGAAACAACAGGTGCTGGAGAGGATGTGGAGAAATAGGAACACTTTTACACTGTTGGTGGGATTGTAAACTAGTTCAACCATTATGGAAAACAGTATGGCGATTCCTCAAGGATCTAGAGCTAGAAGTACCATATGACCCCGCCATCCCATTACTGGGTATATACCCAAAGGATTATAAATCATGCTGCTATAAAGACACACGCACACGTATGTTTATTGCAGCACTATTCACAATAGCAAAGACTTGGAATCAACCCAAATGTCCATCAGTGACAGACTGGATTAAGAAAATGTGGCACATATATACCATGGAATACTATGCAGCCATAAAAAAGGATGAGTTTGTGTCCTTTGTAGGGACATGGATGCAGCTGGAAACCATCTTTCTCAGCAAACTATTGCAAGAACAGAAAACCAAACACCGCATGTTCTCACTCATAGGTGGGAACTGAACAATGAGATCACTTGGATGTGGGAAGGGGAACATCACACACCGGGGCCTATCATGGGGAGGGGGGAGTGGGGAGGGATTGCACTGGGAGTCATACCTGATGTAAATGATGAGTTGATGGGTGCTGACGAGTTGATGGGTGCAGCACACCAACATGGCACAAGTATACATATGTAACAAACCTGCACGTTATGCACATGTACCCTAGAACTTAAAGTATAATAATAAAAAGAAAATTAAATAAACAAAAGAGAAAGATGTTAGGACAATAAAGTGAAAGTGATTTTTAGAAAAAAAAATCTTTCTACTTATTTGTAGTAACCTGACTTCTTCCTATACATGTTATTTTTCCCAGTGGAAATAATTCCTTATTTGACAAATCTTGAGAAAATTTATATGCATAATCATTCTTTAGAAGAGTATAAAACAAATATAATAGAGCAAATAAAGAATAGGAAATGGACTTGTTTTGGAAAAAAAGATGATAGGGAGTTTACACAGCTGAGATGGATATATAATACAAATTGTCACCAGATGTTTTTAACTGGTTAGATGCCATCAGTTGAATAAGCTTCTCTTCTGCATCCCCATCCCCAGAGATCAGGCTGCAGTGTGTCCTGGGATTTGGAATTATTGTAAGATTCTCAAGTGATTTTACTGTGCATGCAGCTTTGGCAACCATTGTCCAAAAAGGTACGTAGAATTAGAGCAGAAAACGGGTGAGGAGAGAACCATAGTGAAACTGTTGGCTGAACAAGAGGAGCCTGCCAAGAAGAATATGAGGAAACTTTATGGTGGAAGAGATCTGGGGAATTATAGTTTCCTGGAAAGAGGAGAAGAGGGATGCAGAATGAAAGGGTAATCAAAAAAGAAGATGAACAGGTGACCACTGGATTTGGCATACAGAAGGATTTGGATGGCCTCACAAGGGCAGTTCCAAGAAACTGCCCTTGATCACCAGCATTTAAAGAGATATAATACTTGAAGTACTTCAGGCTACCAGGGAGCCTGCTAATAAAAGACTGACCTAATGATGAAATGTTTCTATCATAGTCTGAGTGGTATTAGGTACCGAGATCTTAGAATGCTCAATGCCTGAGAGATGGACAGTTGGTAGCACAGTTTGAGGCAAAAATCCTTGGTCCGTTTGTCCATTGCCCACAGGTGAAGACTTTACAAATTTAGAAATTCACTTCAAGGAACATCTCTTGTTTTAAGTTTATTGCTGTTGCTATCAAAATTATTATTTTATATTTCCCCATGTTGAACTGACCACTGTTGCCTATGGATCACTACGTAGCCCATCTTTACTTAACTAGATTTATTAACTTACAATTATCTCTCCCCTGCTAGACCGTAAGCCTATCAAGGGAAAGAATGATGTCTTATGATTACTGTATTTTTAGACCAAGAACAAAATGATCACGTAACAAATCTTTGTTGTGCAAATGCTGGAGAAGTGTCCCAAAAAGTATCTTAAATTTATTTATGAAGAATATTCGTTTCTTCAAAAGGGAAAGTTGTAAATTAAAGTCTATGACTAACTTGACTCTATTGCTGGTTGGGGCCTTTAAGAGTGCTGTTTTTTGATCATTATTTTCCAAAATTCCTCAAAGTAATTTACAGGAAAAGCCTTTTGACTTCGGAAGTGCATAATGGCCACTGTGGTTTATAATTTTTCCATCTTTCCTCAAGGCGCCTAAATGGTCTGTTTTCCTTAGGGATAAAATCATCAGGTTCCCATTGGCTGGTAGCTGTGTCTCTATGACATGAACCTACAAGTTTAATAGTAATGAAGACGGAACAAATACAATATTCACACATCTTAGAATACTCAGAGATAATGAATGAAAGATGGTGTATGTGGCTTAAGTTTTGGGTCACTTTTCCACTTTTGGCTCTACTTTCTGTGAGGCATACGTTCAAAGAAAAACTCATGAAGTTATGTTCCTTATAATATTTGTTCTGCCCAAGAAACATTTTGCAAATATACTTTAGGAGACATGTGACATATACCAAAACCAAATTCTGGCCCTCTTGCCAACAAAGCATGGCCAATGCTTCTTTGCACAGATGCACAATGTTTATACAGAGCATACCTGAATTCTTGATCATCTACCCACAAAATACATTTATTTTTCCACAAAGATCATGGTTTCCAAGGCAACAGAAAACTCATATAAAAACGAAAGCTCACACAAGTTGATCTCCATTTCTACATGCCAAAATCTAACCACCTTCTCCAGCCATAATAGTTATATTTCCCAGGAAGGCAAGGCTAAGAATGAAGTTCTAATAGTAGAGGCCACTTTTAAATGTGTCAGCATACATTGGTGCTATCACGAGGAAAATTTTATTTAACAGTTTTTAGAGAGGGGTTGATGGGGGTCATTTGGGTAGAGGGTTAAGTATAGAGAAGATATGTTATGGCTAATCCTGAAGGATATTAGTAATATTGAGGGAGAAAAGATCCATCTTTCCTCTACCACTGGAAATTTTTTCTTTGTAGGCAAGTTGTTGAAAATCTTCTCATTTTTCATTCACTCCAAAACCCATTGCAATCTGCATTCTTTGCTTGGAACTGCCCTTGTGAAGCCATCCAACTCCTTCTGTATGCCAAATCCAGTGGTCACTTGTCCATCTTCTTGTTTTGATTACCATTTCATCCAGCATCTCCCTTCTCCACTTTCCAGGAAACTACACTTCCCCAGTTCTCTTCCACCATAATGTTTCCTCTTATTCTCCTTGGCAGGCTCCTCCTGTTCAGCCAACACTTTTACTATAGTTCTCTCCTCGCCCATTTTGTCTTCTAATTCTACATACCTTTTTAGGCAATGGTTGCCAAAGCTGCGTGCACAGTAAAATCACTTGAGTATCTTACAATTCTAAAGCCCAGGATACAGTGCAGCTCAGCCTCTGGGAATGGGATGTAGACATCAGTTTGAAATTCTCCCAGATTTCAATGTGAAGACACATTTGTGAAACCACTGCCTCAGAGTTCTTCCTTTCCTCTTAATTAACTCCAGATTAGATGATACTGAATATGCTAGGCTTGTACCTTATCAAAAAGTAATCATGTCTGTGATATATGCTCATTACTCCTTGAAATTCCTCAGTTGTACCTCATTATTTCAGGATAAAATAAAAATACGTCACCAGGACATTAAGAACTCCCATGGTCTGGGCTCTTTTTACCTACTAAGCTTCATCTCACACCACCGGGAACTGCCGCCTTCACCTGCCTAATTCCCTCTTGTTCTTCCAGACTCAGCTGGGACATTTCCCTAACACTTTCTGCTCTCACTTAAAGTGAGTTTTGTTGATCATAGCTCTTACCCCATGTGTATCTTTTTATTGGTTAATCTCGTGGTACATAAGAATTTATTTCAGGGTAGAGTATTTGCTTTTTTATTTCTCTACCCAGAATGCAGAGTGCTTTGAGCACACTTACATGTTCAATGTTTGATGAATAAATGAATAAAAGAATATTATGTTTGAAAATTTTTGCCTTGAAGCAATGTTCAGAAAGGGCTTGATCAAATGTATTTATTCCAGGAAAGAGGAAGATCACGGAGCCAAAGAGCTTTCATGCAGCTGCCAGGGTGTTCTTCCCTTCCTCATGCTTCTTCCTTGGTCATCTGACAAGTGGAGCATCTGGAAACACAATCCAGGTGGTGGCACCAACCTTCATGACATTTGAGGATCACTCTGTACACCATTTTCAGTAACCAGAAATTTAGCAAGGGCTCTCATACCATCAGGGATCTATCCCAACAGCTGGATATTATAAGCAATCACCTGCTAACAAAAGGGTTGGACAACTTCTGGGTCAGGAGACGATAAGAGGGGAAATATTTGGCACAGAAAGTCCAAGTGCCCCATCACTTACAGAGAGATGTAAGGTGTCTTTAAAAATAACTGATTCTCAGTAAGATTAAAAGTTTGAATTGTTTCTCCAACTGTGTAGTTCTATTAAGTTAATCTTGAAATCATTCTTTGAAAACCGACATGAAATATACAACTTAGAAAACATTGTGGATAAATATTTCCTCCTTTTGCAAATGATATTTTGGAAGCACAAAAGAAAAAACTTTAATACAAATATTCATAATAAAAATATGAACTTAATGATACCAATGGCAAGACACAAATAATTAGGAGAAATGGGGTAATGAGTATCTCTCCTATTTTTAGTTTGTAAGCCTTTTTTGCTTGTTATGTAACTGCCATTTCCTGCTATGTTTTAAGCTTTACAAAATAAAAACAAAAAATTGAGTATTAAAAAGTTGAAAGTAAGTCACTTTTCCACAGTTATCTAGTAAAAACAAACACATAGAAACAAAGAATACAGGAGAATAACGTGATTTCCTGAATGGTCAATTATTGTGTGATACAAACACCATGTTCCAGACTTGACTTTTCACTGTTTTTCTCCAAGAAATGCCATAGCCATCTCTGAAAACATATGCTCCTCCAAGCCTTCAGTATCAGTTAATCAGCTGTCATACCAACTGCCAGTTATAGTCTGTGCTGTCTTTCCAATCCTTTTCCTGTCGTTGGTAGTAGAAAGTGACAAAATACATAACAATCTAAGTCTTAATAAATTAATTTTATGTGGTTATGCTCAAAGGCATCCAAAAAGACAGGGACTTATTTTTACAATACAGTCATCCATTGGAAGTGTTGTGTTCTAGTAACACACACTGTGACTCAAGCTGGCTTCCTGGGCCTGTGACCTGGGCTGGCACCAGGGCCCTGCCCTCAGAATGACCTTGTACTTGTTTCAGTGCTCAACTGCTGCCATCTTGAAATTCTTAATGTTTGATCAAGGCTCAACACAGTTTTATTTTGCTGTGGGTCCTGCAAATTATGTAGCTGGTCCTGCTTGTGAATCCTTACTAAACATTTTTTCTTGGGTGAAACATGTCTAAAATCAAAAACAATGTCAGTTAGCATTAATAGAAAAAAGACATTGTGGATGGTAGCTTATTGCTGTAGAAGTGTCAGTGGACTGGAGAGAGGGACAGCCCATCTTCCTTCTCCCACGTCATGGCATTCTCTATAGGCCATTAGAGATGCAGAGGAGTCTCTGATATTTTTTTACATTAACTCACAATATTCTTTGTTGCCTGCTTTCTGCTTGCTGCTTTCTTGTCTGACAGAACCCCTACATAGGACTCCCAGGGATTAACCCTGCTTGCACAGGAATGATTACTCCTAGGGAAAGTCTTCTAACTCAAAAATGCAGCAAACATCACCACAAACTTTAGTCAGGTGCCTCCATGCTTCAGGCTCATATATTAGAATATATGAAATAAATCATCCCTTTGCAGAGCCAGGTCAGTATTATGATAACGTGGTTCAGGGATTAAAGTAATTGCTGATGTTAAGACAGATAAACAAAGTTGACGGATGTGGTCAACAAATGTTTATTTAAGTTTGATTGTATCCTTCTAGAAAAGTATTTAAGCTAGTTCACTAGAGGATAATTAGATTTCTGGCACGGATTCATTAGCATACAATACTGAAAATTGCTTTTTCTCTGAATTTGTACCTATCTGGTAGCAATAGAGATGCAGTTGGAATATGGACCTTTAGATGGTATAGCAAAGAGATGTTAGCTTTTCTGTAGTTGAGACATTTACTGAATTTTCATTGATACTGAAACAGAAGGAGTTTAGATAATAGACACTGAACTGTTGTTTTGGCTAGAAAATAATTTTGGCTCAAATTGATGCAAGAATGGTAGGTAAGGTTTCTGTAATTGTATATCCTATCATCTTTTCATAAGTGACGTGTGAAAATGGTCTAGGTTTAAAAATATATGTAACTTTAAAACTGGATGTTTACAAAATCAGCTTTTCTTTTTGCTGTAAGTCCTATCAGACTGATGTTCCAAAGAGACACATGATTGAGCTGTCTGTAGACCTCCTTCTCACCCATAAGAACTTGGAGAAAGTGGATACCGTGAATCTTTCCTTCTCCACAGCCAATGAAGAAGAAAATGAGAGCATAGTAATGATGACCAATATTATTTAGTAACAAAATAAAGCAACCTTTAGCACTTTGATTTAAAACATTTATTTTACATAAAAATAACCGATAAATATTTGTTAACCATGACTGAGTGGGTGATGTAGATGCACACAGCTCTCAAGAAAGGGAAAGGGCAATGTCCTCAAATTGTGCCTAATGGTAAAGATCACCCAAGACACATGTAAAAAATGCACATTCTTATACCCTACCCAGGACTACTAAATCAAGATATTCTGCCAAGGGGTCTGACAGTCTGTATGATAAAGACCCACTGCAAGCATAGGGGAAACATGCATTAGGCAGGGGTTCTCAGGGAAACCACTGGAGGTGATCAGAAACAGTCGGGGCCAGGTGTGGTGGCTCACCCCTGTGATCCGAGCACTTTGGGAGGCCAAGGCAGGAGGATATCTTGAGGTCAGGAGTTTGAGACCAGCCTGGTCAATGTGGTGAAATCCCATCTCTACCGAAAATACAAAAATTAGTCAGGCGTGGTGGCATGTGCCTGTAATTCCAGCTATTCAGGAGGCTGAAGCAAGAGAATCTTTTGAACCTGGGAGGCAGAGATTGCAGTGAGCCCAGATCATACCACTGCACTCCAGCCTGAGCAATAGAGCGAGACTTCGTCTCAAAAAACAAATAAACAAAAAACAAAAACAACCAACCAACCAACAACAACAACAAAAAAAAGCAGAAACAGTTGGAGGGCTTATTAAACTGGGTCCCATACCTGGTTTCTTATTGAGGCATTGGAAAGTGGTATGAGAATTTGCATTTCTAGTAAGTTCCCAGGAGACACTAGAGATCCTGGAGCAGGAAACACACATTGAGAACCACTGGGTTTCAGAGCCTTATTGTGGTGTCTGCTGTTACAATTCACATGGCACAGGAGGCTGCATGCCTAGGAAGCATATGATTCCTCTCTGGTCATGTTGCTGTTGATGAAAAAGCTAAAATCTGTAAAATATTTAAAGAAGTTTATTCTGAGCCAATATGAGTGACCATTATCAAGGTATAGTCCCAAGAGGTCTTGAGAAAGTGTGCCCAAAGTGCTCAGGTTACAGTTTGGTTTTATACATTTTAGGGAAGCAGGAGTTACAACCAAAGACATAAATCAATACTTGGAATGTGTACACTGGTTCAGTCTAAAGAGTTGGGATATCTTGAGGGGGCACTTACAGTTCATAGGCAGATTCAAAGATTTTCTGACTGGCAATTGGTTGAAAGGGTTAAGCTTTATCTAAAGACTTAAGAAGTCACTAGCTTGAGCTAAGATAACGGGGTTGTGTAAGCCAAGGCTTTCATTACATAGATGAAGTCTCATATGTAGTAGCTTTCAGAGAGCAAGTGATGCTATACCAGGGTCAGGATGAAATTTGGTATCTTATTGCCACAAAGAACCTTGTGTTTTGTCAGTCTTATGATCTCTATTTTAATGTTAATGATGGTTAGTTGAGCCTAAACCCCAACAGGGAGAGGGTATAAAGAGGCATGTCAAACTTCCCTTCCCATCATGGTTGGAACTCAGTGTTTCAGGATTCCCTTGGCCCAGAAGGGGTCTGTTCAGTTGGTTGAGGGGCTTAGGATTTTGTTTGGCTTATGCTGCTCTCTATCCCAAATCCTTCAAAACCTTCCATAAACAGAGATTTTGATGCTTTTCATAGGGTAGGTCCCAGCCTGGTACCTGAAGTCATGATGCCCCAGAGGGTAAAGATAACCCCAAGGAAAGGGCCAGCTCTCATCTAAACCCCACAACATATCAGAAAAAATGAATATTTTGAGGACAAAAGTGAGTCGATTGTCATACTTTGGTGAAGACAGAATAAAAGAAGGGCCACAACAGTCCCAAAGGACGTGGACGGCCTCATAAGTTCTTAAACCAGAATCTAGAGAAGCTTAGGTTGCAGGCAGCATCAGGCACTTACTCTTTTTTTCAGGATGGGGCTGAGAGGAATATGAGGAATATACTTTTTGGTCCAAATAACATTTTTTTTTTTTTTTCACAGAGGACATAGAAAGATATAAAATGAGCATTCCTCTTCGGATATGTCTCCTAAAGGAAAGGTGGCAAATGTCATGCAGGTAAGCCTTGTGTGTCTCTGTGTGTGGTTCTGTGTGCATGTGTGTTTCTGTGTGTGGAGTTGGGGGCAGACAGGAAGTGCAGTGTGTGCTTTCCCATGTGTGAGGATGGCAAGGTGATGCCAACCTTACTGGCCAAGCCAGACCCTAGCAGCCTTTGGCTACACCTTTCTTCTAAGCCTTCCTCTTTCTTCTCAGCCTTCTCTTTCATCCATGATTGAGTTTGCCTATACATGTCTTTTTCTGATTTAGGTTACTTTCATCTGAGTATTTGTCTATCGTTACCACTAACCACAGGTGTGGGAACCTCACCCTCTCTCCCAGTTGTTACTCTGTACCTTTTCCTTGCTAAACCCAAGTCTTTATTTTTAAATAATGACTAGAGTGGTGTTAAAACAAAAATCAAAAGACAGGTGGTATGTTTCATAATCTTAAACATTCTTTATAGATTAACTTTTAGATTACAAAGTTTCTAATCTACCTACCAAAGATTTGACTTCAATAGCTACAAATGTGCTTCCAAAGAGAAGGTATAAAAAGCCAAAAGGCAGTCAAGCAAATACTTTGCTTAGGCATCATTTTTGTCCCATGGTAATTCTGGAAGCTAAACAGATGTTTATTGTACAAATATAGAAAGACCTGCATAATGCCCTTGCAGCTTTCCGACTTCTTAGTAAAGAGACAATTCGGAAGAGAAGGCAATAGCAAGCATAAAGTTAATCATAAAAAGCAGAGAAAGGCAGGGGAAAACTTCATCTACAGTTATTTGCTAGCAATGAATTGAATTCTCTTATATTTTCTACATCTGAGAATGTTTTTATTTCTCTGTCATTCCTGAGGGATATTTTCACCGGATATAGTACTTGCAGCTGACAGTTCTTTTCTTCAGTATTTGAAAACTGCTGTGCCACTTCCTTTTGGCCTCTGTGGTTTCTGATGAGAAATTCACTGTCATTTGAATTGGTGTCCTATGAATAATGTATTGTTTCTCCCTGGTGGATTTCAAAATTTTTAATTTGTCATTAGCTTACAGAGGTTTAATTATGATGTTTCTTGGCATGGATTTCTTTGGATTTATCCTATTTGGAATTTTCTGTTTCTTGAATGTGTAGATTTAATATCTTTCACTCAATTTGGGAAGTTTGTGTCGATTCTTCGGTAAACATTTTTTTTCAGTCTTGATCTCTTTCTCCTCTTTCTGTGGGACTCTGAAAATACCAGTGTTAACTCTTTTATTATTGTACCACTAGTCCCTGAGACTATTTATTTTTGTTGCCTGTGTTCTCTGTTGTGTAGATTGGGTAAAGTCTATTGATCAGTATTCAAATTTACTAATTCTATTCTCTGTTACATTCACTCTACTAATGAGTTCATCTAGAAAGTTTTTTGAAAACGTTTGGTTATTAAATTTTGTCAGTTCTATAATTTCCATTTGGTTCTTCTTTGTAATTCCAATATTTTAGCAGAGGTTTGCTATTTTTATTCATTTCAAAAGAGTGTATAACTGTTTTTCGAAGCATTTTTATGACAACTGCTTTAAACACCTTGCCACCTAATTCCAACATCTGATTCATCTCAGCTTTAGTGTCTGCTGATTGCCTTTTCTCATTCAGGCTGTGATTTTCCTGGTTGTTGGTATGATGTAATTTCCCACTGTATCCTAGGCATTCTGGATATTATTTTATGATAATCTGGATTCTACTTAATCTTTTTCAGCAAGCAGTTGAATTAAATCCCAAAGGCAAATTAGGAGTACATGTTCAGCTTCCTGCTGGGCCCTGCTCTCACCACACTAGCAAAAGTGGGGCTCACACATTGCCTAATTGCAACAAACAGGGTAAGAGTCTAGTTTTCCCCTCCTTGCCCCATTGACACCAGTGGAGGGGAGTGGAGAAAGCATCAGAGTGCCAGCTAGCCCTGCCCCCTACAACCTCCTTCTACTGCAATGCCAGGTTGGGATGAGGCCCAACTCCCCACAGGCCCTGCTGGACACAAGTTGGGCAGTTTGGAAAGGTAGTGCTGACCAGCTCTAACTTAAGCCACCTGGTTTAGTATTCTTGAGTCTCAGCTTGCTGGTGGACCCCACTGACACTAACCTGGTGGGAAAATCAGAACATGATTGGCTTTTGCCAGGGGAGGGATAAAAGAACTGCTGGTCTCCTACAGAGATACTTCCCCAGCTGGGAAATCAGATTGCTATCATCTATTATCACCACGTGGGTATGGAAGATCAGCTCCCACCTAAGCCTAATGGATACCACCAAATGAGGGGACTGGAATGTACCACCCCTTCCATGGAATTGAAGATGTGTGTGGAAGATCAGCTTCTTACTAGGCACTCCTAAGAAGAAGGGTGTGTTTTCATTGGTGTTTGGCTGGAGTAGGGTGAGTATATTAGTCTGCTTGGGCTGCCATAACAAAATACCACAGATCTCATGAACTCAACAGCAGAAATTAATTTTCTCACTGTTCTGGGTGCTGGAGAGTTCAAGATCAATGTTCAGGCAGGGTATGGTGTAAACGGCTACCTTTTCACTGTATCTTCACATGAACTGTCTTCTGTGCACATACAGAGAGAGAGAGGCCACGTACAACAACAAAAAGGTGTCTGTCTGCAAGAAAAGAAGAGAGTAGCCGGGCGTGGTGGCTCACGCTTGTAATCCCAGCACTTTGGGAGGCCGAGGCGGGCGGATCACAAGGTCAGGAGATCGAGACCATCCTAGCTAACACGGTGAAACCCCGTCTCTACTAAAAATACAAAAAAATTAGCTGGGCGCGGTGGCAGGCGCCTGTAGTCCCAGCTACTCGGGAGGCTGAGGCAGGAGAATGGCGTGAACCCGGGAGGCGGAGCTTGCAGTGAGCCGAGATCGCGCCACTGCACTCCAGCCAGGGGGACAGAGCGAGACTCCTCTCAAAAAAAAAAAAAAAAAAAAAAAAAAAGAGAGTACTCACCAGAAACCAAATTCTATTTGAACCTTGATCTTTGACTATCCAGCTTCCAGAACAGTGAGATAATTAATTTCTGTTGTTTAAGCTATGCAATCTGTAGCATTTTCTTATGGTAGCCTGAGCATAGTAGTATAGATTTTGGTTCTGTGAAGTTGGGTGCTGCTGTACCAAATACCTAAAAATGTGGAAGCATCTTTGGAACTGGGTAATGGATAAAGGCTGGAAGAGTTTTGAGGTACATGCTTAAAAAAGCCTAGATTGCCATGAAGGGTAGTTGGTGGAAATATGGAAATTGAAGTTAACTCTGGCAAGGGCTTAGAAAGAAAAGAAGAAAGCTGAAGAGAAAGCATCTATCTTAGATAATATGTAAATAATAATGAACACACTGTTGGTAGAAACATGTACGTTAGAGCAATTCTGGAGATGCTTCAGATGGAAATGAGAAACAGGTTATAGGAAACTGAAGGAAATGGAATTCTTATTGTAAAATGGCAAAGGACTTGGCTGAATTGTGTTATAGCGTTTTGTAGAAGGTAAAATTTGCAAGTAATGACACTGAATATTTAGCAAAGGAAATCTCTAAACAAAGTATTGAAGGTGTGGTTTGGGTCCTTTTGACTGCTCATAGTGAAATGCCAAAAGAGAGAGGTGAATTGAAAAAGGCTTTGTTAAGCAAAAAGGAACCATAATTTAAAGATCTGTAAAATTCTCAGTCTGCCCATATTGTAAAAATGAGAAAGTGTTCTGAAGAGATTACACCAAGGGTGTGGTTAGACTATTACCTGATAAAGAGATTATGAAATTAGACAAGCAGAAACATTGCCAGTTTGAACTAAAGACGATGGGCATGGGAGGCTAATGGGAACTAAAGGGGATAAATGAGAAACCTACCAAACATCTTGGATTTTACAGAATGGGACCAAGACAGCTATTTGGCCATGAATAAGCATTGTTTTTCAAAGAAAGGGAAGAAAGGCCATGAAGACAATTCAGAGATCACAGGAAATGCCACTCCCACCATAGGCCCAGAGTGCCCAGGCCTGGGGAGCAAGGCACTTCCGTCTTGGTTTCAAAGGGTGAAATCACCACCTTGGTTTCAACAGGCAAGCTGCTGTCACTCAGAGTTGCCTGGGCTGGGCCTTCCCAATGCATACGGCCAAAGATTGTTGGTTGTTAGTTTTTCTTGGAGCTTTTTGCTTTTTATTGTGCTTTTCTGTGTGTACTGCTAGTAGTTCTGGATTGGCAATTCTGTAACACCCTCTTGGAGATATATGGGAGGTGATAAGGAGGACAGGAGATTCAATACCAGGTTATTATTTGTGTCCCAATGACCCTAAGCAGCCTGCTTTCTTTTTTTCTATCTTCAAAAGCCTTGTTGTTATGTTATCTAGGTTTTCTCGTTGTATGAGGGAGCACAGGGGAGGAAGAGGGCTACTGCATCCTGGCAGAACAGGAAGTTCCTATAGTTTTTGGATGGTAAAAAAAAAAAAACGCACTAAGGTTGTAGGAAGGTGATGACACATGGAGAGGAATTTCCAGCATGCATGTGTATCTTTTTTGAGGGTATCTTCCATTTCTCTAACTGGCTTATTTGCTGGCACTTCACAGTGATTCTCTTTGATTATCACTCCTTTCTTTAGTCATTTCTGTTGCGGAAAGAATTTTTGTCTAAAATTCAAAACATCAACGTCTTCAACTTATTTTATCTGAACTAGCTAAAAAGTGGAACAGAAAATATTTTTGGAGGAGCAACTAAGACACTATTTTTTAATCCATTGCTCTTCAACAATGTTTTCATCAAACTAATAATCATGGGGGAAGATAGAAAATTGTATATCTGTGAAAATAATATTTTTGGACATTCCATGCCTGAATAAATGAAAGATGGTAAAAATGTAGGTATAATTTTATTTAAGTTCAAAATGTTATCTTGACAGCTAAAACAGAATTTCGTCATTCAGATGATAATCACAGAGCCAAGTTAAATTTAGGGTATGCCACAGTGGATTCCAGAAGTTTCTCTTCATGCCAACTGGGAATGTTGGCTGCTTTAGAGTTTCATGGAAATCAGGTCTCAAAAGAATCCTGGCTTGGAGGGACATTTGAAATTTCATTCTGTACTCATTGGAAGCTGATAGATAAGACCCTGGTGCTAACAAAATAGAAACATTATTTTTATAATATTGATAATGATTTCCTTTTTTATTTTAGGAGTGACCTATCTCATTTCGAAATTAGAACTTTACATTCTTTGGCTTTCAGATTTTAAAAGTCTTGAAGAACATCAAATTTTATCTGGAAGAGAGAATTCTTTAGGCTTCTGTGATAGAGATAGGTCTGTTTTAGCACATCATGAGATAAAATAGACTACTGTAAGCAACATATATTAGCTTTTCTTAGGACAAAAACATGCGATTTGATGTTTGTTTTTTTGTGACGCTGTAATGCAAAAGCTTAAAGGCTATTGAAGTTGGTCTCACATGCTGTGTGTAATGGCTATTCACAGTTGGGTCAACTTAATTGTCATTAGTGGTCTTTTGTGACAATTAGTCCATAAATCAGTAAATTCATAAGAAAATTGGTTTTAAAATGTGATTGACCAGTAAAGTAATTGGTGGTTTTCTGTAAAATGATTAAGGCAAAAGGGGACATTGCCCAAAAGGTCTTTCTCGAGTCCTCCCTTTATTCCTCAAATCATCATCATCCTCAGGTGTCTCCCAGCCTCATCTCACACAGAGAGACTGAAAACCCACAGGCATGTTATGGGAACATTTTCTTATTTTTTCAGGGGTTGAGGAAGATGATACGTTATTATAATCCCATTTCTAATAAGATCACTAGTTTTGCTACTCAAATATAAAAATACAGCAAATCAACACTAGTCAAAAGTGATGATGCTGCATTTTCTTATTCAAAACCCAATGCTCTAGTATCATAGAATATAAAAAGGAAAGCATTAGTACAGTAGCTAAGAGCAGGGGCCTAGCAAATCAATTGTCTAGATTTGAATCCCAAGCCTAGCACTTCCGAGTCCTGTGTGACCTCAGGCAATGTACTGACCCTTAAGAAACTTCAATTTTCTTACCTGTAAAATGGGGAAGTTCCTACTTGAGAGGAAGTGGTTCCCACTCCTGGCTTTCCTTGGAAATCATCACTTTAAAGAATACAGATGCCTGGGCTCTCTTTCCAAAGGTTGAGACTTTCTTATTTTGGGATGGGGTCCAGAAACCAGTGTGTTTCACTCTCTCCATCTGTAGGAGAATGTAACGTGCAGCTAAACTCGAGAACCAGCCCTTGAACCAACTACTCAAGGAGCAGTCAAGAAGTAGCATCACCTTCACCTGGGAACTTTTTAGAAAAGTCGACTCTCAGGCTCCACGCCAGAACTACTGAATTGGAACCCGCATTTTAGTCAAGTCCCAAGGAAATTTTCATTCATGTGAAAACTTAAGAAACATTGGTCTGAAGATCATTGTGAGGATTAAATGAGAGAATCCATCTAAGCTACTTAAAACAGTGCTTGGAACATAGGAAGCTATAAATTAAAATTAGCTGTTTCATGTTTGGTATCTCCTCTACTATTTCATTGATAATTTTAAAAAAATCTCTTTTCAAACTGTTTTCCCCACTACCAATAAATCCTTTAGGATAAGTGCTGTAGTTGGTTCACTTTTCTAACCCTGGTGCCTAGGGTAGAGTCTGACATATGATATAGATAGATAGTAAATATCTGTTGAAAAGATAAAGGTCACAAGATGTTAGGGACTTTGAACTGGGGCTTAGGAATTCTTTTCTGGAACTGGGTCTGTCACTCATTTGTTGTGGGACCTGATCCAAGGCATTCCAGCTTAGAACTTCAGTTTTCTCATCTGTACCTTATAGGAGTGGGCACATAGTTTCTAAATCTCCCTCCACATTTAACTCTAGATCATTTTATTACATATATATACATGGCTGTACTCTTTTTTTTTTTTTTTTTTTGAGATGGAGTCTCACTCTGTCGCCCAGGCTGGAGTGCAGTGGCGCGATCTCTGCTCACTGCAAGCTCCGCCTCCCGGGTTCACGCCATTCTCCTGCCTCAGCCTCCCGAGTAGCTAGGACTACAGGCGCCCGCCACCACGCCCAGCTAATTTTTTTTGTATTTTAGTAGAGACGGGGTTTCTCCATGTTAGCCAGGATGGTCTTGATCTCCTGACCTCGTGATCCGCCAGTCTTGGCCTCCCAAAATGCTGGAATTACAGGCGTGAGCCACCGCGCCCAGCCATGGCTGTACTCTTCTGTGGATAGATCTTTTGTTTGTTTGGTTATTGCTTATGAAACAAGCATTTTTTCTGACATTCTTAATTGAGTGGGAGGATATGAGGAAGGCACAGCCTGGCTGTTGCTTTGCAAATTAAATGCACCTGATAAATTTAGTGTAGCTTTCAGCCATCACTACATAGAATCATTTGGAAACTTAAAAATACTGATCCCTAGGCTGACCTTAAAAACATGTCTGAATTAACTGATCATACTGAGTCAGGTATTTTTTTGGAGCATCCTAGTTGATTCTAAAGTGAAGCCAGCAGTAAGAACCTTGCTAGAGGTGATGCCTAATCCCACATAGTTTTAAAACAATTTGCCTGGGCTAAATCGCTAAACCTGGTCTCTACTAAAAGTATAAAAAATAGGTGGGCATGTTGGTGGATGCCTGTAATCCCAGCTACTCAGGAGGCTGAGGCAGGAGAATAGCTTGAATCCCAAAGGCGGAGGTTGCAGTGAGCCCAGACGTGCCACTGCACTCCAGCCTGGGCAACAAAAGCAAGATTCTGTCTCAAAAACAAGCAAACAAAAACAAAATTTGCTTACCTTTTTATATTCATTTGAATAGAGCCAAGTGCTGAGATGGGATACCTGGAGATGGTAGAACATTTTGCTCTTCAGTTCTGTCATCAGGGTTCTTTCTTTTCACTCTGTCTGCCAGTTATGATGTCTCCCTGCTCATGAACGATGTATGCCAACCTGGGAGAATCCTCATGCTATGTTACTAATCAAGCTTACAAGTCTAGTAAATTGGGGCATTAAATATGTATATGTGTGAACATACATGCACATGTATGTGTTTTATGTGTACACATGTGTTTGAAATTAAAGCTCGGCTTTTGTTTTGAACAAAAAGCATCTATGTCTGTAACAACCTATTCTAATTTTATTTCATAGGTGTTTTGTGTTTATTCATAGCTACAGTAAACCTGGTTTACTTGTTTCCAGTATTATATACTATTATTTATTTATTATTATTATTGAGACAGAGTCTTGCTGTGACACCTGGGCTGAAGTGCAATGGCGCGATCTCGGCTCATTGCAAACTCTGCCTCCCAGGTTCAAGCGATTCTCCTGCCTCAGCCTCCCAAGTAGCTGGGATTACAGGTGCACGCCACCAAGGCCAGCTAATTGTTTTGTATTTTAGTAGAGATGGGGTTCCACTGTGTTGTCCAGGCTAGTCTTGAACTCCTGAGCTCAGGCGATCCACCCACCTCAGCCTCCCAAACTACTAGGATTACAGGCGTGAGCCACCGCACCTAGCCCTATATACTATTATTTTTTAAAAGATAAGTTAAATAGTTCTGTGTCCTAACATTAGTCCATGAAAATAGCATCCTTATTTTATTCCATTTTGGGAATGCTGCATTTAAACTTACTATGCTGAACAATGTACTGACTCAAACACAATGGTGTAGAGGTGGTATTTGAGATAGTCAACTGAATGAATATTTAGAGTGCTTTGTTTTTCCTTTCTTTCTCACTTTCTAAAAAACAAACGTGAAAAATAAAAAGTAGGCTGGGCGCGGTGGCTCAAGCCTGTAATCCCCGCACTTTGGGAGGCCGAGACGGGCGGATCATGAGGTCAGGAGATCGAGACCATTCTGGCTAATACGGTGAAACCCCGTCTCTACTAAAAAATACAAAAAAACTAGCCGGGCGAGGTGGCGGGCGCCTGTAGTCCCAGCTACTCGGGAGGCTGAGGCAGGAGAATGGCGTAAACCCGGGCGGCGGAGCTTGCAGTGAGCTGAGATCTGGCCACTGCACTCCAGCCTGGGTGACAGAGCGAGACTCTGTCTCAAAAAAAATAAAATAAAATAAAAAATAAAATGTGAAATACAGTTGACTTCTAAGTAGGAATGTGTGTTTATCCTAAAAGATCTTTGGGCATTTACATTAAGCTGCAGCATCCCAAAACATGAAGCTTAAAATATGCCTTTTTTTCTAACAGAACACAAATCATATATTGAAATTTTGCCTAATAGTTTTCCACTTCAAGAGTATGGGATGCATTTCTAGAAAATTATTTGCCATATAGTTTGTTCCATGCAGGAAAGTAGAGGGGACTTGAAGTCACAGCCATTTTTCACTGCCACATGTGATTATATTACATGATTTACATTTTCTGTTTTTGTTGGAAATAAAATACTTCCCTGTTAGGACTGGAGGTAGATGGATTTAAGTATCCCAGTTTCCTGGCAAGGGCCAGGATATTGGGAGTGTTTGACTTAGGCAAAATGGATCTAGCAATATGTTTGTGTGAAAAGAGGCATAGCACAGGACACTTGGCCTGGATCAATGCCGGGAAGCACCTAAGCTAATCATCCAGAGTACAAGAGGTCAGGAACGAGGAGGAATCAACCTGGGGGCTTCAGGATATAACAGACTGGCCATTCATGGGAGGCTAGGCCTGGAGTCGTGGCAGACAGACATCATGGCAGGCGAAGTGCTCTCACACTGGATAGCAAGTGAGACAGGAGGTGAGGACCAAGTGGACTGTTTTGGGGGCAGACAAAGAATCTTGAAGGTCATCAAAAGATTTCTCAGTCACCAGCAGGACCCTTCTGACAGAGGTGGTGGCTGAAGCCATACATGGCATCTCTGCAAAGCTAACATTTCCAAACCCACGAGGGACTTTTCCAAGAAGAATTACAGTCATCCATTCAGAGCAGCAGGAGCTTCAGAAGATTCGGGTCTTCAGGTGTGAGAGTGACAGGACACTGAGGAGCAGTTGCATGAAAGGGGAAAGGTGGGAGGAGATCCACGTGTATACATTTCACCTTTGTTCTCTGACCTCATCTCCCATTAGAAAGTTGAGTCCTTTGCAATCTAAGGGTAGATTGTGATTACATAAAGTGAATAAATATAACTTTTTTGACTGATTTTCATTTTTCTGTTTAAACATTAATGTCAGAAAAGAGTCCCAGAATGCTAATCCTCTTTCATCTTCCAAAGTGTTCATTTTTAGAGATTCCTAGTAATTATTTTTTTCTTCATGTCTTCTCAAATCGTTGGTCTGATAACACTTTCTAACAGTTTTCTGGAGGAGGGTAGACTTCAAGCTGTGGTCTCATGTTTTCCAGATTCAATGTTTTGTGAGATTCTTTCCCATCATCTTTCAAAAGCTACAAATTACTTTTCCACAAAGTCATTTGTTTATGTTTTAAATTTGTTAGATGTGTTTGCTTAGGTCTTGGTGATTCGATAAAGGTAGTGACTTTTTATTATATCCTTTTCTATTTTGAATTTCTTAATCATGTCTGTTTCCAATTTTATTACTGAGAAAATGAAACCAAAATACAATTTAAGTATAAGGCATTATTGGCATTCATTGGAAATAAACACTTTTCGAACATCCAGTTAAAAATGAAAGAAATATTTTACAAATTTCTAGTTTTCTTTAGAATCACATTTATTTACAAGCAATTCTGATACTAATTGGAATTTTCTGAGCAATTTTCTGATTATTCAGAAAACTAGATTAGTTTCCTCAGAAACCTGTCAATCTCATAGCATATGGAAATACAAAATCTTTCCTTTATATTTCTCCAAATAATAAAAGTTTACTTTTTATGGCCTTCCTGGCCTCCTGAGCTGTTTGTTCTGTGTACGCTGTCTTCGGGCTGCACTACTTGGATCTAAATATGAAACTTAAGCTTTGACTGAAAGAATTCATTTACATAAACCATTTGTGAGCAGTGTAGACTGCCCTGAAGATTTCATGTGGGAATTAAGCAATGCCTTATGCCAAATAATAGAAATGAAGCTCACTAACATTGTGAATATTCATATAAAACATAATATGCCTCACTGGCCACTCAATTCATCTCAGCTACTTCTTTGTCTCTTATCTTACCTCTTTCTCTTCTCTCCATCTTCATACACAGGAGAAAAACCACAAAATGCCTTGCTTTGTCACATGAAGATAAATTCTCTCCTTCTCTGAAGTCTTGGCCTTTGAACTGAATGGGCCTACCTCTCCCACCCTACACCAGAGACATACCAAGACCTTCTTCTAGGTTGACACACGAATTTTTTCCTCAGACGGAGCCTGGGGAATAAAATGTCCTCACTCATTTCCCCGTTGCTACAGATGTCTCAGCAGAGGAGACATTTTGTACTGGTAGGAATATCTAGTGAAAGAGATACAAAAATCTATATAAAAAGTAGATGATTAATGCCACAGATGTGAGGAATATTCCATTTAGAATTCTTCCTTCAGTTTATCTAAAAATATAAATTTCTGGCTTATCATAACACATTTTTAGACGTTTTAACTTCTTTTTCTTCTCATTAGTTCATAAGCACCAATAAGGCCTTCTTTTCTCGGCCAATTTTTGCTTTTCACAAAGAAATCAGTTTTTAAAAAAATGTCATCAAGTAACTGTGTTCAATATAAGGAGTAGAGAACCCCACGGTTGCACCGAGTCGTCACTCTATAAATATTTACTGAGTGAGTGAAAGGCTAAATGTGCTCACTAACAAAACCATTCACTCCTGCACATCAGCTTCAGAGCAGACAGAATGTTAAAAATGCCAAGTGGCCCTGTATAACTTCGTGGGGTGCAATACTGGAAACAGACTCCCCTGTGAGTAGCCATTGGTATTCTGGAGGGAATGAGGCTTTTCTACTATGGTTTTATTCCATCTCTTTCTAAGTTGATGGGCCTAGATTTTCCTGATACATTTTGTTCCAAATAGAAACGTAGGGGCAGAAGTGTTGAGAATACTTTTCCTCCTTGTCTTTTTCAATGACCTCACCCTGTTTGAGACTACTATTTGGATCGACATTTTAGTATTTATTTTTAACTTAGTCTTCTCCAGAGAAATGGAACCTATAGAAATACACACACACACACACATATACATATACATATACGTATACATATACGTATACATATATGGAAAGAGAGAGAGATTTATGAGGTATCGATTCCCACAACTATAGAGGCAGAGAAGTCTCACAATCTGCTGTCTGCAAGCTGCAAACACAGGGAAGCTGGTGGTGTATTGCAAAGGCCTGAGAGCTGAAGGGCTGATTGTAAATTTAAGTAGTAAATTCCTATAATTGTGTAAATTCCTGAGTCTTCAGGCCTGAGAACCAGGAGTTTCATGGGAAGAGAATACCAATGCCCTAGCTCAAGCTGTCAGACAGAGGGCAAATCTGACCCTAGTCTGCTTTTTTGTTCTATTCGGACCCTCAATTGATTGGAGAATGCCTAGCTACACCAGGGAGAGCCATCTGCTTCCCTCAGTTCACCAATTCACATGCTAATCCCATCCAGAGGCAACCTTACAGACACACCCAGAGATAATGTTTAACCACATATCTGGGCATCCTGTGACCCTGTCAAGTTGTCATAAAATTAACCAAACTTAGCTTTAAATCCTCATGGCATATTTTGTCCACATCCTTCTTAATTGTGGGCAGATCTCAGAGCTCCCAGGAGAGTTGCATTGGACTTCTTAAATGCTTTTCTAAATGTATTCTTCATTTAAAGCAAAACGCAAAAAGTATATGTCATGCGCGTCCGTGTGAAGAGACCACCAAACAGGCCTTGTGTGAGCAATAAAGCTTTTTATTCACCTGGGTGCAGGCGGGCTGAGTCCGAAAAGAGAGTCAGCGAAGGGAGATAAGGGTGGGGCCGTTTTATAGGATTTGGGTAGGTAAAGGAAAATTACAGTCAAAAGGGGGTTGTTCTCTGGCAGGCAGGAGTGGGGGTTACAAGGTACTCAGTGGGGGAGTTTTTGAGCCAGGAAAAGGAATTTCACAAGGTAATGTCATCGCTTAAGGCAAAGACTGGCCATTTTCACTTATTTTGTGGTGGAACGTCATGAGTTAAGGTGGGGCAGGGCCTTTTTCACTTCTTTTGTGATTCTTCAGTTACTTCAGGCCATCTGGGCGTATACGTGCAAGTCACAGGGGATGCGATGGCTTGGCTTGGGCTCAGAGGCCTGACAGTATATATCGAATAAAATTTTTTGTTGATCAGCATCTTTCAAGTATCAATTTCATTACTGACATTTTTCAAATGCTTCTGTCTCATTACTAAGGCTTACATGTAGACAGTCATAGTGAGCAACCATTTGGTCTCTCAGGTCAAATGTCCTGATTTTCTACAAGGCATCTGATTTCCTCTTTCACTCCATTCCACAAAGAAAGAAAAAAACTGGCTGAGCATGGTGGCTCATGCCTGTAATCCCAGAGCTTTGGGAGGCCAAGGTGGGAGGATCACTTGAGGTCAGTAATCCGAGACCAGCTTGAGGAACATAGCAACACCTTATCTCCACAAAAACACAAAAATTAGCAAGGCATATGGTATGTGCCTGTGATCCCAGCTACTCAGGAGGCTAAGGTGGGAGGATTGCTTGAGTCCAGGGTTCTAGGCTGCAGCAAAGTATGTTCAAGCCAACAGCACTCTAACCTAGGTGACTGAGCAAGACCCATCTCTGAAAACGCATTGAAAAAAAATGAAAAAGATGCCTCTGGTCTTAGAAGTATGACAATGATTAAAAGCCTTAAAACCTGTTTTATCTATAAAAGATTAACAGTTTTCAAAAGGAAATTATGTAAGTTTATACTCTTGTAAATATTTTCTCCATACATGTTTTCATCTCTTCTCTGACTTTCACCTCTGGCCAAGATGGGGTAACAGAGGCTGGATTTACCCTTCCTCCTGAAACCACAAAATAACCAGGCAAAGTGTATGTGAAACAATAAATTTTTAAGGTACTCTGCATCAGGTAATAACGACACTGATTCCTGAGAGATGGGAAGCAAATGAGGTGAGCCCTGCAGTTGCCTTGGCTTACTGCCTTAGGAAGTTTCCCAGGTCACTGCTCAGGAAGGAGGAACCCAGACAGATGCCACAGAGTTCAGGGGATGGAGCTGACAGTCAGGAGGTTCAAGAATACTGGAATTCCCAGGCTAATCTTATTTAAAAGCAATCATGTAGATGATTCTGGAAATTTTTTGTTTACTTTGCTATTCTCTAGCATAAATTCTTCTTTAGGAGTTATGGATTGAGAGTGTGGCAATACTTTGTATTGTGAGACATTAGAGAGGCATTTTGTTTGTTTTCTATGAATTCGTATACTTATTTGTAATCCTGAGTGATGTTTTCCTTTACATATTTCCTTTAATGCATATCCCAACTCTACAATTATTTATGTCCAATATTACAATATTGAATATTCCCAGCAGAGTTGACTAGTTTGTAAAATCTAGTTGAAATATTATAGAATTAGAACAATGCTGCTTTGATAATTATTATAATCACAAATGTACCAGTAATGGGATGTTGAATAATGTCAGAAAAATTAATAAGTTGCATAGAGTTCATTTCAATGAGTAGACAAACTTCCCTATAATTTAAAGTTTATGACATGGTCTTGGTACAATTTTAATGTGAGCTACTTAGATATAAATATCATCTAAATGTTGCCCTTTGTGACTTAAGCACAATTCCAGGGCATAATTATGTCCTCAAAGTGTTCATAAGTTACCTCAAAGGTCACTTACAATAAACTGAATAAAACTGAGAAATATGTACAGTCATCTATGTTTTCATTCATTCACATGTAAAGTGGATTTAATTTGGCACCTGGAGAAATGTATTGTTGATTATTTTCCTTAGCTTTGCACGTCACTGGAAGGTGGCCTGTGACACTCCGAGAAGGCCCAGTCTGGCTTCAGCTTAGCTTGTCCCTCACTCTCAAGGGCAGCCCTATGATCTCTGCTGGAGAGTGAGGGAATTACAGAAATCAAAGTGGCCCCAGGGTGTGAGGGGCATTTAACTTAGCAAATGACCTAAAAAGCAGGGAGCCCAGTCCTGAAGGGGCTGCCATCCTGGGCCTTGCTCTGCCTCACATCTCCACCTCATGTCTCCACCTCAAAGCAAGTGCATGCTGAGGCCTCACACCCAGCTCAGCCCATGGATGCGTGCATGCAAGGTCACAGAATCACTTCTTAGAGTTTTCGCATTTCGCACTACCCTTTAGCTGCAAAGCAGGTAAGGAAACAGAAAGCAAAATAACAGAAGCTGAATAAGCATATTACATCGTTAAAGATGAAAAAGATTGACATAATTTTGATGTTTTAAAAGCAGTAAGTTTTCCTAATCTTTGTTTCGAGATGCATTGGTCATCCATCTGGGTAGGTCTTAAGTGATGTTTCTCCAGTCATGTATTTATGCTACTTGCTGTTAGTTAATTCCTCTCTACTGAAGCTGTTGCTCTGTATTTCTGTCCCCTGCTTCTTGCCTGTCCTCCCTTCTCATTTCTGCATTTTCTTTCCAGCGAAGTGTTTTTCTTTCTATCTCCTAGCTTCCATTTATCTTTTAATTAAATCACTGGGGGATATATCGAAAGTCCTTAGTGCTCACTTTGAGCTGGGGAAGTGGAGAAAGTGCTCTCCTGACTATAAACAAATGTTAATTTAGATGAAGCTTGAGAAAGATTTCCTCTGCATAGTTTATTTTTGAATTACTTGTAATATCACCATTAGCATACATATCCTAGAGAGACAATTTTTTTTTGTAAAGTATTTTATATATTTCCAATTCATTATTATTGGTACCTGAATACCCACTAGAGTAGTATCTAATTAAATGCTGAAATCATATCTTTGGTTATGAAATGAGATCTTATTATCTGTGATCTTGATCATCTAGACAAATTCCAAGCCTGGAATGATGAGGGATGCTTAACTATACCAAAAATACAGAGACCCATCTAGCCACTTCAGTTGCTTATATGGTTCAGTGAGAGTGGACCAGGCTTGAGGCCCACCAGCTATGTTGAAATTTCTCCTCTGAGCATCTTACTACCAAAGCTGCTGCTCAAATAGACGCTGGGTGATCATATATGATGCACATGGCTCAAGGTAATGCTTACACTAAGCAAGATCATGTTGGGAGTGTGGGGAGTTGAATCAGCCACAAGTCAGTGACTAAGAAGTGTCCTCACCTTAGTCAGAATCAAGCACATTTTGAATGAGGGAAGAGAATATCTCATTCATCTTTATGTTCCTGATGGCTTTCAGTAGAGTGTCATGAATGTAATTTGCACTCAATAAATGGCTGCTTTACGGTTGCCTGTCCCTGATGCTGAACTCACCAGACACTGCTTCATGAAGACACAAGTGCAATGTGCCAGCTCCCCTTGTTCAGTGCGTGTGTGCCTCCAGCTCTCTTCTTGTAAGGACACCAGTTATATAGAGTCAGGGCCCACCCTAAAGACCTCATTTTAATTATATTACCTCTGTAAAGACCCTATCTCAAATAAGGTCACATTCTGAGGTACTGGTAGGTTAGAATTTCAACATATGGATTTGGAGGGGTTGCAATTCATCCCATAAGAGTGCCGTCCATGGTTCATAACAAGATAGTGTCATTGTTCCTGCCTAGTTGTGAGAAAGCTGCTCTAATGGTTAAACCATACATCCTAACTCCTGATAAAACTATATTTAGAATTTTAAGCATTGCTTGGAAAAAGGAAAGGTTTTGAAATTTAGATATTACTGGTATTCAAGAGTATTGCCTTGTTATGGAGATTATACATATAATTTAATATATATGAATATATATTTATATATTAAATATTTATGTTTTATTAAATTTATATATAAAATACACATGATCTCTACAACAAGGACTTTATATATTATATATAAACATGTATACATGTATATTCCCATAGCAATATGTATCTATTTATCTATCCACAGCAAGGAAATAGTCTATAACACTAAGGTGTGTATGTATGCATGTATCTGTGTTTATATATATGTGTGTGTGTGTGTGTGTGTGAGTGTGTGTGTATATCTATATATGTATGTATGTATTATATATACAGTTGACCCTTGAACAATGAAAGGGCTATAAGGGTGCTGACCTTCTGCCTCTGGCAGTCAAAAATCCATGTATAACTTTTGACTCTCCAAAAACATAGCTACTAAATAGCTTACTGTTGACTGGAAGCCTTACCACTTACCAGATATTTTGTATATTGTATGTGTTATGTACTGTATTCTTACAATAAAGTAAGCTGGAGAAAAGAAAGTGTTATTAGGAAAACCATAGGAAAAATACTGTATGTTTACTCTGCATTTGGTGGAAACGGATCATCATAAAGATCTCCAGCCTCATGGTCTTTACATTGAATAGGCTGAGGAGGAAGAGGAAGAGGAAGAGGAGAGTTGACATTGATGTCTCAGGTGTGACAGAGGCTGAAGAAAATCTGTGTATAAGTGCATCTGCACAGTTCAAACTCATATTGTTCAAGAGTCAACTGTATGGTTTATTTCAGGAAATATCTATTCCTCTTCTATCTATTCAGTGGTTTAAAAAATAGAAACAGTGGATTATTGGAATGAAATACCTGAAACACTTTTTCCATTTCAGTAAGGCATGATTGATTGGTCAAGTGTTGGAAGGCAGGGGTTTTGGTCATATGTGAGGTTCACTGTCACACATGGAGAGGAGTCACAATGAGACCAGACATTGCACATGGTAGAGAGGAAAAGAAAATGCCACAGGAGGTCAGAGAAAGTTACTTATGCTTTTCCTGAGGCAGATTAGTGTGACTGACTAGTAATGCCCAGAAAATGTGAACAACTGTGAATAACTTAACATGTAACAAGCGCCATGCGACTTCCTATGGTTAATGTGGGAATTCTGAAAACATGAGCTGGCATCCTGTTCTAGTAGAACGAAAGCTTTGGCATAACTGCCCTGTGGATCGGTCCTTATTAACAGTGTCAAATTTTGGGAGAGGAAGGAGCTCTCCTAAAGTTTTTGATTGACAAATAAAAAGTATGTGTATTTATTGTGTGCAATATGCTGTTTTAAAATATGCATACATGTGGAATGGCCAAATCAATCTAATCAACATATGCATTACCTCACATACTTATTTTTTGGTGATGAGAACACTTAACATCTAATCTTTTAGTGGTTTTCAAGAATATATGCCTACAGTCGCACCTACTTGGGAGGCTGAGGTGAGAGAATCGCTTGAGCCCAGGAAGCGGAGGTTGCAGCGAGCAGAGATCATGCCACTGCACTCCAGCCTGGGAGACAGAGCAATACCCTGTCTCAAAAATAAAAACAAAAACAAAAACAAAACTATCATCACCATGTTATACAATAGGTCTCTTGAACTTCTTCCTCCTCTAAACTGAAATTTTATATCCTTTGACCAACATGTCTCCAACCAGCCCCACCAGGTAGATTTTACGCAGAGTTCAGGGTTGTTCACTTTTAAAGGCATTTTTCCTGAAATGAAGGAATCCCTTCTGAAACCTCTATTCAAAAGCATTGAAAATATGATTGATTTCCTACTTCTCCCAGAAGATTTCTTTCTCCATTTTAACAAGAAGGAAAAGATTCGTTGCTTATGACCAGTTCTTGCCTGGCAGTATGATTACAGAGTTTTCACTGTTTCCAGGCTACATGTAATAACAGAAATAAATCAAGGATTTGACAATCTTCTCCAGCGTTTGTTGTATGACCTCAATTCTTAAATGACTCTGGCCCACGTCGTGACTTGGAGACGTGCCTCATGGCATGGATGTGATGATTAAAGATATAATTAGTGCTACATGGTTCAAATAAATGGTCCTTGTCTGGTCATTTGGAGCACTGTGCTATGTTTAAATCCTAAAGACAGCCTTATCATTGAGTCTCATTTCAATTGTTGACACATTTTAACATCATTTTGTGAATGGAAAATTTGTGTGTCAAAACAGTTATTTGAAAATTATGTGTAATTCAGGAACCCAACAAATGATCTGAAAGCATCCCTTAGGTGTTGATGAAAACCCTTAGGGATTTATAGATTTGGGGTAAACCTTAGAGTTGCTGAATAATTTAGGGCATAGATTCCCTCCAACAGTCCTCTCAAGTAGAGCTGTCCAGCCTAAAGATGACATTCTACAGTGGTCCTGGCCAGCAGTTTATAGCACATAAGGTATGTGTGAGGAAATGTAAGGTGGACGAGTCATCATCTTGATCCTTGACCTGGGGTGAGTGGACATGCTAAGTGGACTGTGCATATTCAATGACATCTTCAGTCTTTAAGGGCAGACCCAGAGAAGACAGGTCTGTGAGTACAAACATGCCAGTAATTTACTAAGGAGATTCAGCTACATTTTAAATAGTATTTGCATATGGCACCAAATGGATTAGGTGACTATTGTTAACAAAACACAACCTTAGTCTTGCATTTTCTAGTTGTCAAAGAATCATTCAACAGCACAGTGTTTGTAGATTCTCACTAGATTCTATGAAACATATCAGCCAGGTATTGTTATTCTAATTAGCAGATGAAGAAAAAATAGGTTTTAAAAAGAAAGAGAACAAAGATTAAATAAACAGTCCCTGTTCACATATGTAATTATTACAATTAGAAGACTAAAAACTTAATTAAAACAGAATCCAAAACATTACCACATAAGTATATAATATTCACAATTTTAAAAGGTTGAAATAATTATATCTCAAAAAACTACACAGATTGCATCTCAAATTTTTCTATATATGTTACTTTTATAAAGCCATGAAATGTAAACATTTACTATTAAGGATCAGCCAATAATTAATTTTGAAGTATGTGTGGCATGTTATTTACATAATAAATGTAAACATATAAAATAATAGATATTGAAAGATGATGAAATAGTTCCTCAAAGTAACACAACAAGCTTAAAAAAAAGAAAGCTGCTACTTAAAACACAGTACAGTTAATTGAAAGTAATTATATAAGTAGTATTTTCCATAAAATGAATTCTGCAAAATCTTTTCACTTGCATGAATTTTTAGCTCTATCAAAGTCCTGAAATTTTCCCTGGATATTATGAGATATACACACACACACACATATATATGTATATATGCATATATACACACACACATATATACATATATATCAGATATATATACATACAAGCACACACACCTACATATATGTAAATATATTATATAAAACTAGGATTATATATATTTTTAATAAATTTACTTTTTAAGAACAAAACTAAAGTTCATAGCAAAACTAAGCAGAAGGTTGAGCAATTCCTCCCAGGCATCCCTGCACATGCCAGCCTCCCTCATCATCAAAATCCCCCATTAGAGTGGCCCAATGGCTGCAGTTTATATATATACATATATATATATACATATATATGTATATATATATATATATATACATATACACACACACACATACACTTAATTAAATCAGAATTTTGGAGTCTTTTTTTAAATTAATTAATTAAAGTTTTTAATTTACATTTCCTAAGAGATAGGGTCTTGCTATGTTGCTCAGGCTGATCTTGAACTCCTGGTCTCAAGGATCCTGCAGTCTCAGCCTCCTTAGTAGCTGGGATTATGGGCAGGAGCCACCACACTCAGCTGATACATATTTTTAGAATTAACATTTTCCAGTGTTGAAAGATCTATGTTGAACAAGCATTCTATGCTTGATGTAATTGATACATATTTTTTTGTGACTTTAAGGCTCTATCCATCAAAATTAAGAAAATTCTGCCTTGTGCCTCTCTTCTGTTCTCACTCAGCTCTAGTCACTCAGGTGTCCACACTGCCCTTGAAACATAGAAGGTGCTGTCGCGATAGGTCATGTCTAGCCTCTCCGCAAACCAAGTACACCCCAGGCTCATCTCCCACCTCCTATAAGCTGTTGCCCTGACTTCCATATTTGAAATGGAAGGCACCCTCCTCTGCCTCTTTCACTGGTAATTCCCTTACCTTCATATTCTTTTTCCGTAACTCAAACATACTTCTCAAATACCATATAATCATTATTTTTAAAAGTCTGCCTCCAACCCACTGGAATGCAGGGTCCCCGAGGGCAAGATCTTTTCTCAATGTGTCCACAGCCCCGACAGAATGTGTGGCACACAGTAGCACTCAACACGTATTTGAGTATTCACTATTTTGTTTATTTATTTCTATTCTTTTTAATCATTTAGAATTTATGTTATACTGATAGAAGAAGATATTTTAAGTTAATTAGACTTAGTTTTTATATTAAAAAGATACATTGTTCATGTACATAAATGGAAATGAAATATAAACAAAATAGACTGGGCCTGGTGGCTCACGCCTGTAATCCCAGAACTTTGGGAGACCAAGGTGGGCAGATCACTTGAGATCAGGAGTTTGAGACCACCCTGGCCAACATGGTGAAACCCTGTCTTTACTAAAAATACAAAAATTGACCAGGTGTGGTGGTGCACGCCTGTAATCCCAGCTACTTGAGAGGCTGAAGCATGAGAATCCCTTGAACCTGGGAGGCAGAGGTTGCAGTGATTCGAGATCATAACACTGCACTCTAGCCTGGGTTAGAGTGAGTTTCTCTCTCTCTCTCTCTCTCTCTCTGTCTATATATATATAACAATAAATTGCTTTGTCCAACTCAGGTCTGACTCTGCCAACGTTTGCACTGATGACTCTTCCCCATATATAATAATATCCTCTTCTGTGCCAATAAAACCAGTCATGAGAGAAATTCGTCAAATAATCCATAAACAGAGCTAAAAGCCCAGGATGCAGTTTTGTCCCAGTTTTGCGATTGCACCGTGAAGCCAGTCTACTTCCGGACTGCTGCTTTGGAAAAAGTAGAAACAAGTTCACCTGCTCCATCATCACTTAGATACTAAGTGAATTAAAATAGCATTGCACTATTGTCTCAGATTTTCTGTCTTTTTCTTTTTCTTCTCTTTTTACATTGCAAATTTTCAAACATACAGAAAAGTAGAGTGTATCTCCAAGTTCCCAGCACACAGCTTCAGTAACCCTCCATCCATTTTTCTTTTTCTCTTTTGCTGGCATATTTGAAAGCAAATTCTGAACTACTATCTGTAATGCCTCAGGTAGATCGCTAACTCATAAGGACATTTATTTTTCAAAAACATTTTTCAAGGTTCAGGGAGGAGAGTTTTATAAATAATACAGATCGAATCTAAATTTGAATATTAAAACATGTATTCATATCAACTGCATTGCATAAACATCTTTCCCTTTTTGTACAGTCTGCCTGAAGAGTATGTTAGTTTTTTTAAAGATCAAATATTAAAAGGATATATTCATTTCACTGCTGAGTTTGTACTGCCATTCAGGTTTTAGAGCTTGAGTAATATATTAGGCATTACACATGGAACTGAAAAGCAGCTGTTTCTGCCCTTGAGAAATACATCTAGCTAGGAAAACTGATCACACACATACACACACACACAGACACACACACACACACACAGAAATTTTAAGTAAAATTAATGTTGGATAATTCAAATGCACAAGAATTCAAGGGCACAGAAAGGCTCTTTGAGACAGGGCCAACTAGAGATTATTATTATTATTATTATTTGTAGAGACAGAGTCTCCCTATGTTGTTCAGACTGGTCTTAAACTCTTGGTCTCAAGCAATCCTCCTGCCTTGACCTCACAAAATGCTGAGATTACAGGTGTGAACCACCCTGCCTGGCCCTGGAGGTAACTTTTTGTGTGTGTAAAGGAAATGAGCCTTGGAGTAAATAATGATTTGGACCAAGTATATGGATTAAGACATGTCATGTTCAAACACAGAACCAGAGATTGGTAAAAGCTAAGGAAAGAAATTCAGAAAGAAAATGTGAGTGATGATAAGTTATTAAATAAATTTTGCAAGTGTCATAGATATGAAGTACAATGTTGCTTTTTGAGGCTCTTTTAAATAAGTCTTGCTATAACATTCATGGGTGTATTTATCTTTGGAAAAGGGGCTCAGAAAAATGCTTAAAATATACGTGAATCTAAAAGGGTTGTATTTCTAATAATAGAATTTTGGGAGCAGTATGGCACTTGTTAGAGGCAGTTTTGGAGTAGGGGAGCTGACCTTCAGCAAACCTATGGACAGAGCAGAGATTTACCATGTGGATTAGACAGAAACCCAGGATGAGGCTGATTCATGCCTGTAACTTTCCTGGGAAATCTGACCACCTCCATCCCTTCACTCTGCAAAGAATGCAGCAGCTGTATCATTCAAATTAAGGAACTCTCCCTGGGCAATCATACTCATAGGTCAAATTCCCTAGTTATTTGCAACCTCTTGGCTTTATCCTCTATAGACAAGCAATGATACAGCCAGTGATAATTGTTCATCTCAGCAAACTGGGAAAAGGGTCCAGTGCCAGTTCTGCTATCGCTTAGCTCTTTGAAATAAATGACAATAATATGTTCTGGGCTCTGCACATGTGTCTTCTTTAATCCTTGTAGCAGCTTTTTTATTTGCTTTCATTATTATCTTTATTTTAAAGGTGAGAACATTGAAATGACTACACAGACAGTCCAAGGTGACATAGCTAGCAAGGGGTAGAACCCAGATGGTTTGATTCCAGGGTCTATGCTCTTGGCATAGGTCTACATCCCCGTTGAAGTTACTTAATGTTTCTATTTCCTCATCTCTCCCTTCATAAGTAAAGTGGGAACATTTCTCTGCATGTATTCAAGCCAGCAAGCCATGCACTAATGATAAAATAGAGGCAGTTCTTTGAGCTGAAAGGAAAATAGACAAATATTTCATGCTACCTTCAGAGAATTTTCCCAATTTTTTTGCACAATTGCAATTTGTACTTTACATTCTTAATTTTTTTTTACTATTTTTGATCGAAGGGTACAGAATTAATTTAATGTAGTTTTTCTTCAGAAGCATGTCAGGAATACTTATTGAAGAAGTGGAAAAGAGAAAGAATGGCTGGTGGAGGCTGAGCACGGTGGCACACACCTGTAATCCCAGCATTTTGGGAGGCCCAGGCGGGCAGATCACCTGAAGTCGGGAGTTTGAGACCAGCCTGGCCAGCAAAGTGAAATCCCGTCTCTACTAAAAATACAAAAATTAGCCAGTCGTGGCGGCAGGCGCCTGTAATCCCAGCGACTTGGGAAGCTGAGGCAGCAGAATTGCTTGAACCCGGGAGGCGGAGGTTGCAGTGAGCCAGGATCACACCATTTCCCATGTATCAGATTCTATGTATTGCCTGGTCCTCACTGTGACCCTGGCAAATGGGAAGAGGAAGGAATCTATTTCACAGACGCAAAGGCTGAGGCTCAAGAGGAGAGCTGGCTAGCTCAACGTTGTGTGTTCTGTGTGTGCTTTCTGATGCTCAGAATAAGGTGCTGCTGGACCTCTCATTGCTGAGGATATCAGGCTCTATGGCCATACGGTAGGTGCATGATTATTAAAACATTTCTCAGCCTTTCACTTTCTCACCTGAATGTACTCCCGTCTCTGTTCCCACTCCTGAATTCAGGGGCACAGCGATGCATGGAGAACCAGTCTCCAACCTGTTGAATTAGATGATGGAAAAAAAAATAAAAGCCTGGCATTGTTCTGAGTCACATGATGAAAAGTCATCACTTTAACCAGGCACCTTTCATATGTAAAGGTGGCACTAAGTTAAATTATCACCAGACCTGGCACTCCCTAATTAGGACATATGAACCAAGCATTTCCGTTTCACTGAATCTGTTTCTTTTCTTTCTTTCTTTTTTTTTTGAGACATAGTCTCTGTCACCCAGCCTGGAGTGCAGTGGCGCAATCTTGGCTCACTGAAACCTCTGCCTCCCGGGTTCAAGCAATTCTCCTGTCTCAGCCTCCCAAAGTAGCTGGAATTACAGGTGTGCGCCACCACACCCAGCTAATTTTTTGTATTTTTAGTAGAGATGGGGTTTCACCATGTTGGCCAGGCTGGTCTTAAACTCCTGATCTCAGATGATCCACCCACCTGTTTCTTTATTATGTGAAGGTTATAATAGCTGCTGAATATACCCTATATGTGCAAAAGTGCCTTTTAAGTGACAAAATATTTCCAAAATCCCAGGTATTGATAATATTACAGCTGGTCACAACCTCGAAACTCATATAGGGAGATATTCAAATGTGAATTCAACACACCCAAACATGCTAAACAGGAAGCTGCAGGAGTTTAATTTAGATCAGTTCAGCTTTGTCCTACAATAGGTGTTATGGACTGACTTGTGTCCCCCCAAAAACTCACACACTGAAGCCTTAAACCACAATTTGATTGCATTTAGAAACAGGACCTCTAAGGAGACAATTTAGGTTAAATGGAGTCCAAAGGGTGGGACCTAATCCAACAGGACTGATGTGCTTATAAGAGAGAGACACCAGGGGGACACAAGCACAGACAAAAGGCCATGTCGTGGCACAAGGAGAAGATGACTATCTATAAGCCAAAGAAAGAGGCAAGGGAAACTAACCTGCCAACACCCTAATCTTGGTTCCTTCAGAACTTCGAGGAATAAATTCTGGTGTTTGCGCAAGCCACCCAGTTTGTGGTATTTTGTTATGCAACCTGAGCTGACTAATACAGTAAGTGTGAAAGGAAAATAAATCTTGGGGATCCCCAAATCACTAAGCTAAAGGGAAAATTCAAGCTGGGGACTGCTTAGGTCAAACCTGCCTCCCATTCTATTCAAAGTTATCCCTCTGCTCACTGAAATAAACGCATATCTGATTGCCTCCTTTGGAAAGGTTGATCGGAAACTCAAAATAATGCAATTGTTTGTCTCCCACTTACCTGTGACCTAGAAGCCCCCTCCCCTCCTTCGAGTTGTCCTGCTTTTGCTTCGAGTTGTCCCACCTTTTTGGACCGAACTAATGTTCATTTTACATGTGTTGATTGATGTCTCATGTTTCCCTAAAATGTATAAAACCAAGCTGTGCTCTGACCACCTTGGGCACATGTCAGTCAAGACCTCCTGAGGCTGTGTCATGGGCATGTGTCCTCAACCTTGGCAAAATAAACTTTCTAAACTAACTGAGACCTGTCTCAAATCTTCGGGGTTCACATATGCAAGAACAAGAATCTCTCACATATATGGCATATATATGGCATATGGGAATATATACCTTCTCTCCTTGGTTATTGAGAGAATTATTAACATCTCTAACACCACACTATAACTCAATTTTCTGGCCATATGTGGAGAAAGTAGCATGTCAACCTTAACAAGTAATGTACATATGTAAATGTACACCTCTGCTGCTCTGTTTGGCTTGATGGCAGTGCCTCTCCCTGCCTCAGAGAGCCTGAGTCTTTTCCCGACGATCTCTGCTGAGTAGACTGTGCGTTCTGTTGTGGTCTCCTGCTCTGATATATTTCCAGATATAAAGAAAGACACACCATTGTCCTTGGCCCTTGTTTACTTTGGCTTTTGCGTCTGTAGAAGCTGACTCTGAACAGATATTAACTTCACCTGCAGTTAATAAGAAACATCAGGCGAGGGTAATTACTATCCTATTTTGCTATTTTAAGTAAATGTGTTCCCATAAAATATAATCTGAATTGCTACTCAAATAATAATGTGTGTGTTGTATATTTTATAAAAAGGTTGGCAATACTTAGAAATCTTTATATATATATCTGCAATATAATGTTGCAAATTGTGCACCAAAGTTCATAAACCTTATAGTAGATCTTATGGCCTGAATTACTCAGTTACTTGGTTTGACTTTTCATGTGTCACTATTCACTTGACCTTGTGGCCGTAAGTGAGGGGAGGACTTGGACATTTTCTGCTCAATTTGGTTATTGGTGTTGACCAGTATGTGAATCAGAATCTACAAATCTTTGAATCTTGCTCTTTTATTATATATATTTGAGCAGTTTCTCTGTGCACATTACTGTGCTAGCTTTCCCATCCAACAGTGGAACAAAATCGTAATACAGATTTCCAGCTGGTGGAATTTCTCTCTCTCTCTCTCTCTCTCTCTTTCTTTCTTTTTCTGAGATAGAGTTTCCTTCTTATTGCCTTTGTTGCCCAGGCTGGAGTGCAATGGCGCAATCTCGGCTCACTGCAACCTCTGCCTCCTGGGTTCAAATGATTCTCCTGCTTCAGCCTCCTGAGTAGCTAGAATGACAGCCGTGTGCCACCATGCCTAGCTTATTTTTTGTATTTTTAGTAGAGATGAGGTTTCACCATGTTGGACAGGCTGGTCTCGAACTCCTGACCTCAGGTGATCTACCCACCTGGCCCTCCTCAAATGCTGGGATTACAGGTGTGAGACACCACGCACCTCCTCTTAATATTGCCAGAGGACATTTGCTAAAATACCTCAAACTACAACACTGTTAAGTTTTCAGCATCTTCTCCATCTTTTATTTCCCCAACACCAGACAAATAAATGACACCCTCTGTCATTGACCCTCAGGGTCTTGAGAGGTAATGCCTGGTACTGCTGGATCTGAACAAACTCTACCGTAGAGTGGAGGAAGCAAAGGATTGGAATAGAAATTCAGCTTAAGTGGGTCATAGACCTTGTGTTCAGGCATTGGGAGTTGGCAGCAGCCCATGGCCTGGGGCTTAAGGGCCTGGATCAGAAGATGAAGCTCTTGAAAGGATTTAAGTAGCAGCCTGCAGAGGCAAATGTGATTTTCAGGCAGTAAAACAGTTGAAAATTCTTTCATTCCTGTCTTGCAGACCTTAACTGGTAGCATAAGTATGGTAATATGTGCCATAAATGGGTAAATATGTAAATGCTACAGCCCTCTTTGCATATTCATCTCTGATATGCACCAAAAGGAGCTGTCTGTCATCATCAACCATGCAGAACAATAAGGGAGGAAAGCAGATGAATTAAATGAGGTAATGCTGCTAAGGTTGTCTGTTGGGTTTACTTTTTACATAATGTTTTTATTATAACTCAATACAGGCAACTCTAAAATTCTGACAAATGTTAGAGAGACTAACAAAATCAGAGTATAGGAATCAAAGTTAGGCATGCCAAATAATTCAGACCTTCAAATGTTTTATGTCTTACTTAGGAAGATAATTATGTTAAAAGTAATTTTATTTTTTCTTTGGTGTGTCTGGAGGCGAAGTAACAATGATGGCGGTACTCATTGAGTGAGTGTGGGGTGTAGTGGGGAAGGATGGTTGGTTTCAGTCCTCAGGATAATTGGATCAATTTGCTGCCTGAATGTGCTTATGTTGTATTAAACACATATGACTTTTCTTGTTAATTTTTATAATCTTTTTACTGGCAATAGATGTAGTCCTGTTGGCAAAATTGCCCTCATCCTGCTTTGTCGGTCTTTTAAAATAAAGCCACCTAGTCACAGTGCATTCCTATATGGATGCAATTTGTAGATTCCTGTAAATATTTAAATATTTGTTGTTCTAGTTCCTTTGAGGTAGGTGGGCAGTGATGATTTAGTTCGCCTAGAGCCAGCTGCAGCAAAACTAAGACTGATGGTGTCAGTCTTCAAGGCCTTTTCCTCCTCTGTTCTTCATCTCTTTGCTTCTCATCCTTTTTTCCAAAGCTAGCAGTCCCGGGAGACAGAGACCTTTTAGAATATCTCTCGAGCACAGCAGATTGAGGCAACTGATCTAGTATTGTTTGCTTTGGAGAACTGTGTCATCTGACACTTTCGTGACTCATGAAAACCTTAGCAGGATAAATTAGAGACTCTGCCTAGTAGCTTAGTGTGCTTAGAGATTCATTACATAAAGCAGCTCATAACCTACCTCCCAGTTCAGGCAGAGTTTGAGGGCTAAGACTCAAAACATCTAAATCCCATCCTAGCTCTACCACTCACTAGCCGGGGCTAGTGTATCAGCCTCTCCAAGCTTACTTAATTATCTGTAAAAATCTGTTGAATTATCTTAATTCAACTGGCCCTGCCTCACAGGGTTGCATAAGGGAAGAAAAAAGTGGAAAATGCTGAAAAAAACCTGTAAGGCATTTTAGAGATGTGATACAAAATGTTTAGGTCTATCTCCAAATATAACAGATTTTTAAGATCCTTCTTGTAAGAATCCTGTAAAAAGTATATTTTGGACCCAAGAACACATTTACTTTCTCTTTGCCAAACCACTAGAAAGAAAGCTACAAATTATATCAAGAGATTATATAATCAGGTCAAAAGTTAAGGCCAGAATTGAAGTTTTGGTGAAGATATAACTTTGAAAATGTTGGGTTATGAGTGTGAACGCTATCAATTCTGCCTTCTGCGATCACATGCAGTGATAGGACAGTATTTCACTCTGGATAGAATTTCATGGCTCCCTAGTGGAAATCGAGAGATCATTTAAATTACCAGTGGGATACAGGATGTCTCATGTCTTATCCAGAAGAAATAAGGATGACTGGCCCAACCAGTTAAATAGTATTTGTTTCCACCTGCAAATACTATGTATACTTACAATACTACCTACAAATAATATTTGTTTCTACATTGAATAGATAGTGACACTGAGTGGGGGAAGTTGGCTATGGAGTTAAAGACACCAAACCAAAATGACCTAAAGTTTGATATCATCTGAATTTCAATACAAAGTGTCGCAGTATATTTACTAACAAGTCAGATTCTTTTCACTATTTATATCACTACCTTGTATAAAATTACATGCATAGAGAGATAGATACACATTTTATTATTATTATTATTTTTTGGAGACAGAGTCTTGCTCTGTTATCCAGGCTGGAGTGCAGTGGCGTGATATCAGCTCATCGCAAGCTCCACCTTCCGGGTTGGCGCCATTCTCCTGCCTCAGCCTCCCGAGTAGCTGGGACTACAGGCGCCCGCCACCTCGCCCGGCTAGTTTTTTGTATTTTTTTTAGTAGAGACAGGATTTCACTGTGTTAGCCAGAATGGTCTTGATCTCCTGATCTGGTGATCCGCCTGCCTCAGCCTCCCAAAGTGCTGGGATTACAGGTGTGAGCCACGGCGCCCGGCCAGATATACGATTTATATATACAAAAACATCATTTGGTACTTATGCTACTACCATAACAATCACCCTTACCTGGCAAGTCCCTGTGCTCTTTTACCTGAGAAAACTTTTAACAATCTATTCAATAAAATAAGGAACTGACAAATAATCCGATGACCTTACTTAATATTTCAGACAATTATGATATTTGTTGTGTCACTGGTTAAATATCAAGATGATGACTTTTTTTTGCATGAATTAAATGAAGTAATGCTGTTTTTCTGTCACGTAGATAAAGCTTGTTTAATCTTATTTCAAAGTTGAAGACTTGTCCATCTAACACTTGTTAATATATAATGCAGTTTGATGAACTAGATTCACCAAAAACTCAAGATTTTTTGGATAATGATACACTTCCAATATTGAAAATCTTCAACCTCGATGCATACAAAAATCCAATATAACAGAGAAAATCCAATATGTTTTCTCTACTTTTCGGGTTTTCAGGATGGCATGCAGGGAGAGGGTGTTCCCGTCTAGGAGAACACTGTGCGGAGTCCCGGGGAAGGAGGGAAGCCTGATGTACAGCAGAAACGGAAACTGGCTCAGGGTGGCCAAGCAGACCTGGTGCTCAGACGGCTGGATGCAAAACTGTGCTGGGGAAATAAGCCGGGGCCAGTGATGAATGTCTCTTATAAACCCAGCAGAGGAGTTTGACTCCATCTCCAAGAACACTTGGGAGAGCTCTGGTTTTGGCATCAAACACAACTGAGCACCCACCTCGGCACCCTGAGTTCCACCCAGGAGCCTTGAGTCAGCTCAGTGATCTGCCCTGAGGTGCAGTTTCCTCAGGTATAGCGAAGGGCTCAGGGTTCCTGGGAAGGTTTAGCAAGGCAGGGAAGGTTGTTATACACAGGCAGCTGGCACAGGGCTTACAATTTTAAAAAATCACTCTGGTGTTACAAATTCAAAACAGGCTTCAGTCTAATCCTGCTCTGAGGACTGGACGAAATTCTCAAATCAAGAATGTTTTCACTGGGTGAAGATAATAACACTCTGCTATGCTACAAAGTACCAACATTAGATCATGGCTAGGAATCAAGCAAATTAAGCTTACCCGGGCCCCTCTGGTATTTTGAATTATCCTCAAAATAAGACGTAGCACCTGCACTTGAGAATCTCAGGGCCTAATAGGGATAATGGAAAAATATGTGGATGGTTACAACACTAGAAGAGTGTAACAGAGCGAGGAACAGAGGCCCCAGGGAGCAAGGAGAAGCGCGAGCTCACTCCTCGATGGGAAAATGAAGGAAAATGTTTTGTTTGACAATTTACCAGGTGGGCACAGGGAACAACAGCATCTGCACGTGCCACACTCAAGTGATGGAGACGATTTGATTTGATCAAGCAGGATGTGCTGGAAGGATCAGAGGCCGAGGCAAGACTGCAGAGCTAGGCTGAGTGAATGAAGGGCTGGGTGAGGTCTGTGAACTGCTGGGCTTGGGTTTGTAGCCGGTGGGGAACCTGAGGAAGCCTTTCAGGGGAAGAACTCTGTGATACTGGATGATAATTTACACTGCAGAGGTGGGTGGATTCTATCCTTCTGATCTCCCAGACAACAGTTAGGTTTTCTGTGGTCAAAAATGCTAGGAGAGCCATATAATTATGTAACACCTCCAGAAGCACATAAATACAGCTTTTTACAATTTTAAAAACATGTCATAGGAAAAAGCTTTATTGATATTTCTAAATTTTCCTTTCCTCCTCCTCCTGCCCCATCCAAAATAAAGTGTTTGGTTATAAATACAGACACTGTCATATGCTCTTTATTGTTATTTATGTCCTCCAAATTTCATTTTCTTATAGTTAAATACAGGCTCATTTCAGTTCATTTTTACAGCAAACATAGAAGGTTGCAGTGAATCTGTGAATATAAACCATAAACCTAAATTATAATACAGATGTGCAAATAAGACTGCAGGTGATCCTACAACTAAAGATAGCCAATGGTTTGGAAGAGGCGGCTGTTGTGAAAACACAAAATTTATTTAAAGCCCTCAGAAGCCAGCTTTATTCTCTGCTCATTGTCCATTTGGTTTGGAAGTAGCTTGGCAATGCCATAATTTTCACTTCTTTTGACAAATACTGCCTTTGCTTTGACACCGCCTCCTCACTCCTTCCTCACTTCACATTTTCCAGGCATTTCCTGCCAAGCCACATTTACCCATTTTTTTTTTTCCATTTACAATTCTGGCCAGCCATCTCTTGGCTTTCCTTACAGTGAGTCGCTTTAAGCACCATAACAGCTCTTCTGAACAAGTTTCTCTTTGAACTGCATAAGAGTAACTTGGAGACTGGAGTTCTGGAAACCAAATGCTGGGCTGAATATAACTTATGTCCTCAATCAAACTGGCAGCTTGGTACCAACTGTTACTGATCTGGCTTGATATGAAATGTATGACATTTGGATCAGTCCTCAAAGTTCCCACCACCTATTTTTTTCATCAATATATGTTTAGAAATTTCTACTGAAGACTAAAAATTTAAAAAACATTGTTTTGTGACTTGTTTGAGCTACATAAAGATTTCCCAGAATCTGAGTTGCTTCTGAGTGATGGATGCTTTAGGGAGGTGAAGTAATGATAGCCTCAGGATTAAATTATGAATCTGAAAAAACAAAGAAAAATGAAGGTGCCCTGATAAGCCTCTAATTTACTATAAAGAGAAGGAACTTGGGACCAAGGAGGACTATCAGTCATTGTCAATGCTTGATTTATGATATTACTACTTTTAAAAATGATAAATTCCAGACTACGGCTAGAATCTAGTAGGTGCTGAACTGTTCACGATGTGCTCTAGTTGGAGTGCTTTTGGCTGAAGCTGCATGAGCTTTAGGAAAGCCAGCCCGGGTCAGGGTGTGTGCTCTGAAAGCAGCAGTCCCAGGGAGGCTCAGGGAAAATGGGGACTCTGTCGTGTGTGGTTCTTGCAGCACCGCCCTGTGGAGCCAGCGCCATGGCCCTGCTGGGATGGCTGGGCCTGCCCTGGAGCAGAGAAGTCTGATGGAAAGTTATTGTTTTCCCAGGACCCCCAGCAACAGAGACACCCAGTCCTTGTGGACTCTCCACAGCAATCCCAGGGAAGGAGAAGAGGCTTCCGGCTTATTAAAGACTCTCCTAAGGATCAAATTGGGTATGAAACCTTTTTTTTTTTTTTTTTTGGAGACAGAGTCTCGCTCTAACCCCCAAGCTAGAATGCAGTGGTGCAATCTCAGCTCACTGCAACCTCCATCTCCCGGGTTCAAGCGATTCTCCTGCCTCAGCCTCCCAAGTAGCTGGGATTACGGGTGCCCGCCACAACAGCAGGCTAATTTTTGTGTTTTTAGTAGAGACAGGGTTTCGCCATGTTGGCCAGGCTGGTCTCAAACTCCTGACCTCAGGTGATCTGCCTGCCTCAGCCTACCAAAGTGTTGGGATTACAGGTGTGAGCTACTGTGCCTGGCAGAAACCAAAAATTTTAATTCCCAGAATAATTTCCTAGGAAAATACTAATGTGTGTTGAATATGAAGAAATAAAATCCAGTAACACATGCCTTATATCATTTTTTTTCACTTGTGGTTGGTATATTGTTATGCAGACTGCTGCAAAATGAATCTTCAGTTGAGGTGAGATTTGGGCCCATGTCCTTGGCCACTTTATCTTGTGGGGGTTGTCCTGTCGATGCTGATGCCAGCTCACCCAAGTGAAATCTCAGCACTTCTCCTCCTTGCTCTGTTATCTGGGCAACTTCCTCAATCTTTCTTTCCCTTGGTTTCTTTATATGTAAAAGAAGAGCAATCAAAGAATCTCTTCTATAGGGATGTACTGACAAGTAAGTTAATATATGTGAAATACTTATTCCAGGCAGATTGTGGCTGCTATAGAAAGGTTTGCAATTATTGTGAGTATTAATAAATAGTAGTCAATGAAAGCTTCCTGGAGGAGAAAGGGCCTATTCAGTGTGGCATGCGTGTTTCCTTGCTAGTTCTATCAGTCTCCCGTGCCTGCTGTACCTTCTCTGCATCCCCAGCCCCCTCATTTCTGCTTCCTCCCTGCCAGTTTCAGCCTCAGATGTAAATGCCCTCAGGGCTGGTGAAGATCCTCTCTGATGCCACAACACACACATACAACACATCTTAGTCAGCTCAGGCTGCTATAATAAGATACTATGGACTACGAGTGGCTTAACAGCAATTTTTCCCTCACAGTTCTGAAGGCTGGGAAAAGTAAGATAAAGGTGCCAGTCCATTCGGTTCCTAGGGAGGGCCCTCTTTCTGGTTTGCAGAGCTGTGTCCTCATGTGGCAAAGAGGTCATCTCTGTCATCTCTTCTTACAAGGGCACTAATCCCATGATGGGGACTTTGTCCTCGTGATCTAATCACCTCTCAAATGCTCCGTCTCCAAACATCCTCATATTGGGGATTAGGGCTTCAACAAATGAATTTGGGGAGACACAAACATTAGCCCCATAGCCTACTCTCTTTCACACACACACAACACATTTTTATTCTGCAACTTTCTTTTTCCCTAAACAATATAAACTGATATCTTATTGTTTTAATAGATATAGAGCTGCCTCATTCCTTTCAATGACTATGCAGCCTTCCTTAATATAACCAAAATTTATTTTTTGCCAGTCTCTCACGAGCATTTTGATATTTTCCTTAATTTTTATTTTTAAAATCATACATACAACAACCTTGTATATATGATTCTACAGAGCAAATCTGTAGAATGAGTTTCTAAAAGTGGAAAAATTGCCAGAGTAGGGGTATTTATAATATTGACATTTACAAATTGTCCTACAAAAATTATCTTCTACGTTATTTGGAATACTATAAATCTCATACAACTATTGACTCAATCCCAAACAAATATTGATTTATTTAATTCTCAAACCACCATAGGAGGTACATACTGTTATTACTCCCTTCAAACCAAGGCTCAGAAATGGTTAGTCGGCTGTCCAAACCCATACAGCTGAAAATTGAAGACAGGAGGTTAAAATGTAAACCATTAGGCACCAGGGTCCCTGTTCATCCCTCTCACACCACACATAGAGTTGCTGATTGAGGCTGAAGGCATCAGTCAGGCTTATCTGTGCCCATCTGTTTATTGGCCATCTACGTAATTTTTTCCTGTGATCAATCTTTGCCCATTTTTCTGAGGGTTAGGTTTTCTCACATTTCTTTGTAAGAGATCTTTGTTAATAAAATTAGCCTTTGTCATATGTGATGTAGTTGTTTTTCCTTCTTTTTTTAACTTTGTTTTCAATTTGTTTTTTCATAAATGTTTTAAAATTCTTGTAGTCAAGTTTGTCTGATTTTTTATGCTTTCTAAGTTTCATGGAATGCTTAGAAATTATACTTAGTATTATATTTTAAAATATATTTACATCTTCTAAGATGGTTATGATTTTTAACAATATTTACATCTTTGTAGCATTTGGAATTTATCTTGCTATAAGGTGTAAGTATTTCAACTTTAATTTATTCTAATTGAGTAGACAGTTGATCCATAATTTACCTGCTGATTTGAAGTTTCAATATTATAGTATAAGTTTCCATATGTTCTTGGTCTTCTTTCCAGCCTTGTTTTGGCCCCCATACATTGTATTTTTGCATCAGTTCTGAATTTCTTTAATTGTATAGCTTTGAATTGTCCCCCTGTTATTTCTTTGGGCTGATCTCCTTTATTACTTTTGTTTTTCAAAATTCTCTGGCTATGCATGTTTATTCTTTTGCTTGAGTTTACCGTTTAACAGTATACCTTGGATCCCATAAAGTTAGTAAACGAAGGAGAATTGACAGATTTTCAAAGTCAGTCAAATTTGCCTTTGAGAGAGAAAGGAAAATGATTGGAAGAAAAGTCCAGTGTGACACTGTAGGATGATGACTTAATGAGAAGTGTGGGATAAAATTAGGCCACCCAGCTGAGGGAGCGTGACATAATAGTTAATGCTACTATGCACATTGCAGATATTAAATAATTAGAAACATAACAATTTAGAGCTGGGTGGCACAATAGATATAATCTAATTTACTCATTTTACAAATGCAAAAACTGAGGCTTGGAGAGGTTAAGGAATGTGCAAGTCTACAGAGCTAATAAGTAATAAAATCAGGATTAAATACTAATTCTCAGTCCAGATAGAGAAGTCACCTGTGGTCTGATCACAGAATCTTGAATATGAGAATAAGAAAATAATTACTAACTTAGCTGCTGTTAACTGATAGACTGACATATACATTGGAGTTACGTGTAGATCAGGACACTCAGGAATGCTGTGTGCTATTGAGAAGATGTGAAGCCAGGCAATGCAGCAACATTGGTGGGAGAGGCACCCTAACGTGGGGAAGGCACAGTAGCATGGGCAACCATGCTAACGCCGGGAGGGAACAGGACCGCTGGGCGTCGGCTTGGAATCAGAGGAGTTCTGTGCATTTCCCTTGGAATAAAAATTAGACTTGGAAGATCTCAGCAGGAAATGTGTGTATTTCCCTCCAGAGTGGATTAACTATTTTCAGTTTAAACTGGATAAGAAAATAACAAGCTATTGATGTGTAGAGTAATGCTTATCTCTGCTTTCAAAAGTCACTCAGAAAGAAAATACTGCAGGCCTTAAGTATGAGTTGTGCTTTTAATACGTAAATTAAATGAGTTCTTTGACAAAAAAAATAAAATTTGTGTATTCTCAAAAATCCAAACTCAGTAAAGAAATGCAATATCCCCAATGACTGTGGCAGATGGATTAAAAAAACAATTTCCTAAAACGCGTATTTACCTTACAGCTGGTACTAGTGTCTTGAAATGATCATTCAGTTCAAAAAAATAAATAAATATTCTTTTATAAAGAAATTCTGCATGAAGTTCCCTCTTTAACCTCAGAGTAGACACTAGCATGTTATTCAGAGCATTCACTTTGAGTTTTGGCCAGTTCCTTGTAGTTCTTGTGAAGACTTTACAAAGACAGTTGTGATGCTAATACCCTCCCCAGGGGTCTACTCTAGACCCTTCTGAATATTCCATTTAGCCAATCATGCCAGCCATCTCTGATATTCTTTATGGAGTTGAATTTGATGACTTCCAAAAAAAGATTTTAATAAAAGAAAATCATCAACCTTGAAAAAATTCTGCATTGGAAACTACTGCAATCCTGATCTTTTGCATACAGAGGATGGCTCTCATTCTTGTTTTCAGAAGTTATGGTGGGATCAGAAGTCCGGTCTCACTTGCTTATTAGTGTGAGCCAAAATATTCCATAGTTGTCATTCAGATGAGCTGTTGCTGTTAGCAGCAGTGAATCTGAGCAGAGCTGCAGCAACTTGATTCTTGTCTCCAAGAAAAGAATTTGTCCAAGGGGCATAAGGCAGAGTGGGACAAGTTTTAGAGCAGCAGTGAAAGTTTATTAAAAAGTTTTAGAGCAGGAACGAAAGGAAGTAAATTACACTTGAAAGAGGGCCAAGTGGGCGACTTGAGAGACCTGTCTGACCTTTGAGTGGGGCTTTTAGACATTGGCATGCTTCTGGGGTTTTGTATCTCTCCTCCCTTGATTTTTCCTTGGGGTGGGCCGTCCACATGAGCAGTGGTCTACCAGCACTTGGGAGTGGTCGCATGTGTATTATGTTTACCAAAGTTGTGCACATGCTCATTTGAGGTGTTTTTCCCTTGCCAATTGAATGTTCCTAGAGAAAGGCCATACAGCAGTTAAATTCCACCATTTTGCCTTTTAGTGGGCATGCCTGAGCCCACTTGAGCAACTCCTGAGATCTTATCAGGAAGCTGTTGATTATCATTGGCTCCAGGTGTTTTCTATCTAGCAGGAGCCTGCCTTTCCTTGGCAGCAGCTGTGACCAATTATTTTAGAGCGACAGCTTAACAACCACTTGACCATCAGCTGATGGTATCCAGACATTCCTAATGAGGGAGGTGGGGTGCTCTTCTGCCCTGCTCACATCTGCAGAGCTACCGACTGTAACAGTGCCATTGCCAGAAGGACACCATCAGACACAGCAACCTGGTTGCTGAAGAACAAGGATTTAAAAAAAAAAGGTAATTTTCTTTGGATCAATTTTTGGCCTGCCTGAATTCTGTTATTATAACTAAATACAACATCAAAGTGTGGTAACTTTCCTCCTCCTCAAACCTGGAAGTGTGGGATGTGTGTGGATAGTGTAGGGTAAGTTTAGCCCAGATACCATGGAAGGACAAAGGGAGAAGGGGTATGGGGAGAACAGTAACTTCTTAATGAACAGAAGAACATAAAAGAATAAAGTCCAGGAAATTCAGGATTGTATACATACAAAATTTAATTATATATATATTATGTATTATATATGTATATATATAACAATACACATATGTGTATTAAATATAAGTGTGTATATGTGTATATAATAATATACATTTTATATTTAGTGTATATACATGTACTATATGCACATGTACTATATGCACATACTAAACACACACACATACTCTCACACACATATATATTTGAAAGACTTGATAATTTTTTTTTTTTTTTTGAGACGGAGTCTCGCTCTGTCTCCCAGGCTGGAGTGCAGTGGCCGGATCTCAGCTAACTGCAAGCTCCACCTCCTGGGTTTACGCCATTCTCCTGCCTCAGCCTCCGAAGTAGCTGGGACTACAGGCGCCCGCCACCTCGCCCGGTTAGCTTTTTTTATTTTTAGTAGAGACGGGGTTTCACTGTGTTAGCTAGGATGGTCTCGATCTCCTGACCTCGTGATCCGCCCATCTCGGCCTCCCAAAGTGCTGGGATTACAGGCTTGAGCCACCGCGCCCGGCCACAAGACTTGATAATTTTAAGTTTTTTATTCCTTACTTTAGCTAACATCTTATATATGTATGGTAGGGGCAAGTTGGGGAAGAAAGGGTACTATATTTGTGAAAATTGATAAATCATTCTACCATTAGCAACCCTTTTGTGAAATTTTTTATAAAAATGGTTTCCTGACAGCAGAATAAGTCAGATCTCTAAGACTAAAAGAAGGGAAACTTGGAAAGTGAAGAAGCAGGAAAGGAATCCAGACCAGCAGGGGTTGGTGCACACACCCAGGAATGGGAAGCTTTAGTTAACACTGACATCTGAGCTGGTTTCATTGCCCTTTTGCCATTGTGAGCCTGATTTGGTTCATGAAAATGTAAACCACAAAAGATCCAAACATTAGACTTATTATTATGTCAAACTAAAATAACTTTAGTGATTTATTTCTTGTTCTTCATTTTAAATCATTTTCAACCCCATACGAATTTTTCCTAAAATGCAACTTGTTTACTGTATTGCCAGCATTTCTTCCACAGAAGAGCTTCTTTGCTCTCATTAAGCCAGAACAACCATAGGAGTCTGCCATTCCTACGTGAGTTCATAAGATGAAACAAGAATCTATGGGAAGCGAGTGGTTTGTAGCAATGTTTTTGGTATGCGAGAGCCTCAGCCTGGTTAATATTTGTTCAGAACTTACACCTTCGTTACATTAACTCAAGTTGGTTTAAATTCAATATGTGGAATTAAAACCAAGTAGAAATTAGAAGACACTTGAGTCTCCTCTATAATCCCTTAAACTCTAATTTATTTCTTGAAACAATGTTAAGGGTTTTTCACATGCTTTTCTGATACTAAAGGAAGTTTCAGCTTATTAGGGAAAACATATAGGGGATCTGGAATGTGGCATTGGCCCCACAGACCTGCCTGTGTTGAGGGTCTAGCAGGGCTTTGAAGCTCTTCTTGCCTATTGAGGTGTCACTACTTTCAACATGACAGATGCTGTCTTTAGAGCAGGTGCATTGCCACAAGTTGCTTGGCAAACATTGTTCCTTTGTGGCAAGTTCTTAATATGGGGTAACATTATATACATATATATGTGTGTATATATATGTTTCTTTCTTATGAAATCTCAGAGTAAAATAAAAAAAATTCTTTGGACTTAGTTCACTTAGCATTGTAGAATAATTATATTACAAGATATCATCTCATTTTGGAGCATTTCTATGTAACCTCAGAAAATAAATAAAAATCTGCAGCCAAAATGTGTCATACTAGAAATACAACCTGGGGGAAAATGGCACTTAGAGAAAAATAGCACTTAGAGAATGCCTACCAAGTTTCAAAGCATTTCTACACACTGCCCTATTTGTTCTGTACCTGGGCCTGTGAGGACAGTCTATTATTCCCATTTTCAGATGAGAAAATTAAGGCTCCGAAGAATAAACTTGCTTGCTAACTCCACCGTATGGCTCAATGGCAGACCTGTGATTTGAATTCACACCCGACTCATTCCAAAGCCTAAGTTCTCTGTTTTCTTGAAGCATATTTCATTATTAAGTATGCAAATTTTGAACATTCACATCTCCAACACACATCTTTTCTTCAACGTGACTAGCATATATTTGCTCTCACAGAGATGTTTCAGAGAAAGGGTGGTTTCTCCTATTAAATTAAAGATCTTTAGTTTCCTGGTACCTAGGGAAGTTCAAAGGTTTCTAAGTTCAGAGCGAGTATTAATAAGGGCATCTTTGGATTACATGAGTAATTTCATAGAGAAATCATATTAAAAACTTCTTTATTTCCCAATTCCTTAGTATATGGGAGTTGAACATTGGAACAGTCTCTCATTAACCATAGTTTCTGCCCCAGGACCATTACTGGAATGGGCAAAGTGTAGATCGGGGAGAGGTATAGACTAACAGGAAGAAGCCATAAAGGGTTTTCTGTTTTGTTGTGTCTTGTTTTGTTTTGCTATGGGGTGAAATTCATTTTTGTTTTCCTTAGGAAGGATTCAGTTCTACCCTCAAGTTCAGCAACTTACACTCTGGGAGCCTTACAAAGAAGATACCTGATTAAATAGAAAAATCACCCAATCCTTAGAGATGAAAAGTAGAATAATGGTTGCCAGAAACTTGGGATGAAGCAGTAATGGAGGGGTGGGGGTTAAGAGGTAGAGAGAGTCAGTTTGGGAAGATGACCAGTTCTGGAGCTAGAGGGTGGAGATGGCTGTACACTATGTGAATGTAGTTACTGATAGTGAACTAGGCACTTAAAAATGGTTAAGATGGTAAATTTTATCTCATGTATTTTGCCACACTTAAAAATAAATAAATAAAAATCATATATCCTGATCCCCATTGGCTGCAAACTTTCAACGTACCTGATTCCGAAATCTAAAACCGATCTGTGATCATGTGAGGCATGTGGCTGCTACGCCCATCTGCTCGCTAAACGGACACGCTGCAGTGCTCTGTGGAAGGGAACTAGGTATCAGTGAAGATTTTCTGCCACTTCATTGCCGATTTTTTTCCTTGAACAACGTGAATGTTCCCTATCATCTTTAATACTCTGAAATTATATCTGGCATTCACAACTATTATCTATTTTTATTTATTTATTTATTTTTATTTTGATTCCGTGCAGCAGCATAGTATATCAGAAAGGACTCTGGAAGGGGACCGTAGTCTGAACTCCGGGTCTTTCTCACCATTCACCTTGGGCATGACTCACACCTATCCAGGCCTCTGTAGTGACCTGGCTCTGCTTATCCTTGAGCACAACCTGAGCCTCTCCCACCTGGGGACCTCTCAGAGAGACCATGCCACAGAGTGATTCCAGCATAAACTCTGGAGCCAGCCCAACTGGGTTTCAATCTCTGCTCCAGCAGTTACAAGCTGTAGGATCTTGGAGAAATTACGTATCATCTCTATGCTTCATTTCGCTCATCTGTAAATAGGCTAGTAGTAATAGCAGCTGCCTTGGAAGGCTGTTAGGAGCTTTAATGAATTAACATTTGTTAATCCTTGGAGAAGTGCCTGGTACACAGTACGTGCTCCCTGAATGTTTGTTAATAAATAACTTCCACGTCCCTGCAACCCTTCTCACTCTCCTTTTTCTCTCCTTTCTTCCTCTGTGCTATGTGCCACATGTTCCTTCTCATGCATTTTGCAATCAATGAATTATTTAAAATCAAAACCCTAGAAGCCATTCTCTAATTTTCCCATTTTATCATTTTCATTGCCCACTTGGTCTACCAATTCTGACTCCTAATGCAACCTATCTATTTTTTTTTTTTTTTTCAGCATACATTTAGCTCCAGTTCACATCCTCCTCAGGGCTCATCAGTTCATTTCAAAACCTATTCTGGTCCCCTCCTTCCTCAACCCATCCTCATAATTGCCACAATAACTACATTTCTTAAATAATAATATTTACTGTTTTTACTAACATGACATGGTACACCATCCTATGGACTTTGAATTTTTAAATAATGCAACAGAAATTCATGAAATGATTTTAGCAAAGAGTGACATGATTTAATGTATGTTTAAAAATGCACTCTGGGTGCTGTGTGGAGAACAGAATTGTGGGGGGCAAGAAGAAACATAGGCCATCACAAAACTGTGACCAAATGAAAGATGGAGGCAGTGCAGATGGAGGGAAGAAGACAGCTTAGAAATAAAGCTTGAAAGTCACAAAATAAAGCAGGGACAAAGCAGTACCAATAAATGTTTTATGATTGGTCGAGTAAAGAAGGCACTTGATTAAATTGCAAAATTTTATGCAAACACACGTTGTCATTCCCTGACTGGTTCACAGAAAACATCAGTTGGAGTAGTAAATGTTCATATCCATTTCTTGTATTCAATATACACCTTAAGTTACCATAGTTAACTTATTTCTGCATTGTTTTCTCTCTACTTGCAGTGTTTGTGAGGCAAACATGTTCTAAACAAGGCCAGGAAAAGCCCAGCCAGGTTGAATTCTGGGGATAATTCACTGCAAATATACAATGCATTTGAAAAAAACAAAAAACAAACAAACAAAAAAAACAAAAGCAAAAACCACCTGCAGAAGTTCACTTGAAAAACCTGGACTTACTCACTCTCTGTGCCTCTCATATTCTAGGAGATGTCTGCACACAGAATGCACAGAAAAATGTCTGTCTTTGCACATGATGGGAGAGGAATGGCCATTCTGTCTCTTGGTAGCAGATCAAGATTGGCTTTAGAGCTCATTGGGGAGAACAATGTCTTGACCAGTATCCTTTGTCACTGAGGACACCAGTGGTCCTATGCTGGTGAGGTGCCAGCTTTTCACACTCAGTCTTTTTCTAATGCAGTCACTCCAGAGCCATTGCTTAACCAATGATCTCTGTCCTCTTGTCTCACATAAAGTGAACAGCCCCATCTCTGCTACATTCAAGTATTTATTATTTGTGTTCAAGTCTTTCAATAACACGAATGGCCATAGTTTTCCAAAGAGCTGGAGGCTTCCACCCATGCTTTCTTGCATTTTTTCCCATTTCATGTCACCATGACCTGCCACCACCCTTATTCCTACCTGCCCAGGTCATGCCGTGTTCCATGAGCATGGGGTGTGGATTGGTGGCACCTCATGATTTTATTTGTTAATGATTTTTTAACAATTCACATAGAAATGATTTGCTTGTATTCAGTAAATTAATATGAACTGAACATAAGAGTAGATAATTCACAATTTTCTATGCCACAATTTCTGCTTTTAGGAAGTGTGAAGGCTACTTGAAGGTAGAGAACACCACAATAAAAAGAGTAGTTCATGATGCCACAGGGCAAATACTCTGTTCCAAAAGCTCACAGGGAGGTGAGTTCTATGGGGGGATGGAACCCACTCACAGAGGAATTTGAGCAGGATCATGAAGGCATAGAACATGCAGCGATGAGAGCCACGGAGAGGAAATTAATGCAAGATGTAATGGGTGTGAAAGATTATGAACCAACCCGATGCAGTTTGCTTGGTCAACCGTACCTATTAAAAGTCATGTTTCTTTCATTAGCTATGCATCTTATGATCAGGTTTTATGCCCTGGCCCTATGAAAGGAACTTGAATGTAGAATGTTTCACAGGCAGGGTGGTCATTTTGATTAGAGCACTTGCCTCGTTACCAGCCCTGCTGCTTCTATAAACATTTTGTCAGGAATTTTCATCAGTTCACACTCTATGTGAGGCTCTGTAGACATCCAAGCAATGCTTCCAAAGGGATGTTTGGGCTCTTAAATGGTGATGACAAAATAAACTTTTATGAACCCTTTTGCTCAATAAAGACAGCCTGGCATTTTAAATGTCAGCACATCTCAATTTTGTGAGAGGGTCTGCCTGAGAGGATTGACTTGAAACTACACAGCAAAGAGGAGGTGCTAGTCCATATTTGCGCATCCCATTTGCATGAGCAAAATGGACCTGAAGATGGCGCTGCTGCGAGAGGGGAGGCACATGTCCAATAGCAAGGAAGCCATCAAGAATCCTTTATTCTTGAAGAAGTATGCAGTAGACTGGAAAGGATCTCATTTTTCTTTGCTTTAAACACTTTGGTAAATGTGATATATTTCTACTTTTTGGGAAAGTTTAAGGGCTTTCATAGTCATGTTTGTGTTGACCTTCAACAGCAGAGATAAGCTGCTATTCAGTCTTTTGGACCCCGAAAAGAGCCCCAGGCCTCTTATACATTAAGTAGTTCATGCTGATTTTATTGCTATACCAATACCATGGTGACCATTTCTGATGAAAGATTATCAGGTAATCTCAAGGTAGTTCTCAACCTCTTCTTTCGCAAGCAAAGCAAAACAACAATTGCAATATCCATAGCCAATGCATTCCTTGATCTCACCTCAGTAACCGACTCTACCACTCCACCCTGCAAGTAGACACCCTAGTTGCTTTGCCTCTTATTCTCACAAAGTAACCCTTGAATGGTTACCTTAAAGTTAATTTTGCATTTAACAGAAAGAGTAAGGTTTGTTCTTTAAAGAGTGAGAGCTGAACTGCACATCTCATTTGTTAGGCCCTTCGACTTCTCAGCATGCTTGGTTTAGCCAATGCATGGCCTGGTTCAGGTGTTGAGTAAATATTTGTTAGATGAATATGTGAATCAGTACCTAAAACAAGAAGCAGGCATATTGCCACACCTTGCTAAATATCTCTATGGTCCTAAGAGAAGAGGATCAGTGTTTAGTTTCATGATTTCCTTAAGTGTTAATTTCTATCTGTGAATTATCACAAAACTACACTTTATAAATTACTCACATTGTCATGCATTCCCTTTATCAGGCACAGCACCTGACACACAAATTCTAAGTAAACATTATTGAGTGGATGAGTAGGTGGGATAGCTGGGCTGTGCTTGATTCTGTGTGACCTTGTCTAAGATTTGAATATTCTAGGACAAATCACTATTCTTTAGAGGATCCTCTTTGAAGTCTAAATATCATTGTATGGCAAGGTGTAGAACCAAATCTGAGAGCACCATACTCAAATAAAAACAAAAACAAGACAAAACAAAATAACATCAGGATGGGCACTCCTATTCCATAAAGGCAAGTTAGAGGCCACTGGCCATTTATTGTGCTTATTTAAAATTTTTAAGATCGATTTTTGTTTAGTTCAAAGGTACTCTGGGTTATCTGAGGATTGGTTGTCTCTACTCTGTTGCCCAGTTATTTTGCTAAATTCTGTGACCTTAGGTAAAGCCCTGAACGCTTTTGGATCTTCGTTTTCTCATCTGTCAATGGACAAAGTTATCCTTCATAAAAGTGAGCGCCCACATAGAAGTGACACAACAGTGTCAGCTACTTCACAGTTGAAGAGAAACTATAGTAATACTTAATTTTAAGATTTTTAGAAAAAAATTTCATTTTATCAGTCAAGCCTTCAAATCTAACCATTCAATATCTTTCTTTTTCTTTCTGCCTTCAAACTATTTTTAGAATCAGCTGAAAAACCCTGATAATGCAACTTGTTTTCACAGCAGTTCAGTTAAGCAGAATAACGGACCCTGGGGAGGACTAATCCTTGGCCCTCATTGCTTGGGTTTCTGGGTCTGTGAATAGTCATATACAGTGACTTTAATGGGTCGTAAAAGGACCATAAATCTATTGCAGGAATGGCCACATCTGTGTTTTAGAAAAGCAGTGGGAGTTTTTCAGTTATTTTATTTTAAAAACTAACCCAAAATTATAGTCATTTTTCTATATTTCTTTAAGTTCTTACTTGCAGGTATTAGGATTAAATGTATCAGTGTTTTCCATCCTTTGTCTATATAGTTTAGCGTATATGTGATTTTTCTCTAATAGTTTGTTGTTTTGAGTGTGCTTGAATAATACTCAGCTCAAAGTCAAGTCACCTATAACATCATGATGCACACTTGTTGACATATCCATTGTCCCATTAGACAGAGAACATCTCAGGAGCAAGGACACTGTAATATTCATTACTTTAACCTCCATGACTGTCAGAAAGAGCAGGTAACCAATAAATGTTTCTTAATATAAAAATGGAATAGTCATGTGCCACTAAAGACATTTCAGTCAACAATGGGCTGCATATGAGACCATGTTCCCATAAAATTATAAGAGAGCTGAAAAGTTCCTATTGCCTAGCAACATTGTAGCCATCACAATGTAGTAATGCAAAGCATTGCCTTTTCTATGTTTAGATACACAAATACTTACAATTGTATTACAATTGCCTCAGTATTCAGTAAAGTAACATGCTGTACAAGTTTGCAGCCCAGGAGCCACATAACCTAGGTATGTAGTAGGTTATATAGGTTGTGATCATTGAGGTGTACATAAGCATACTATATGATGTCGGCACAATAAGGAAATTGCCTAATGATGCATTTCTCAGAATATATCCTTATCATTAAGCAACACGTGACTGTAGTAAAATTTGACAGAAAAAAATAATGATTCTGTGGAAGTCTTCATAGTAATTTTTGAAGCAGAATAACTAAGAAAATAAGATCAGTTTATGTAAAAGTTCAGGAAATCAATTTTTAATGATAGATTTTGTACTAAGCATTTAAATCATCCACATTAACCCGAGAACTTTGCAGCCTTTTCTGACCCTTTCTGACCTTGCTCGCTCACCCATCTAGTCCTGCTGTTCATGGTCTCAGCAATGCGTCAGCTATTGACCTGTTATTCCCAAATCAGTTCCATTTGTAGCCACTTTACTTATGTCGATAGAAACTAACCAATTAATATAGAAATGGGAAGGGTTAAAAGAAACCCATTTCTACCTCCACCTTCACATGAGTTCCCCATTGGATTAGCCTTCCAGTTCAAACAGAAAAAATAGCCTTATCTGGGCATCTGTGGAAGTGTTTTCAATGTCTTTGCAAGATCACTTGAAATATACTGATGTTAAGTTAGTATGCTTTTGCTGTGCATAATTTGGAGAGCTCAGCAGATAATCGTGGTAACACAGGACCAACTCTCCTCCAGTGAGAGCCTGGATCATGTCAGAAGGGCCTTAGGACAGTATGACCCCTTCTGGTCCTGTACCTGGTGTTTCTGCCCAGCTTCTAGCAGATACTTGTAGAGCTGCAGCCCTGTGCCTGGGAGCAGTGCAGTCAAGCTGGTAGACAGTAAAAAACTTGTGGCGGCACTGAGAATGTGTCCCAGGCATGAAAACTTTGTCACTATGACCAGGTGATAATTTCTACTTGAAGTGATGCAGTTCATACCTCTTTTCCTGGAGTAATTATTTGATATCACATTGTTTTTCACTCTCAAAAAGGTGCTCTGATCTGCTAGATAAATTAGACGATCGCTCAAAATACAGGATTATATTTTCTGTCAGAAGGATATTTTGGGCTATTTGTAGAAAAATTCTAGAGGAAAGAGACTTACCACACTCCCCAGGTATAATCCAAAAATGTATAATTACCATCTCCTGTGCAGATGGTAAGCTGGGTTTGGCCAATCACAGTTCTTTCCAGAGACTGCTGTTTTAAAGTAAACAATGGGATAAAAGTGATGCCCTGAGGAATCTTTTTGCAGCCAGAGAACTGGCTTTCCAAGGGCAGGGGTGCAAAGTGACATCATGGGATTGTGGCAACTGCAGCAGGCAAAGTTTCCTCACAAGCCAGTTCTGCACTGAAGGATTTAAACATATTCTTGCCAGCTTAGCCTCAGAGATGTTCTCCAGCCTTTCCAACCATTCTGTACACTATTCAATATGTTTTAATAAACACCTGGGTATTTTTTTTCTGGAGTAATTAGTTCTGGAGTAATTAGTCAGTCAATTTCTATTGCTTACAACTAAGGACCTTGACTAAAACTTGGGTAAACTTGAAAATTTGAGTTCATAGAATATTTTTAACCTCAGGATCCACATGGAAAAGGAATGTTCTGCTGTTTTGAAGGTTCTGTTCAAGTCTCTTTCAACAAACAATGTCTTATGTGAAAAAGACATTATGTGAAAATGTCTCATTGTTTTCAAACTTGACCTTGATTTTTCGTGACATAGATTTTTCAAAACTATGGGTTATTCTTTTTAAAATGATGTTAAGGTCAAGTGACAAACTTTCTTCTCAGATGTCACATGGAAAAACTGGTGTTTGGATGTCAACTGTGGCATTTTTAATCCTATGTTTTTCTCACTGGCAGCCCTATGTTTTCAGAGAAGCTTTAGCACTCTGTAATGCCCACTGTGACAATCAACCAGATAGCCTCATTTTCGATAATGTAATCTGAAAAGTGCTTAATGAGCTTTCTTCCTGCTGCTGACTCACCCTCACTTGGATACACACATTATAGAACCTAAACAGCAGCAGGTCATCAAAGTGAGTTGAAATATGCTATCGTTTTCTTGATAATGGATTCTTTAAAGACCTCAGGTATCATCCAACTGCCGACAGGCTTGGACCCCTATAGGGTGGCGCAGTATGGCATTTTGGAAGTTTTCTTTTGTGTTCAAATCCAGAATTCCAGGTAGATACTGGGTACTTAGTAGTTGTCAGTTTAAATGCATATACAAATCTGCACACGTTTGGACATAACTTTTCAAATGATTATTCCATTTTTGGTTAGGCAGCGACATTTTTCTTTGATTCTTATATGTAAGGAAACTTACCACAATGAATAATGAAATATTTGAAGACCAGTGAAATAGCTCACAGGAACTTGGTTGAATAAAACAGTGGGTTCTTCAGCAGCAGTGCAGAGCAGGGTCTGGGCCTCCTTAGAATGTGTGGACGTGACCTGCGTTGCTGTGACCCTGAGCTGCATCCTCATAACTGAACCAGGCTGTCAGTACCTCGGATAATCATATCTTGAGGACGTGTATGGATTCACAAGTGTATACACATAAGTATACTTGTAGGTGTTGCTGGTTAATGAGTTATGAGTTCTTTTATAAGTTTTCTGTGGCATAAGCAAAAACTAACAGAAGAGGAGGAGATTTGCCAAAGTTGGAAAGGAAGGGCTGTTCGTAGTTTCTATGATTGTGGTGAACATTTAAAGGTACTTACTTTTGTCTGCATCTGACACCAGATAGCTTCCATTCCCTGTCCAGGCCTTGAGATAAGCTGTGGTCAACGTGGGAAGGAATCTTCTATGGGCTCACAGAAAGTTGAGCCCATTTTTTTCCTCCTTTTTCCATTTCTTTGTTCTATCCATTAATTCATTAACAAGCAACACCTACAAGTACACTTGTATGTATACACTTGTGAATCCATACTAGTGGATAGTATTTAGTGAGCACTTCTTGCGTCCCTGAGAATGTGCATTATTTCATGATGTGAGTACATCATTATAGTGACAACCTTATCAGGGAGACACTCATTTTAACAAACCTATTTTTTACAGAGGAGGACATTAGGGCTTGAGAAAGTTAATGGACTTCCCTACGGTTACCTATTTAGGAAATGGTGTAGCCACAGTTGAAGCCAGCAACCATTCAGCACCCAGCCCAATGATGAGACGTTTAGTCTGTACTCAACGAATACTTAATGAACTCAGTGCCATGAATCATAAAGCCAGGGCACTGGAAGAAATCCCTTTCACCCGTCTTGGTTTAGGGACATAGCTAAAGTGTCAAAGTCACAGAAAACACTTCCTATTTCCTCTCATAGATGAAAATATCTTTCCCTGATTATTTCTGAGCTACTTTGTGTAAAAGTTTTCTTTAAATTTCAGTTTGAAAAAGCACAAATTGAAAAGTTATTTTTATTTATATAAATAATTATATATTTACACACCAAAATACCTGGAACTCTTTTGTTTTTATAAAATGATGGATTTAATTTTATGAATTTATGAACTTAAAAATTGTTTTTTATTTTATTTTTTTAAATAGAGACTGGATATCACTGTGTTGCAAAGCTGGGCTTGAACTTCTGGACTTAAGTTATCCTCCTGCCTCAGCTTCCCGAGTAGCTGAGTTTATTGACTTTTAAACTGCGTTTTTGGAAAAATTTATAAAGAAAAGTTTAAAAAAAAGTTTTTTTTTCTTTTAGTGATTTTAGGATTTTATTAAAGGCAAAAAAAATCATTCATTTCTTAATTTTTGATTTTAAATCTACCTAACTGGATTTTAAAACTCCATTATATTGTTTTTGCTGCTATAATTGAGAGCTGTAGGAGCAAATGGCTGAAAGAATTAAACTTTCCTCCCATAGGACTTTCTTGCTGACTAGGGGATTTCAACTGTGAAAGAAAAACAGTTTCCCAATCCCAGAATTATGAGGCTGAAACTCCTTTCCTTCATAGTTACTTTTTTCTTTTCCCCTACAACTAGAAATGCCATAATAGAAGTCTTTCTGAAAGACAGCAATTCCTGGACACTCAGCTACTCTAGCTGTTGATTTTCTGCCTGCTTCCATGCTGAAATCGTATTTCTGTTTTTCTATTGGTTCACCTTTTTAAGAAATTATAAAGATAGGTAAAGGCCAAAGAAAAGGGGAATTAACAGAGTGAATCTGAAGTTTGGAAAAATGTTTAGCTGAGGTTTGGAGATTTTTCCAGAACTGATATTTTTATAGTATACTAAGAAGGCTTTCCAGGTGAAATGAAGGCTCTGAAATAAGCCACACCATGTCAGAGCTATTTTCAAAAATTTGCACTCTGTGGTCTCTGTGTCTTTCCATTCTCCTCCTTCTGGTTATTTCAAATGAAAGAAGACAAGGTACAGTAAATAGAAAACAGGATCCTGTTTTCCTAACATGTTTCCTCCTAAGGCAGGGAAACACTCTTAAAAAGAATAATATGTTCAAATTAAATTCAGTATTTCCCGTTAATAATCAGCACTCTAATCATATTCTAAGAATGAAAGAGACATTACTTAACCTTTTACATCAACTCTAGAGATATACTTCTTGTAGTATGAACACTTGCTCTGGAATAAACAACAGAACACTTATTATGTATTGAAGTGCAGAGGACGCATAATTCATCCAGACTGTACTGTTCTCAATTAACAACTGAAAAGTTTCATCTTGAAGTCTATTTTTCTTTTTATCTGAATAGAATTTTTTTTTTTCTGGTAAGAAAGTGTCTTTGCTAAAAACAAAACGCTTAAGCTTAAACTTTATTCTGAAAATAGTTTTCTATTTTTGTTTTACATGTGTGGGCATTGGTAAAGACATCATATCAATCTCCAATTTCACAGATCTTTCTGACAGAGAAGTCTTCCCTTAGAAGATCATTATTAATGGAATCCATAGAACATCATTTTTCGGAGACCGTGTTTATTTACTAATGATTATAATTTTTTTTCGGAAGTTTCCATTACTTTTTATGGCCATTTGAGTATAAGTCTGCTGCTCAGTTAGGGGCTTCTAATTCAGAAGCAAAAATACCAAAGTTGGTTTAAGGAATTATGCCAGTATATGGCATTTTGTTCTTTTTAATCCAGTTAACAGGTAATGAAGAGAGGAAGCTGTTCCAATAGCTAATTTGCACCAGTGAAGCATATTCAGATGCTTTCTGCATGGTAAATTGGAATTAAACAAATTTCTGACTCGAAATACTGCAATGAGGAAACATGACCTGACGTAATTTGAGACAAATAATTTTCTCTGAATTAGCAGTCACTTGAGGGGAAAAGAGGTGAATATCATAATTTGGAGGGCTGGAAAGTATCCTTTGAACTGGATTTGATATGAGTGAAAAATACTGTTTAACACAAGGGAAAACAGGTTAAAACACAAAAGTTAGCACAGGAATCAGGTACCTTTGCTCCATGTTTCCTCCTGCTGCCCCATCCTCTCCCCGATTATTACACTTTTAAGTTATTGACCAGCCAGACAGCTAGACTGCTAGGCAAATGGCATATTATGAATTTGTATGGATGATATAAATAGTATGGTCATTTTTATGATGATGAGGTGGATTATCACCTCCTGACAGTTACAGTAAGTATGTAGTCAAGTGAATATCCCTAATGAATACAGGCCTTCTATCGGTTCTAAGTGTCAGAACAGCCACTTTGTATTAGTACTTAACGGAAAGTTCTGGCACTAGAAATTGTTGCTGCACTGGAAAATGTTGCCATTGAGTGATGACGAAATGTTCACTTAATTTTAATTCCAATTAATCCCTCTTTATACATTAAATTTAAAATGGAAGTTATTGAGCTCTCCCAAAGGGGAAAAATATGTGCTAAATGCAATGAATACAGAGATGAATAAAATATAATTCTTCGTCTCTGATAATTATAAATAGGGAACACAAAGATAAGTTGTATAATATCAGAAATCCTCAAGACTGAGTCTAAGATTCTGTGCGCATCATTGCCTTTGCATGATCACATTAGTGTGGTCCCGCACGTTTTAGATGTACCTACAACAGAAGTGAAATAAGTGATAAATGTGATTTTAGCATGTGGGTCACCTTAATCACCTGTGAATCTCACACTTCTCCAGAACACCAAAGAAACAGTTAAGCTGGGCATAAAGGTTGCTTCTAAATCCATGTAATTTGAAAGTGAAAATAGCAGATATAAACTTCTTACTGTCAATAAACTCTTTCTCAGGCAATTTATTCCAAAATAAAAACCCAATCTACGACGACACCATCAAATGACAACATGATGTAGTAGGAGGTTTGGGATGTATAATTGTCAGAGAGTTGGATCTGAGTCAGGGAAAAATAAAAGCAGTATAATTCCTTGTCCCTGCGTGTAAAACACTTGGAGTGAACGTATTTCCATGCCCCTATATTAAAAAGTACTTAACGATTTAATCTGGGAAATACCTGCCTATGGAAGGTAACATGGCGAATCAATTTAAGTATCTTACACTGTGTTTCTGCTCTTTTAGAATTTATAGCAGGATTTCTGGTGATACTAAATAAATAAATAAATATCTTACTGCAACGAATAATTTACTGATTAAGAGTTAATTCCTAGCTTTATTGTGTATACCACCTTCTTTTTGGATTAATTGAACATTTCTTGTATCTTTTGGTTTTACTTTCTTTTTATGGTTGCTCTATGTATCTTTGACTTACCATGGTATACTATCAATTAGTATTCTACCACTGCATGTAAAACAGAACCTTGCAACTTCTGTATTTTAATTGTCATACATTCTACTTATACATATATTACAGACCTTAAAATATATTGTTATTTGACTTTAAATACTCAACCGTCTTTTGAAGAAACTTTAGGAAGAGAAAAAAATTACACATTTACCACTTGTATGTCTATTCCTTTGTATAGATCTAAGTTTCCATCTAGTGTCATTTTTCTTCGACAAAAGAGCTTCCTCTGACATTTTTTGTAGAGCAAGTATGCTAGCAATAAATTATTTCAGTTTCTATTTGTCAAAACTATATTTACTTCATCTATATTTTTGAAGAGTGTTTTCCCTGCATGTAGAATCCTGGGATAACAGGGATGTCCCCCCAGTGCCACCCCTCCATCTTTCAGTGTTTCAAAGTTGTTTAATCACATTCTGAATTGTACTGCTTTTGCTGAAAAGTCAGTAATAATTTTAATTTTTGTATATCTATACAAAATTGTCCTTTTTCTGGCTTTTTAAAGATTTTTTTATCATTAATTTTAAGCAAATTGATTATGATGTGCCTTGGTGTGCTTTAATTTTCTATTTTCTATTAAATTATGCTGTTTAATATTGTTTATTATTTTTGTGGATTGCTTTTTTAGTCCAACATGGAAAATCATCCTCCAACATTTATTTAAATGTTTTTTTTGCTCCCTTCCATTTCTAGAAGTCTATTATATGCACATTTTATGTATTGATATTGTCCACGTATTATTGAGATACGTATAACTTTGTCCAGATTTTTTCTCTTTGTTCTTCAGATCAAAATGTTTCATTGCCTAAATTTTCCTTCTTTCTGGCATGCTCCTCAGAATTCTTCCAGCCTCTACCTACTGCCCAATTCCAGAGTCACTTTTCCATTTTTAGGTATTTGTTACAGCAGCACTCCAAGTATCTAGAGAAGTCTTTTATGCCTGCTTCACTGCCAGATGACTTGAATATGCTACTAGGAGATTTGGAATTCACCTTTCTCCAGGGTCATTATTGATTTTAAAGAGGTGAATTTACCTGTGCTAGGGTTTTCATACTGGGAGTGCTACCAGAACTACCACAGGATGAAAGTGGTGAGCCCACCACTGCAGAGACGTTTTCTCAGTGCCATAATTTAGAGGAATTCTTCTCTAAATAAGGCCTACTCCTTTTTACTTACTGAAAACATTTGGATAATGCATAACAGCCAGCCCCATTTCAAAAAGATTACCAGGGATAAAACAACCTTTTCATAGGTCAAAATCATCTTCTGAAGAAAATGATTTCTTAAAAGAAACGAACATTTTAAATCAAAGGGCATTGTCCTGTTTTGGATTAACAAAACAGGAAAAATAACCAAACCTTGTAAAATTATTTGAAATTTTCTTGTTTTTATCAGTTGAGTGCCTATAGATGCACATACAAAAACAACTGCCATTTTTCTATATAATAGTCTTCCAAAACAGAGATTTACATTAGGAGAGAATTAAACATCCAGGAGGGATGAACAGTATTTCATGTGTGCTATGTAGTGTTTTGCTTCATCGAGAATCATTTTCAAGAATTATTTTTACTACTGCAGTCATTCTTCTTAAATTTATAATCATCTCAAAAAAGATGTCACAATGAACAGTTAGATAACCATGTGTGAGGTCAGTCGTTTTGCATGATGTATGTAATCAAAAAGTTTGAAATGTCTGCTTACTAATAAAGAATGTTTTCACTGAAAAACAATGTTTCATTGCCTATACATTTACTAAACATTGTATCAAATATCTCGTTCAACCCATTTAATAAATTTTTACATTCAGACGTTACAATTTTTAGCTTTAAAAGATCCATCTGATTCTTTTTATATTTTTTTCTCTTCTCATTGTGCTTGTGTTTCATTTAAATGTTTGAACAATTTATAGTGACTGTTTTAAACTATCTGCAAATTTCATCATTTCTGTCATTTCTAGACATTTCTAAACAATGTCTATTCATATTTTTTTCAGATGATAATAATGGGTCACATTTTTCTGCATCTTTGTGTATATACTAATATTTGATTGCTGAATATTGTAAATATTAAATTGTTAAGTGTCAAGATTATATTGTTTTCCTTTAATGAGTGTTGCAATTTGTTCTCATAGGCAGTTATTTACATGGCAAATAGCTTGACATTTTTAAAAATTGATTTTAACTTTGTTTGGGTGAGTTTGTAACAGATTCGTCTAGCACTAGTTGATGCTTACTGCTAAGACCCTCCTGGGGTCTCTATTGAATGCTCTGGCTATTCAACGGAGTCCTCTCTTGTTACCTGGAACTGTACCTTCCAGCCCTGTGCAGGCTCTGGTGATTTTTCAACTTATGTCATCCTGTACTTATTCTTTCCCTGGGAGTTGACAAAGATGTTCTCCTTGACCTAGCTTTAGTGAGATCCCTTTAAGTCCTCAAAACTCTGACGTTGGACTCTGTTCGTGGCCTACTTGGCCCAGTTTTAGCAAGAATCCTGCTGAGTCAGTTTAGAAAACTCCCTGACCTCAATATAAAATCAAATTCTTCATTCCCCACCCTCCATATCTTATCACGTTGCCTGCCTGCAGCAAGAATCTTGAGTTTTCTAGTTGACTGCAGGAGCAGGGCAAATTTAGTACCAGTTACCTCATCATGGCTACATGCAGAAATTCAAAAGTTAATATTTTAAGAAATATTCTTTGTCTTTTCACTAGAAAGTAAGTCTCACAGCAACAGAGATTACTTTTACTCTTATATCTCTAGTTCCTAAAGTAAGTGTCTGCTATACAACTGGTCCTCAAGAAATTATTGTTGAATGAATGGTGACAAGGCATCTAGTCAGGAGGCATGTGGGTGCACATGAAAGAAATTTCCGTGAATAATGGTTTACTCAATAGGTGCTTCAGCTCTGCACATTGCAAGAAGTTTTGGGGAGGGCAGTTCCTGGCTCTGGCTCAACTGCGGTGCTTCCATGAAGACAGTCTCTGTCTTGCCACCCCATCCTTACAAGTTTTTATTTGCTCTTTAGGCTTCTAGCTACATGGTTAATGGAAATGTATCTTCTTTGGTGGTATCCATAAAGCATGTGTTATTTGAGTATATTCAATTTTTTGATAGAGAACAAGAAAGGAAAATGGATGATGTAACTCATAAGTTGTATTAAGTATAGATTTTAAGCAAATGGCTTGTGAATCATAGGAAGATCATAAGATGTATAGATTATAAATTAGTAACCCATAAGACACATCAGATATAGGACAAAGGGGATATTTATGTGTTGAGACAGAATAAAGAAGACTATTTTCTACAGATAGCGATAGAAAAGCCACATAGACCTTAAATATGCACAAGGTTCAGATGATGTCACCTGTGGTTTGAAAGCTATGCCCTTCTACATCAGCTTCCCCTGGGTGACACCCATATGGCCCTACATGTCTACCAGAGGCATGCATATGGGAGGCCTGCCTGCTCTTCAGGTGGCTGGGGAGTGATGTTGTGGTGAGGGGGACCACAGCATGACTACAACAGAGCAGCACGTGTTGGCTTCAGGCACTGTCTGCCTGTGGACATCCCTGGCTCATCATCAGCTCTGGCGCTTGACACACTGGTTCAGCAAGAAGCCTGCTGTGGTGAAGAGGGGGCTGGGTGAGCAAGTGTCATAACATAGGACTCAGCGAGTCTTTCTTCCTCCTCCCTTCTCTTTCTCCTTGCTTCTCACTATAGGCTTTAGATGGACTCAAGTCTCTGAGGTTCAACATCTTAGCTTGGTGTGTGACTCCTTCTGCTCCATGACCTCAGGGACAACCTTTCTGGCAGTGCAGTCAGGGGCTACTGTGTCATGCGAAGGTTTTCCCAGCTGGTATCACTACCTCCACGCTGCTGGTAGGAACACAGAGTAGGGGCAGTGCCGGGGACCCAGGCTTCATTGTCTTTTAATAAGCATTCTAAACTTTACAAAAAGCCTCCCAACAGACTGATAGTTCACCAGCTAGAATTATGTCACTGGGACACTCTACTCTGCAAGGGAGGCTGAGGCAGAGAATTTTTAGATTCTGAAGGCTCTGCCATAGAGGTGACCAGAGAGAAAAGGCTGGGGATAAATATGGGAACAGGTAGCTAGCAGTCTCTGCCCCAGATATGATATTGAATCTGAGCCTCAGAATTCTTGTTAATAAAATATGTTCCTATGTCACTGGATTTTTGTGAGGATAAAATAAATGCTCTATGTGAGATGCCTTGCATAGTGTCTGACCCATCGAAGGGGTTCAGGCATTAGTTTTATTTACTCCATTCTGTCTTATTTTATTCTGTCTTTTCTGCAGAGCAAACTAGATGTCCTATCATTTTTCACTAAGTTAAACTCCTCAGAATGACAAAATGCAATGTGGCTCCAATCCATCCTTCTCTCTCTTATCTCTGTCTTACCCTGACTTGCAGGGTAAACACTCCAGTGTCTGAACAGGCCCCATGCTGTGCCGTCTGTAGGGCTCTGCCAGTTCCTGGAGTGCTCATCCATCACACCCTCCTCCAGAACCAGCCCCAGGCCGGGCCCAGGGCCCTCAGCACATCACCAGTTTTCCTGTAGTCAGGATGACTGTCTCTATGGTCCCATAGATTCCCATTGTCGCTTTATTAAAGCACAGTCTGAAACTTTTCCAGCCAGCCTTATAGCTGTCAAACTTTCAAAAGTTAATTTCGTTGAGCAGCACAGTCTCCCAGTACAGAGCCCAGAAACACAATAGGAGCTCAGGGTATTTTTAATCCTGCCTGTGATGCAATTGGGGAGGGGCTTCAAAAGTGTACACATGACCCATCTAAACATTTAACATCTCTGTGGCCTAAAGTCATTCTAAATATATACTTTTGAATGGTTAAAGGCTGTTTTCTCTAGAAGTCTCATTTTAGGCTGACATGTGGAGCTCTGACCAAGATACCCTTTAGGCCATGTAGGTTCCCCTCTGATGTGTGACAATTCAATTGATTCCAACAGGGCAGGGATCCCTCAGGCAGTAGAGGGCAGCAGAGACAGCAGTTCTAGGAATGAATTCATTAAAAGCCCCTCGCCTTGATTGAAAAGTACTCTTACTTGGCTCTTTGAGTTAGCAGAGGCTTTCTTCCACAAAATTGACTACACACCTGTATCTGGGAGGAAATCTACCAAGTCACTACTTACTGGGAAATTTTAATGTGCACTGCATCTGTGATTAAATGAAAACAGCAAGAAAATGTTGTATGGACTTACAGTGGATTTGTTATAAAAAAAAAAAGAAGCCCTCAATAACTCTTCTTTAAATTAAAAGTCTAAACATATGTAATATGACTGTACATGCTATATCTTTTAGAAATAAAATGTTAACAATAATCTACAATTTTGTGGCCTTTGTTAAAGAAAAAAAATTAAAACACGCTGTTTTACCATCTTAGAATTTTTTTTTTTTCAAATAGTAAGAAAGGCTTTTCTCCATGATGGTATTAAACTCATCAAAAGAGACATAACTATTTTTTTTGAAAATCTTAGTCTAAGAATTCATTAGTTATAAAAATATATAACTTGACAAGAAATGTTTTCAAAAGGAGAGCTCCTTTGTATTTAATTGAAAGATTTGCTAAACACTTCCTATATTTCATTTCTATTTTGAAAGAACTAATATGCTTTAAACAACAAAATAAGCATTTCAAAATAGTTAAAACATATCAATTCTCAAAAAACCTATACTGAAAAGGATTTTACTTTGATAAGAGGCATCAGAGGTGATTTTTTTCTAGTTGCTGTCTCATAATAGAGCATTTCTAGACTTCTAAGATATTTAGACTATGAGATATTAGATATTGCTCATATCTCTTTTATGTTCTTCACAGATTTCAGAGAAAATTGTAGGAATTTAATATATACAGTTTTTCTTATTTCCACTAGATCTGATAGTAAAGGACATATTTACAAATAATAATGATTCTTTGTAACATTATAAAGTCATATAAACAATAATGGGAAAAAAAAAGAGTGACCAAAAATAACTGCTTAATTTTTATTTGGATCTATAGAGAATTTATTTTAAGAAGGTGCCTTGAATATTGACAATCAAATTTTAGGAACTAATAGTTTCTAATTTACTTATTTGTGCAGGGATTCAGTTCAATGAATAGTTTATTTATATAGATTCATTTTTTGAAACAGAGTCTCTCTCTGAGACCCAGGCTGGAGTTCAGTGGCATGATCTTGGCTCACTGCAACCTCTGCCTCCTGGGTTCAAGTGATTCCTGTACCTCAGCCTCCCAAGTAGGTGGGGTTACAGGCATGTGCCACCATGCCTGGCTAATTTTTGTATTTTTAGTAGAGACGAGGTCTCACCATGTTTGCCAGGCTGTTCGCAAGCTCTTGATCTCAGGTGATCTACCTACCTCGGCCTCCCAAAGTGCTAGGACTATAGACGTGAGTCACCACGACTGGCCAAAATATTGAATATGGGCAAGATTATAGGTGATGGAAAAGATATTTGATATAACAAGGAAAAGCAATCATCATGGCCCTATAGTAATGTTTGAGTACACCCCAGGTCCACCCCACTTCTGGGGAATCAGGATGCAGTCCAATTTCACTGATAGAAGAGTGGATATTTAGAGAGGTGAGGATTTTCTCTAATACATTGCACTATAATCAGAAAACAAAGGGTAGAGAACATGGAGGAAGGAAGGAAAAAAGGAAGGGAGGGAGGGAGGGAGGGAGGGAGGAAGAGAGGGCAGGTAGGCAGGCCAAGATTTCATCCACTCCCAAAGATAAAGAAATTTTTATTTTTCACAGTATTTCTAAGGTGCCAATTTAAAATATTGTTTTTAGATCACCTGTAAGTTAGAGGTAGCTGAGATTGTGTTAGATCTGTTTATAGATCGAATGCAGAATGTCTTTTCTATTCCTATTATTTTTGGACATTACCCTGTACTTAACAGGGTAGGGGTAGCATTGAAAAGAATAGTCATTCTCTTTAAAAAGATTTCAGGCATCTCTCCCATCCTTTCCTCCCCACCTCCTCCTCCTTCTCATCCTCTTTTTCTCTTCTCTCCCTCTCTCTCTTTTTCTCCCAGTGAAGGCTACTGCAGTGGCATGTGAAAATCAAATATTTCAAGCAAGTTTGAGAAATAAGAGCAGACTGGTGACAAAAAGGATATCAAAACACCTAGGAAAGAGTTAGAAAAATAGAATTGCTGATAAACTCCTCTATCATCCTGCAACCTTAGAAGCCTGTTTGATCTCTGATTTCATAAAACAAGTTGCTACATTTTGCTTTGCAAACTCATCCTACATCAGAAGGTAAAAAAACAAGTCATACTTCAGATTGCATTGTATGTATTTCAGTTTAAGAAATTGAAAATAGTTTCATTAAATGAATGGCTTGTATAATGAAAAGTATTAATAGTCCCGCTGAGAACACTCTTTTGATCTGGAAATTCTTGCTCTTTTGTTTATCTTTATCCAGCAAGACAAAGACATACAGGATTAATGACTAGAATCTTAATAATTATTAACTGAGCTTGCCAGTACCCCCGTTCACCTTCATACAGAATTCGAGGTGACCTCATTTTGAAATGCAGGGATGAACTCTTTGATCATGCATCTCTCCCTTTATGACTCATGCTTTCAATGCATTCATAAGATGATTTATAAGCGAGGGAATGTATGTATGCAAGGAATTAAGCCCTTCGTATTTTGCATTTCTTTTGTCTTTGAAATAGTCTCCTTCAGAATTGTCAGTGTAGAGCACTCCTGTCTTCCAGACAAACAGATGAGGTCCAGATTGCCACAGAGAGTTGAGAACAGCTCTGCCCCTCCAAGATTTAAGAAGGCAGAAAGTAGCTGGGCACTGAGCAAGGCCAGGATTTTCTCACTGGCCCAGAGGCTTGGAATGGGCAGGTTCTCGTGATGTATTCTCCACTTTCAGATGTGGGGTTGGGGGAATGGCCTGAGCCTGGGTTTCTTTCTTCTCAGCCTGCTCCCTCTGGCCTCATCTGTGGGCTGAGAGGCCCTCAGAGTTTGTTCAAGAACCAGCAGGGAGGCCTTTGGAGTGCAGCGCTCTGGGACTAAGAAGCAGGAGGAAGCCTGGCAAGGCAGGATGCCAGTCCTGGAGAATGAAAACTCCTGGCCTCCTCACTGCCAGGATTCCTTAAAGACTGCCAACTGGGCACGCTCTTCCTGCTGTCCCGGAGAGAATGACTAGCAATTTAAAGACCAATTAGACCCCAAGAATCCTTGGTCCTTGGCCTATTACTAGGTCATAGAAGAAAATAGCAGTGATGAGATAGAAATGTCAGTGGCATTAGAAATGCCAGGCCAGATGTGCTGGAGAAACTGATGGTGGCTGAAATCCATGCCCAGCATCTACTGGTACCTCTCTCTGATTTAAACTGGAGGAAATTTGACGCCAAAATCACATTCACCTTATCTCCTTGATCTCCAATAAATATATTTCAGTTGATATAAACATTAGACGTGCATATGTTTCTTACTTTTTTTTTTCTGAAGAGTAGTGTCTAAATCAATATAGTTTAGAAATTAAGGTCTTATGGTATATCCCCACCAAAGAACTACAAGGGAACAAGGCAAAGGTAGATAAAAATGTGCCTGTCATGATGGCCTTCTGGTGGTGCAGGTGAGCCTGCCTCCTGAGCAAGCATTCGTGCTGGTTTCTGTCCGGGAAAACATGAGCTGGAAGGGACATTTGACCTTTAGTATAGGAGAGCCTGTTCCAGAGACAACAGGAATGCAAGCTAGTCATTCATCCATGAAACCCACCCATGCAAATTCTGAAGTCTGGGGAAGGCCTCAGAAAGAGGTGTCCAGGGATGGGCATGGCAGTGCATTTGGCTGAGCTGGGTATAACCAGGGGAGGGGGATGGCCCGGGCTGTGGCTCGCAGCCCTTTTGAGAGACAGAGCCACACAGTGAGCTCTGCACCAGAGACGGTGACTGGAGAGAGGACAGATGTCCTTGGTGTGGACATTCCATCTTCCTGTGGTTCCTTGGGTTTTGTTTGGTTCTCTATCTCCAAAACTATCTAACCTTTAAAGTATTGATGAAATCAATTATCTAGTCATTCATGGAAGGCTATCTTTCACATCTATGTTCAAGATGGGCTGGCATTTTTGGTTTTGAGCTACTTTTTGCTAAATTGTGAAATCATGATTGGAAAGCTTTGTGAGATCACACGGGACGCTTTTCAACTAATTCTAAAATTTGATAATCTATAAAATAGGAGTGTGTTATACAGGAATAGGCATTTTCCAGAGAGTTTGAAAGTACCTGAGTAAATTTATCCAGATCCAAAAAAGCAAAACACAGCAAACAAGGAAAGTGACCACTGGTCTTTCTTTTTGTATATTTTGCATATCTGGATTTATTTCTTTTGAAATATCATGATTTAACTACAGATAACTAAGACCAGATGGCTGCTATAATTTGTGAATTGACTTAAGCTTCAAAGTAGGTAACATTAAAAACTCTGATTGTCAAAGTCTCTCAGCAAGTTTTGTCCTATATTTGGAAAAAGTAAAAGGATGTTAAATATAATACAAAGATGCCCCAAGAAATCAAAAAAATAAAAATTAGAAATTTCAGGACTCTGATTGAAATACATGTAAAAGTATTTTCTGATACTGTAAGTAACATATCGTCATCATATTAAAGATACAAAAACTATACAGAAAAAAAATAAAATAAAACATGCAGACTAACCATAATTTTATCTCTCCAGTGAAAATGATTACTTATATTTTAAAGTATGTCTGTCCTTTTTACAAACATACAATAAATTGCTAATGCTGATATAGTTTAAAAAAGGATAAATATGTGAGGTAATGCATGTTAATTAGCTCAATTTAGCTATTCCACATGTATATATACATATTTTTAACATCAAGTTGTACACAATAAATATGTGTAATTTTCATTTAGTAATTTAAAATTCATTAATTTGAAAATATTCCCTTGCAGAATATGAAAACTATAATAAAGAAAAACAAAAATCATTTTAAATTTTCTATACCAGAGATAATTCCTTGTATTTTAGATATTATTTGTAGGCTTTCTGTATTTTTGTCTGCATAGGGCAGGGATTGACATACTTTTTCTATAAAGGGCCAGATACTAAATATTTTAGGCTTTCAGACAGAGTTTCTGTGTCAACTGGAAAATCATGAGATCTGTACATTTAGAAAGGAGACTTTATTTCTTATAAAGGGTTACAGCCTGCAAGGCGGCAACCCCACAGGCTGAGAAAAGCACTCTAAGGCAGAGCCTGAAAGACAGGCACATCTAGGGAGGAAATTGTCCCATAGAAAGGACAATTGCTGAATTGTCCCATAGAAAGCTTCCATTCTACCCAAGTCTATGAGACTGACTGCTTCTTCACATGTTCACCACCTCCTGAATCCATCATTATTTATTTTTTTGTTTAGTTGTGTTCTCCATCAATGATATTAATTTTTTCATGCTTATCGGCTATTTAATTTCTTCTTTGGTGAATTTTATCTCCTTTTCTTTTATAATTGTTCTTATTGGTAGTGTTCATTTTTTCCTATTGATTGATGGGAGATTTTATACATATTGAGACTAAAATTTCCTTGACAAGTGTATGGTAAATGCTCCTTTCGTTTGTTGTTTCCTTTACATATAATTGATGGGCTTTTATTTTAATTTAAAAAACTGGTTTTAAAGTTTCCAGTAAATAGCATTTTACAATTTTGCATTTTTCCTTATTCAACAAAAGAACTTTCTTAACTGTGTCTTCAAGGCTATGTTAATTTTTAAAAACTTTTTACTCCACCTGAAATTTAAAATTAAATTAGGAATTAATTATATGTATTTAGTTTTCAAATAGCTATTTGTTTAAGAACTATTTTGTGTGAAACACCATCTTAATTACACACTCATTTCTTCTAAATACTAGAGTGTATTTTGGTATATTTTATCCTATTGCATTAATCTTGGTGCCAACTATTTTACCAGCACGATGGAATTTCAATTAAAATAATATTATGATGGCTTTTAATACATAGGAGTGTAAATCCTCTTTTTTATTTTCTGACATTTTCCTAATTTGTGTTACAAATTAAACTTAGGATAGTTTTAAAATTTCTTGTCCTGCTATATTTCTATTAGATCTGGAATAATCTTGTAAATTGATTTAGAGAGAGTACTATCCTTACGATAAAGTTTGTTTCCATTCAGCAGTATGATCTGTTTATTTGTTCAAGTCTTCTTTTGTCTCTTTGTAATTTGTTTTCTTTTTTGGGTTCTATATATTTATTTCTAAGTGTACTTTAATTCCTTGGGACTATTATGAATTGGTCTTTTTTTTTTTTTTTTCCATTATACATTTCTAATTTGAATCTCCACATGCCTACTCACCCAAGCCTGGGGCCCAAGAATAATTCTAAACTCTTTCCTATCTACCCAGTCCCCATGTTCTGCAGACTCTGCTCCCTCCTCTCCTCTCCACCCCACTGCCACTGACTTCATTCAAGCTCTGAACATCTGCTGACTGGATGAATCCACATTCTTTCACATTGGTCTCCCTAGATCCAAAGTAATTTCACTCTACCTTACACTTCAACAATGAGTGATTTTTCTAAAATTCAAATGTTATCATACATCCCTTCAAACTCTTCACCCTTTCGCCATTGACTATTACCAGATTTTTAGGCATGGATGATCTGACGGTCAGGTCCTTGTCTCCATCATCTCCCAACCCAGCCTCACTTACCACTTAGCTCCAGTTTCCAGACTGCTCAGTTTCATTTACACACCAGCAATGCGGCCTCCAGACTTCACATGCACCCTGCCCTCAGCCAGCATGTCATCCCCGTTGCTGCTGTCCACCTGGAAAACACCCGCCTTCTCATCTTTTAAGTCTCAAATCAACAGTGCCTCCTCAACAAAGATATTCCTATGTTTCTCTTCCTACTCGCAGAGTAACCCACATGTCCTACCTTTTGGCTCCCATATCCCTGTGCATATTTCTGTCACAGCACCTGTTACACGACAGTACACTGTTCCCTGCATATCTGCTTTCCCTTACCAGACCGAACATCATACTCTTCACATAATTGATGGTGGCTGCAGTAGGCAACTTCCAAATTTTAATGGTTTAACACAATGAAGGTCTGTGATTCTCCACAACAGCTTGAGTCCAAGTGGTGGTTTAAAAACTCAACTTCCTTCTGCTTCATGATGCTGCCATTTTAGATATATGGGCTGCCCGACTTCCACAGAGAGGAAAGAGAGGCTATGAAGGCCTCACAGCTGTGCCTATGGACAAGCCTTGACATCCTTCTGTCCAGATTTCATTGACCAAATCTCTTAACAGGTGCTAGCCAGACATCATGGAAAGCTGGAAAGGGGGTCCTCCTTTCTGCCTAGGAAAAGGAAATGGAAGTATTAAGCAGCAAGACAGTGTCTGCCATAACTATCCAGGAGAAAGAACTCTATCCTATCTGTTAGTTTTAGTATTCCCAGCATCTGCTTTAGTACTTGACACTCAGATAGTGGGACTGGCTGAGGTCCTGTGGACAGGAAATGAAAACATATACCCAAAATAGGTACCTATTCTTGTCAAAAACGAATTGTTGCCCATTCAAGAATGGGTGTAGAGCTGGCTCTTTCACCACCATTTGTTGGAGTTTGGGTTTTCAGGCTTGTTCTGGGATATAGAGTTGTTTTCAGGCTACCTTGTTGCCATTTGAGAGTCCAGCAAATCTTTCTGCCAGGACCCAAATATCCTGGAGGAACTTAGAACTTTGACCAGACTGTCAACAGAGCCACTGTAAAAGCTTAACTCAACCTTTAACCCAGAGGTTTCTCTGATGCCCACTGAGGAAAAGTCCCAGGAAATCCAGAGGCCTCTCATCCCATCTGCTCAGAAACATTAATAAAGAATGTTAGTAAACTGATTCTCAACCCTAGTATCAAATTCTTTTCCCCATTACCAGAAGGTCTACCCCAGCAACAGGACCGAAGAGCAAAGATCTTCAGGAGATCAGAGATGGCTTGCCTTACAAGAGGGGAGGAGTAAGGATATTTTATTTGTGAGGAACGAAAGGATGGTAAAACTGAGATACCTTTTACTCAACAGATTTTTTTTTTTGGCTTGAAAGAGAATTAAGAGACACTGGGCTCAAAGGAGTTCAGAATGAATCAAGAAACGAACCATTCAAATGTGGCTGTAGTTATTGCATTTATTGTAGACAGGATCCTTCTGGGAATGCTAGAATGGGGAATTATGACACAGAGCTGATTCAGCTATAAACCTTATTCTTGTACTTTTCTTTTTTACCAGTAATTTTATGCAGCAGGTTGACAAAGCTACTCCATGCTAGAATAAACTGTATACCAATAATTTTGATAACCCATGATGAGTTCTGCTTTGTTTTTTGCTTTTCTTGTCTTCTTCTTTCCTTCTTTGTAAGTAAGGAAGCTTCCTTTGATACCAGTAATTTTAAAGGAATCTGTGTAGTTTGAACGTATTTGAATGACTCTAATATACTTTAGTTCTACTTTTTTATTTGACCCAAAGAAGCACCAATAGATCTTAAGTATTTCCATGTGTTTTAGAAACCTGAAGTCACTGAGATGAAATATATGGAACATAAAGAGTATTGAGACAGTAGTAATTGTAGAGGACATGGCTGGTGGGGACACAGGGAAGCTCGTGCAAGGAATGCTGAGCTCTTTATACCCAATATAAAGAATTTGAAGCAAGGTAACTTGTAGGGGAAAGATTATAAAGGAAACATTAGGTAGTTTGACTAAAGCATAAAAAGTTGATAACTAAATTCTATGGTTTTCAAAAATTTGAATTGCAATAAAAGAAAATTATTATGTGCTATTTTAATTTTCAGCAACAAATAAATGCATGTATGGAGAAACTTATTAAAAATGACACATTTGAGTACCTTTAACAAGAAGAGTAAGTGGGGTTCACTGTAGTCTATTTGCTACCAAATAGCTTTTCATCTCTTTGTGGGATGGCACCACACTGGGGGCTTGTGCACTCTGTCCTTATGACAGAGTGCAGGTGGCTCACCTGACTTTCTGACTAGTGTCAGATCAAGCTCATGATGGACATTTCTGGTTGTATGGTCACTTGACAATCCATGATCACCAGAGCCCAGTGGCATGCCTGTAGTTGTGTTTCAAAAGTTGTTGAATTGCAGATGCAAATGACATGGCTATGTTACCGAGTCCAAGGAGGTTTATGTCTTTATTTTCCTTTGGGGGTCTGCCATAAACCCCACAATCATCTTTTCCTATCACCTATACCTCTAGCATCTCAGTTTCCCAGGTCCTACAGCCCAAGCAACAGGGCCTCTTGCATAGCTTAGGTGCATTATAGAGAGCTCTCCTATAATGGTTCCCATGTAAATCTGGCAGCCTTTCATAGCACTTGATGCATAGTCTGGAGAAATAGTCCTAGGTATGGCATGTATGCCAATGGAGCCTAATAAGAGTTGTGTTTCCTTCTTTGAAGTTGGGGGTGTGAGACATAATATTTATTTTTACTTGGGTAGAGGTGTTCTGGTAAACATGAACCATTAAATCTCCAAAATATTATAATGTAGCCAGCCCTAAGTCATTGTAGGCTTTATATCCTACATGTTTCTGACTAAGACCTCCATAAACCTTGCTGCTACCTGCTCCCCTAGTCCAATAAGCATAAAGTCAAAGATATAATGGATGAGTATGATCGTCTTTAGGGTGTCCAGATGGACCAAAACTCATTAGCCTATACAACAGAGACTGAGAGATTGAAATGAAACCCTAGGCCATGTACATGATCTTCTTATACTAAAAGGAAATTTTAAGCACAAAATTCAGGATGGTGTTGATTCTTAGATGGGGACAGGAAAAGATACGGCTGGAGAATACACAGCTTCAGGTGCACTGTGTTCTTCTGTTCCTCTAGGCTAGTTCTGAGAATATGGCTGCTTATTACATTATTCTTAAACCTTGTAGCATGTGTGAAATGTTTTATGAAAAAATTTTAAAGCACTAAAAATGAATTTAATTTTAAAAAGAAAGTGACAGGTAAGAGAAAGAGGGGTAGCCAGAGAGATGTCCAGGTTGAGGCAAGGAACTCTCTTTATGATGAAAGAAATGACCACATTATAGGATACATGGGGAGGACACAGAAAATAAAAGATGTTAGAAGGGACTTCCTCCAGGTTAGGAACAGTAGATGAGTCAAATCTGAATCAAGAAAAAGATAAGAAAAGATGCAAATATAGCTGATTTTGTCCATGTGAAGGACAGGAGATTGAGAAACAGGAATTCATGCCTAATGGCTTCATGTTTCTCTGTGAATAAGGACAAGGTCATCTTCTGAAAGTAGTGAGACAGTAGCAATTGCAGAGGACTTGGCTGGTGGAGACATAGGGAAGCTCGTGCAAAGAATGTGGAGCTCAGCCAGGAGACCTGCTGAGTTCCTGCAGTCATGGCCATCGTGTGCTCCTCCAGCAGCATTCAGAAGCCCAGGGTGGTAATGGTGGAGAAAATTAATGATTAGGTAAATCCAAGATTGGGGAGTTTCAGGGAAGATGTGGTGGAAAGACAAGGAAGTAAGGATATTGACAATGCAAGCAGCTTGGTGTTTGGGAAGAGGCTGGACAGAAGAGGAAAGGAAATCAGGAAGATACAATGTATTGAGGTGATAAGGGAAGAAAAGTAGGTAAAAGGAAGCCAGGGTGGAAGGCAAAATTGAGCAGTAATGTAAAAGCACAAGGCCTAGCCCATGTCGGCCATAAGGTGGCACCATTAGCCCAGTGTGGCAGGCAAACCTCTTGGTGGCTGGTAGGTGCAGTGAGGGCAGAACCCTGTGGCTGTGTCCCCAAAGTCTAGCCTAGCATCTGCTACTGTGGACAAAGGAAGCCAGGGATCTAGAAGAGTCTAGATAATAATATTCAGTGACTGGTATATACAATGTAAAATAACAGAGATGGAGCAATTTGGTGAAAGAAGATGCAGGCAGTGACCATGGCAAAGGACGAGTAGAGGGCAGCGTGAGAAAGCAACACGCCTGAGCTGCAGATGTGAAGTGACTTTGGACAGATTTTCCAAACACTGAACTTATTACCAGAAAAATGGTCAAGTATCTCACTGCAAAGCTACCCCACAGAATGTACACAACTTTTCTAGACAGTCCTTGTGTGGTGCTCTTGCTAACCAGAGAATCAAGCTGCCTGAAGATTTTGTCCTGACAGTTGTATTTTTATTTTATTTTAAGACAGAGTCTCACTCTGTCTCCCAAGCTGGGGTGCAGTGGTTCAATCTCAGCACACTGTAACCTCTGCCTCCCAGGTTCTACCGATTCTCCTGCCTCAGCCTCCCAAGTAGCTGGGATTAAAAGTGCATGCCACCATGCTCAGCTAGTTTTTGCATTTTCAGTAGAGATGGGGTTTCACCATGTTGGCCAGACTGGTCTTGAACTCCTGACCTCAAGTGATCCATCCACCTCAGCCTCTCAAAGTGCTGGGATTACAGGTGTGAGCCACCATGCCCAGTCCGGACAACTGTATTTTTAAATGCTCATTCCAGATTTTTGTTAAAAGCACTTTTGTCAAGGTGACAGTGTGTCTGTAAAGATGTTCTAGTCATTGTGATAGGTACAGAATCATCTTCTTGATACCCCCAAGATAAACATGAATATATAGAATCCCAGACTTACTTGTGAAGTTCATTGTTAATGTGCCTATTTAGTCTTGTCATGCACATAAAGCAAACCTGAACAGTCAATAGGCCTTTCAATGCAGAAGAAATTAAAACCACGGGCAATATAATTTAGCTAACTATGCAACATAAGGCCCTTCCCCTTGCTTTAATTCTTCTAAATAGCTTGAAAGTAGTTGTTTCCTCGCTAATTGACTTACCTATCAAAAGTTATATATACAGATTATTATTTTATTTTCCAGCACACATTTATGAAGCATCTTCTATGTGCAAAGCTCTGTGCTGGGGGCTGTTGAAGACAACGATTCTCAGCTAATGTGCTTCTGCCTCAAGGAATGCAAGGGTTTAAAAAAAAATGAAATATGTGCACAAAGAGCTATATAACAAGTCAGAGTGCAGTAAGGGCTCTAAGAATGCTGTCAATTTAAATTCCTCCTCCAAACTTCAAAGATAACACCCAGTGGAATTAATATAGCACTCATATGTTGTTGGTGGCATTACAAATGATGCATACTTTTTTGGAAGAACTAATTTGGCAACATATATCAAAGGAAGTAGAAGTGTTTTATGTTCCAACACTGTCCTCATGGGCTAGCCTGAAGGCCCAAGTCATGCTGGAATGGATCCTGGAAGGATCCAGGCAGAAAACCGAGTCTGAGATCCTGGGGAAATTCACCTTCATGAGAAATACCATCACAGGGCTCGCAAGCACGAAGAGAGGTATGATAAACCCCGTGAAGTGAAATGTTAGTGAAGGAATCAGGTGATGGCACTCACTGTAAAATCTTTTGACATTGATATCTGTTTTTGAAAGTTTCAGACTAAGATGTAGGAGGAAAAAAGCTATCCAAATATGATCTTCCTGATGCTAGTGTTGATAAAGAAAAATTGAGAAGACTCCGTGGGAGAGATCGATTAGGGACCTTGAAAGCAGTAGTGGCCCTTTCAGAACCAGAAGTAGAGCAGCCAGGGAAGCATTGGCCAGCAGCCGGCACGCTGCACCTGCTCCTCCTAAACCCTACGATGGCCTGACATGCCAGATTTATTTCCATTGGCCAGGATACAATGGGAGAAACATCTTATTGTTATACTACTCCACTCAACTTTAAGGAACCAGTAAAAATAGATCATATAAAAGAGCCTTATTTTAAAAACATGTTTCATTATTTCAAAAATGATAACTACTGCATATTATACTATGTTGAAAAACAAAAAAGGAAAGAAATGCAGACCCCAGCATGGTGTGTGCACTATGTACATAACCATGGAAAAGAACATTTAGAGAATGACTGCAAGAGAAAAGACTGCAAATATTATGTTTGGGTGAAGGTATTATGGGTAAGTTCTCTATTCCTTATTTTCTAAATTTTATGTAATATTATTACGGCAATTGTACTTTTACAATGAATATCAATAAATGGAAAAAAATTGCTGCTTTCCCTGAAGATGCAAACATATTTTATTGGAGCACAAGAGAAAATTCATTATTTTCATTTAAGTCAGGTAAGTGTGATGAGCAAGCACAAGCAAGTTGTGGGACTTTTCAAACAACCTAGACCTGTTCAGAGATTGGATAAACCCAGCTTGGGGCATACCTGGTCTCCCTCATGAGAAGTCTGGCCTGTTAGCCAACACAACCAATGGGAGTAACAACCATTCTGCAGAAAATGGGGCCAAATTCCAGACTGGGGAGTCAGAAGGCTCCATGAAAGGGCATTTGATCTGTACCTTGAAGGAAGAACAGAATGTCAGGAGGCATTAGAAGTTCAACATGAAAAGTGCAGTCTCTCTACATAACAGACAAGAATTTCAACTACTGCAAAGGCAGAAAGTATCCCATTTGCATGGAGATCTGGAGTGAGATATGGGCCAGTAAGATGGGAGGCAGGTGGAGCCAGGTCAATTGTCCTGCAGTTGGAGGAGGGGACACCTGTGAGTGACATATGTCAAGAGCAATAAAATGGGAAAATCCTAACGGCCCCACGTGATGAAACTTGTCAAATTTTCTAGGAGTGCCACCCCACCCCCAGGACCTTGCGGTGGCTTCTATCCTGGTGACTGGACCTCCGGTTCTCATTTCAGAGGGAAGGCAGCCTTTCTGGTAGCTTGGAGGCCCCTTGATATGATCGTCCATAGCTCCCATTTACAAATAAATTTCAGACATTCCCTGAGTCAAGTACAGAAGCTTCAAGATATTTACAGCCAGTGAGTATTTATACTGAAGTATTTTAATCTCCTTAAATGAGCATAGCAAATAAAAAACAAACCAGGACAGCTACACATTGAATGAGGCAGGGGAGAATAGAAGAGTCATTAAATACAGACAGACCTCTATGTGTTAGCAATGAATAGATATAGTAACACATTTTTAAAATGTGAAATTATACATGCTTTCTTTGAGAAAATTATCTTGATTTGAAAAAAATTTCTTATTTTGACACTAGCGGGAAAGAAATCATCTGATCAATTAGAGGTGACCTGAAAGTGTGACACTTCTTTTTCCACATCTCTGCCTCTGTCTCACTCATATAGAGACTTGCATAATGGAAACCAGGAGGTTTGGCCTTGCATGAAAATCAGTCATCACTTACCTGAGACCTCCTTGTTTCCTTATTTTCCTCTATTCCTTCCCTGTCTCCTGTCGTTGCCCTCAGCTCGCTCCCTTCTACCTCTATTGAACATAAAATATGCCAAGTACATGCTCTTACTCTTCATTGCCTTACAGTCTGGGCAGAGAGGCCAACAGGTCAACAAGTTACTACAGTAAATGCAATTAAGTGCAACAGCAATGGAGTGTTAATAACAAGTTATGAGAGCAGCCAAACACACAGTTATGAGGAGTGGGACGGGTATTCTGGAAAAGCCTCCAAGGGATGGTATCTGACCTGAGAGAAGAAGAGCAGGTGGGAGTGAAGCAGGGCAAGCCGCTGGGACAGGCATCCTGGAACTACTGCGGCAGGCATCCTGGAACCTCTTTGAGTTGTTTATACACATTTCTAGCCCAGGCCACCTGCAAGCCACCTAAGGCTAAGGTTTTGCTTTCTGAACCAAGTATCTTCTACCTTCTTTCTTTAACAACATGCTCTCTCTCTACTTTCACAAACAAATTCAAACCTAAGACTGTCATTCCAGAATACCACTGGCAATTAACCACCAAGTTTGCCTTACCAATTTTCCCTTATTCATATTGACTGTGTCTCCATTACACACACACAAAAAGCCTGGAGAGCAATTGCCCTTTACAATAGAAGTAATGCCATTTTCATGTTTCCCTCCAACCAGGATCTCTAGAGAAAGTTCAGGTTTGCCAAGATGTCTGGAAAAGAGCACCCAGAGTGAGCCAAATTTTGACTATTGTCTTCAGAAAATTATGGATAATGTTTACTGCTCAATGACCTAGCAAAATGCCCAAATACAATGCCTATTTTGAAACCATAAAATGTCCTGTAACACCAAAATGCTTGGTAAGCCTGTTTTCAATGAAAGGATAAAACTTAGCTATTTGTCAAATAAGTTCTTTAAAGCCACAAGAAAATTTTGCTTATTATTTTAGAAATTTCTATAGTTGGTGATAATCTGACTTGTAAAGTCATTTCTCAGTGGATTTCACCTAACGGAAATACAAATGCTTTGATGACTGAGTACTTTGACCAGGAGAATCTGATATAATTACAAACCCGTTTGTTCTTTGACACCAGATGTTATCGTAACAAGAAAAGTCACTGCCTCAGAGACTTCAGAAATATTATAATTTTATTGAGGCTTATTCCCTGCAAGGTTCAAAGATAAGTCCTTTCCATACTTTATTTTAGTTAATCCTAATAGCAATTTACAAGATGCATAATATTGCTTTACGGATTAGGAAATTGAGATTTAGATAAATTAAATAACTTGCTTGGGGTGAAAACCGAGGCTTGATGAAGCTGAAATTGAAGCCCAGATGTGTCTAACTTCACAGCCACCACTGCTGAGATATACTTTGTCTTCTCACTAGAAGCTGTAAGAGCAGCATGTGGTGATCTGTGAAAGAAATCATTAAAGGGTGAAGGCAAAATCAAAGGCTATAGAAAATCTAACATAGAGACACATAAGACCTAGTCATCTGTATTTCTGGCATGTATCCTACTTTTGAACAATCTGTCATTTGTTTGTTGCAATTAACTCTGAGTTGTAGCCTGTCATGCTATTTCCTAAAATAAACAGGTATGAGGTTGAGAGTGTTTGCACTGGAATTATATATTCACATCCTCAAACAAACTGGAAAATAAAACCACACTTTATGACTCAAACTGTCATTGATGATCTCATGTGTGGGGGACATGGTGGATGTTCCCAGCACACCAAGTAAGCACTTGGTTACTTAGTAAGTCAGAATGATAATAGCCATAATATTGCTGCAATTATTTTACATTCTCACCACTATCACACTGATTAATTTGTGAAGTTTTGTTTTGTTGCTTTCTTTTAAACACAGGTCTTTTTGGGCTATTATACATAAAATTATTTTAAGGTCAGGTGAAAGGGAGTGGCATGGGGAAGTAGAAGAAAGGAGTTGATATAATTGTTTCTGTTTAATAAAGAGCTAAGTTACTCACGTGTTCAAAAAGGCAAGCAGCATTCAGTGAGATTTTAACCTAAGATGAAATCCAATCTCTTTGGGTACATGTTCTGGACCTTTCTAATTAAATGAGTGGGAAAACATTTTTTTCCAACTACTGGGTTTGAGATAGAGCCAAAGAAAACAATTTATACAGCATTAAAAAAAAAAAAAAAAGTCTAGCAATATTACGGCTTCAGAAACAAGAAAGCCTTGGGTTAAACTGAAATGCCAACTTGCCAGCCCGGAGCTCAGCTAGACAAATTAAAATGTGAAGTCTCCCTTTAAACCCTGAAGCCTCCGTATCAGCGCGCATGGACTGCACCTGGCTTGGGTATTGAAGCCTGTGCTTCCCTCCTTACAGGCATGTGGCCAATTCTCTGTGGCATTTCCTTGGAAAATCACGACATGATCCTTAGTCTCAGTTCCTCATCTGTAAAATGAGAGAATTAGACTGACAAGAATTAGCCCTAAGGATTCGTCTAGAGTTAATGGTTTTTTTTTTTTTTTCTTTTTTGACACGGAGTCTCACACTGTTGCCCCCACTGGGGTGCAATGGCGCCATCTCGGCTCACTGCAACCTCCGCCTCCGGGATTCACATGATTCTCAGTCTTCCGAGTAGCCGGGATTACAGGAGCACAACATCATACCCAGCTACTTTTTTGTATTTTTAGTAGAGACGGGGTTTCACTATGTTGGCTAGACTGGTCTCAAACTCCTCACCTCGTGATCCGCCCGCCTTGGCCTCCCAAAGTGCTGGAATTACAGGCGTGAGCCACTGCCCCGGCCTAATTGTTAATTCTTAATTCAGTATTACTTCCCTTTGGGATCTAGAGTGGTCTTCTGGCAACCTGTGGCATAATAATAAATATTTATTTAATCTTCGTCCCCATTTCCTGACAAAGAGACCCTGTAACCTCCTAAGCAATGGGAGTGACAGGGGAATCGTACACAGAGCTCCTAAACCCCTTGGAATTTCCTGGGTGATAGGAGCATCCTTTGTTTTAATGAGGTGACTCTTGGTGGGCTTCCGGATAGCTTTAGAATGAAAGCTGGTTACTAGAAAGACCAAACCTTGGTTAGAAACCTAGAACTTCCAGCCCCACTCTCCTCAAAATCTGGGTAGGGGAGAGAGGATGGAGATTGAGTTAATAATAAACCATGCATAGGTGATGAAATCTCCACAAAAGCCCCTTAATGATGATGTCCAGAGAGCTACTGGGCAAGTTAATGCCGCCACCATGCCAAGAGGGTGATGCACCTTAACCACAAGACAGACACTCCGGAACTCACTGTATGAAACTCTTCATCCAACTATTCAGCAGTATCCTTCATAACATCCTTTCCAATATGCCAATATACGTACGTAAAGTGTTTTCCTGAGTTCTGTGAGCTATCACGGCTAATTATTAAAACTGAGGAGGGAATTGTGACAACCGCCTGAGTTTACAGCTGGTCGATCAGTCCAGCTGATCTGATCTTGGTCTGGGACTTGCAACAGGCATCTGAAGTGGGGGCAGCCTTGTAGGACTCAGCGCTGGCTTTCTGGGTTCTGATGCTAACTCCAGGTGGTGTCAGAATTGAATTAAATTGTAGAACACCAGTTGGTGTCCAGACAGTTAGTGAATTGGTTGTTGGTGTGAGTGGAGTGGTGGGGGGAACCCGCTGTGCCGGGTGCAGTGGCTCACACCAGTAATTCCAGCACTTTGAGAGGCCAAAGCAGGTGGATCACTTGAGGCCAGGAGTTCGAGACCAGCCTGGCCAATATGGCGAAACCCTGCCTCTACAAAAAAGTAGAAAAACTAGCTGGGCATGGTGGTGGGTGCCTGTAATCCCAGCTACTCAGAAGATTGAGGCACAAGAATGGCTTGAACCCAGGAGACAGAGATTTTAGTGAGCCGAGATTATGCCACTGCACTCCAAACCCCAAAATTCCCACTCATTTGGTATCAGAAGTGTTCTGTGGGTAGAAACAGATTTTAGTACAACCCAACATACATTTAATATGCATTATGTGTGTATAAAATATATAATATATTTTATTGTGTATTATTATTATGTTAAACTCATCAGCATACAAAATCAAGCAGTTGTATTCAGAATGCAAATACTCTAACCTTTAAATTATTTCTAATGCATGAGAACAGTTTTTGGAGAATGAGGATCATGACATCCTTTTGACTATGCGGAAAATAAAAAAAATTAGCTCTTACATAATACAACCGACTACACTTATTACATAACACTAGTTCTTGCAGGAGCGAGTTTTTCTCTTTTCACCAGCAGTATTATTTCTGAATTGAAAGGGATAAAATATAAAGATTCCAACTCATCTTACTTCACTGAGGACTTGGAGTGAGTTGAGTCATCATGGGCAAGGTAGATAACATGAAAGCACGCTTTCTGTGTAGCTCCTTCCATTTTCTACAATCAGGGCAAAAATTACTTGGTAGGCACAGTTAGATCTCAGTGTGTCCAAAGTGCTGACTTTTCTTCCAGAAATGGTGCTAGCAATTGATCACTTATTATTTATTTTTCAAAATCGCATAGTAAGAATTTGTAACAGGTTGTAGTCAACAAACTGCCTGCACATAAGAATTACTTGGGAAGTTTGTTAAAAATTCAGACTCAAGAATCCCTCCTTAAGCCTGCTATTTCAAAATTTCAAGGAATCTGCATTTTCAAGGATTATCTATGTGAGCTTTATAAAACAAACCACTTGAATGAAAACTAGCATTTGGAGGTATCTGGGAAAACAACACACATATACCAAGTGTTTTAAAGTAGCTGCACAACTCAAATCCAAAAGTTAGTGACTATTGCAACTTATTTATTCGACAAATATTCCCTGTGTGCCAGTATGTGCCAAACATCCTTCTAAAGGTGGGGATTACTGTAATAAACAAAACAAATAAAAGCTTTGCCTTTTCACAGGGGAAACATACAAAAATAAGTAAAGAGATAATTAAAATAGATGCAAGTTATCACAAAGGCTATATTATGAAGGTAGCAAAAGGCATAGAGAAGTGCTTTGGGTGAGATGATGAGAAAAATTCTCACCTGGGAGTTAATATTTAAGTAAATGACATGAAGAAGTCAAGCACATAATTATTCAGACAGTGCAAACAGTGTGTGCAAAATCCTGTGACTAGACCAAGATTTGAGTTTTGAAACTTGAGTCTTTGAAATTTGGTTTGTTGAAACCAAGAGAGAGTGTGAGGTGAAGTGTTGTGAGCAAGTACTAGTACCCAGGCCGGGCTGCAGAGAACATGGTCTGATCTCAGAGGACCTATGGATATGATAAGGGATTAGGATTTTATTCTAATTGCTATGAGAGGATGCTGATGAGAGTCTGAAGCTGAAAATGATATAATACAAACCACTTTTAAGAAGAATGCTGGTGGCTCACGCCTGTAATCCTAGAACTTTGGGAGGCTAAGGTGGGTGGATCACCTGAGGTCAAGAGTTCGAGACCAGCCTGACCAACATGGTGAAACCCTGTCTCTACTGAAAATAGAAAAATTAGCCAGGTGTAGTGGCACATGCCTGTAATCCCTGCTACTTGGGAGGCTGAGGCAGGAGAATCGCTTGAACCCTGTAGGTACAGTTTGCAGTGAGTTAAGATCACATCACTGCACTCCAGCCTGGGCAACAAGGGTGAAACTCCATCTCAACAAAAAAAAAAAAAAAGAAGAAGAAGAAGAATGAATGAATGAATGGAGAATGGGTTAGATAGAGACAAGAGGAAAAGCTGGGCCTAAAATTCTCATGTTCTTACGTAGAATTCAAACATATAATTTTATAAAGGGTTCTGGTATACATAAAAAGATTGCAAATGCTTGATGTATACTAAGGAGATAGCAATGACTATGTTTTAATAAAAAGATACTTTTTTCTTAAATTACATATAAAATATTATCTACTAATATTAATTAAAACTGTATTTTGTCAGAAACCACTTATTTTTAATCAGAGAAAGCAAAGTGAAAATATAATTTATACAAATTATATATTTTCATAAATCATTTCTTTTTTTCAAAGAAAGGAGAGTGTTTATTACAAGATGAATAGGACAAACAAAACACATTAGGGCAAAGAGAAAAAGAGGTATTAAAAACTGGGCAGTTAAAATCAAATTCAATAGTGGAAAGATAGAATTAAGATGTTCAAGTAGACCGGGCTCACGCCTGTAATCCCAGCACTTTGGGAGGCCGAGGTGGGCGGATCACAAGGTCAGGAGATCAAGACCATCCTGGCCAACATGATGAAGCCCTGTCTCTACTAAAAACACAAAAATTAGCCAAGTGTGGTGGTGGACACCTGTAATCTCAGCTACTCAGGAGGCTGTGGCAGGAAAATCACTTGAACCCAGGAGGCAGAAGTTGCAGTGAGCTGAGATCGTGCCACTGCACTCTAGCCTGGGTGACAGAGCGAGACTCCATCTCAAAAAAATAAATAAATAAAATAAAATAAATAAAGGTTCAAGTAGTATTTTCTAAACAACTTATCCTGCTTGGTATGCATATTGGCCAAAGCATTTTGCTAGCTACTTAAGGTTTCACTTCTCTCTGAAAGGGTTGTTAGAGCTCAAAAATAGTACTTTTTTTCTAAAAAGATGGACTGATGGATAAATAGAGGTATATATAAGTTTACAGATATGTCATAAAGAAAAATGTAAGTTAGAATTTTCTGCGTAGCTGGTATACGGTCATTTTCATAGACTTCTTTTTTTTTTCTGTATTTTCAAATTTGCACAGTAAAAGGCAGGAGAAAATAACACACTATTTTGAGACTATTTATCTCAAACCTCTACATAATACAGTATGCGGTGTCTCTGTTTTAATAAAACAGGTATGTCTCACGCACACTTAGTATTTACTAAACTAAATACTAGGTTTAATTGAAATTTACCCAATATACATATTTCTTTTTAGTGTTTACCAAGCAATAATTGGAATGATGGAGACTGCATTTTAGCAAAAATCTTTACATGGAAAACAGCCTTCAAATAAAATGTTACTTTTTTTGCTGAAGAAACAAAAAACTTTGGTAAAAATAATTTCAGAAAGAGTTAGGTGTTTACTTTCTGTAATTTTTTTGTTTCTTTGTTTTTTGAGAGAGAGTATCAGTCTGTTGCCCAGGCTGGAGTGCAGTGGTGCAATCTCAGCTCGCTACAAGTTCCACCTCTCAGGTTCACACCATTCTCCTGCCTCAGCCTCCCAAGTAGCTGGCACTACAGGCGCCCACTACCACGCCCAGCTAATTTGTTTGTATTTTTAGTAGAGATGAGGTTTCACCATGTTAGCCAGGGTGGTCTTCATTTCCTGACCTTGTGATTTTTCAAGGAAATGGCTGAGTACATTGCTTTTTTAAAAATTTTAATTGAATGTAATAGAAAATTATATAAAAGGGAGAATAAATATCCAGAGATGAACACTGACAACACATAGATATATGTTATTTTTTTTTTAAAAGAAAAACAAACAGGAGGCCATTAGCCTGAGACTATCTTCATACTTTGAGTTCCTACTTAACAAACTACAACCTAACTTAGGACATAAGCTAAAGAAACCTAACTTAATGGTGTATTTTTTGTAACAAATAGCCAGATTTCAGCCAGTCACAGGCAGCAAATTCATCCCACCATTCACAAAAAAGGCAAATGTCTAGCTGTAGCCAACCAGGTGATTTCTCTGCTTTGTTTCTGTGTGCAGCCTATAAAAGGTCACTGCTTATGCTGCTGGGCAGAGCTCTCGGAACCTCTCCCAGTTCTGAGTTCTGTCTGATGCGTGAATTGTTCTTTGCCAAATAAAATCGGATAAATTGTATTTGACTAAGGTTTCTTAAAAAACATATTCAAAGCTTTTTTCTCTCCATAGCATGTGTGTTCATATTTAGTTTCAGTCTTACAGGCAAGTTTCTGCTTGAGAGCACCATGTAGGAGAAAAGTACATGGAGATACCCTGAAGCACCCAGCGACATGCTCATATGGGAGCCAGGATGAGGTTAGCTTGGAAAAGGGGCACCAGGGAAATGTGGCCTTAAAGGCAGGGTGGAAGGGGATGTAGAAAGGGAATGTGAAGAGAGGAAGGAGTATGAGGAGGAGAAAACAGGAGAGAAGAGGTTAGCAAGGACAACAGAAAGGAGGGCACACTGAACTAGGAACTCAGACACCAACGACAGGCCTCTCTGTGCATGGCCATCTGGCAGGAGCCTGAGGCCTGGCTCCCCTCCTTGGTCTGTGACTCTCCACAGCAGCATGTTGCTCCCCACACCAGCTCCAAATGGGGCCTGTGCACTGGCACTCTCTGGCCAACGTGTGCTTGGCAATAGATTCCATGGCCCCCTTCTATGGAATTGCAGCCTCCTGCAATGGGAGGCACTAATATTGACAAAGGGACTGAAGGGCAAGTGTGGATGCCCCATCCTTCATTCTCTGTAGTTGGAATATTTGATAGCACTCAAATTGCTCCTGGGTGTTAGCAGTGTCACTGAAGGTCTTGTTTCAAAACACACAGGATCTGAAGGAAGGCAACTGAAAGTGGTTGAACTAAGAACTTCCTGAGTCAGCAAGAAACAGTTGGCAGGCACTGTTTGCATTTCCACTCCTTTTCTGCATCAGCAACAGTGAAAATCTAAGCTCAGCGTCCTTCTTTACTGAGAATATCACTAATGAGCCTGGAATTAACTTCAAGTTCTCTTCGTTGCCTTGCAGGACACCTATTCCTGAAGTTCTCCAAAGTTTCCATATCATAAGAATGGCCTGATTTTGTAAGAAGTTCCCCTAAATTAGGAAGTCAAGCTGTAAATCACGGCTCAGGCACTGACCTCCTCTGGGACGTCAGGAAAGGCATTAACCTGCCTGGTTCCCTATTCCTCCAGAAAATGGAAGGTACAACTCAGTTCCCAGATGCTTGGAGAGCTCGTTCACAACATCTGCAAAGTTAGTTAAAGCTACTCAGCCATGGGTGATTCAGAAATTCAATACTTTGTTATCTTTTATGGATTGAAATGGATTTTTGAACACTGCTCTTTCAAGATGATCTTTCTTCAAATACATTAGCTACATTTCTTCTTTGATTGAGAACCAACAACAACAACTTATTGTTGAGGAGTTACCCGTGTTCTAATACATAGAGATATGGCAGTCATCACAGCTTGCAATCAGTCACTCTCTGCTCAATCTCCTGACAGCTAACTTTGTAAATCAGAAACTTGAGAAGAGCATACCGTGCCTAGTCTGTGAATATATCTCTCAATATTTCTCTTTCTCCAGGGCCAAAGTATTGAATAGTTGCCTGGATTCACATTAGCCCGAGCCTACTTATTTCCTTGCCCTGTGATCACACCTGTGAGGTTTGGCTTCTAAGAGAAAAGAAAAGCCAGAAAAAGGACTTTTCCACCAGCATCATCTCTAAGGCCACATTCTCAAATAGGAAACACAAACCTTCTTTCCCCTTTGGCAGCATTGAGGTGTGTGCTATCCAGAGCCCACCTGCTGTTGTTCAAGCATGGGTTTGTCCTGAAAAGACAAAGTTGAAAGATTCTGCCCTGAGTTGTGTAAACACCATCACCCCATTAGGAAAAATGTTTACAGAAATGGAGTTTCCACCATTTGAGCTATTGTTTAGTGAAGAACATTAAGATTGAGGGTTGCTTAAACTCTGCCAAGGGAGAATCACAAATTTCTCTCCTTTCAACTGTGTCGTTCTGTGTAGGTAAAATATAACATGAGCAATGGCATAGGTTATAAATATGGAGGAACTTAAAATGAATTGTTGGTAATTGTGTACATTGACACGTATGTAATTTGACATATGCTAGCTATTTAGAGTGGGTGTTTGTAAACTAAAAATAGGAAATGGTTCATTTCCTGTTAAAAAGAGAGCTCCACTGTATTTTTATTAATCTTTCTGTTCTCTGTCTGCTTCTGCTGTATTTGTGTGGATTTTTCAGAAGATGATTTTTATAAATAGGCTACTTGCTTACACATATTGCTAATAGGTGTGGGAAGCCTTAGAAAGACACTCTAATGTCACATTTCAACCCACAACAGAGCTTTATGAGAAGGAATTCAGTTGGCAAATAAAGTCCTATAACATCATTCTTTAAGGCACGTGACATGTAGCTCTAACACATTTAAAGGTGACTGGCATTGTTTTACTCTTTGAGATGAAAAGGATATCAGAAAGTGGTGGAACCACTTCTAAGCCCCCTAAGACATAACCAACAACAGAGATGTTTGATGTCCCCAAATGAATAACTGTTACAGTTTAGTTTCTTGGATAGAGTAAAATCACTCTATCTAAATGAGGCAAATCGATTTCAATTCAACCAGCAACTACTGAGTGTCAGCTGTAAGCTCCCATCAGTTTGGGAGCTGAGATCATTTCTAAAGCATCACTTTCACCTCATGAGCTTGTTAAAAATCATCCTCATGCAATGTTATCTATGTTTTAAGTGAGAGATCTAGGATTTGGGAACATCAAGGCATTGACTCAATTCCACACAACTCATAGATACCAAAACTAGGACCAGATCTCTCAGTTTCTGTCATTCAACTCATGGATTAATTTTCTGAGTACCTCCTAAGTGCCAAGTACTGTGCTACATGCGGGAACATGATTCTGTTCAGAGAAGAAGAGGGAAGACGAGAGACTCATGGGCCTTGGGGTTTGAGGAGGAAGACTTACATTTAACAGATAAACTTGAGTGAATGCTCACTTATACATTATTTTATTAAAGGCCTTTCTGAGGAAGTGGCATTTGAAACTTGACACTTGAAGGAGTAAATGCGAAAAAGAACAGGGGATGTTGCAGGTGGGGAGACAGGTAGGGACAGAAGGTCAATTCACATTTCTTGAAATCCTCTCATGTAATGGGCACTCAGGCTGCGGAAGAGAGATGGAGACCGTGGGTGAGTCTGGGGCTCTGGAACAAGCATGGGCCTCAGAGTCACCTGGATGCAGGATAGAGGACCATGTCTGCCCCTAATCATCTAGGCCAGGGGTTCTCAAACTGTGATCCTGGTCCAGAATCAGCCTTATAGGGGAACTTGTTAAAAATGCAAATTCTCTGGCCCCAGCCCAGATCTCTGAATTAAACTCTGGAGGTGGGACCCAGCAATCTGAATTGTAATAAGCCCTTCTGGGGTCTCTGATGCAAGCTAAAGTTTAACACCCTGATCCATGTTACTTTGAGCAAGTCACTTAACCTCTCTAAGTCTCCATTGCTTCAATTGCAAAATAGGGTAACACATTGAGGGTCAAATGAGATACATTTGTCAAATACTTGCACTCAACAAATACTATTTATAACAGTTATTAGGTCAGTAACCCCTCTTGAGGTACCCAAAGTGTAATAGAGGTAAAGGACAGAAAACAATCACACTACCCCGAGAGCCATAGTATAGAGCACACGGCAAAAGCTGTGCCATGGTTAAGTCAAGGAGGTGTTCTTTCTGCTATGATACAGTGTCCACTTCTCCCCATCATCTCCACCAGGTAAAGTAAGATTGCCACTGGTTTTGTAGGCTAGGAAACATTGGTATATCCAATTAATCAACAGTGGCTTTGATCAGGACCAACATATATTTTAGTGCATTTACATTGCAGTCTAGCAATTTCTGATTTATGCAGTGCGTGTCTTCATCTACAGCTGCATAAATGCAGCACAGCATTGTTTGCTTTGCTTTGAGGGTTCTGAAGGGCTGTTGACCACTGGCCCTGTTTTAACTTGAACTACAAATATCGTAAGTGTGTGACACCAAAGGTGACTCCGTCCTGAGAGCTCTGGGCATTCTGTAATTAGAAGAAAACTTTGAAATTGCATCTCCAGCTGCTACAAAATTAGAATTCTGCTATTTGGAGCTGACAGGTAGCCACAGTCGACTGCTGATTCACAGACTGTGATTCATTAAAAACGCCAATTCTGTCTTCCTGGATTTGTGAGATGCCTCGTATACCTCTGCCAAGTTAATTTTCTTAATGTGAAAAGGGTGTGTGAGTTTCTGAACTCAGCTTGCCTTGAGATCTTGACAAAAGGTCACCCCAAGTATATATCTGTTTTCGTCTGTAGTTTCACCCCAAATCAGCCGCAGCTCAAGTTGGAGGATTTAAAGGGGAGAGTCTGGCAAGTCATGGGCTAAGCTAGTTTAAGAAACCCCAGAGGAAAGTTCCATTCAGAGCATGCTTTATAGGAACCACGTGGGTACGTTTTCTCCAATTAGAGTGAGATGCTGAAGGTATCCAAGACAGAGCCCAGGAGGTTTCCACTTCTAGCCACAAACCACGCACTGATGACACAAGCAGCTTTACTGCGTATGTTTTCATTAAAATTGGGCGATTTACAAACAAACACAAATAGGTCATTTCTATTTCTATTTCTCCACTTCTCTGAGAAGTAACCACTAGTGTTGTGCTCACATTTAAAATAAGAAAAGGAGTTTCTTAAATGAATATAATTATGTCTTTTTAAATTCTTTCTGTGCCAGAGAAAGAAACTGAAGGAATTAAATCAGCTTGTGCAGCAGCAAGCTTCAGAGCCAAATGTAAGCACACCTCATAAAATCAGAGACCGCGTGATGGGTCCTCAGAAGGCACACCCAGCAGCTGCCAAATGAACAGCAGATGACAGAAAGGGGCCCTTGGCCTGATCTCTCATGGGAGACAGTGGCCTTTTCCGAGTTGAAGATGGTGAAATGCCAGAAGGAGCTGATGAGGCTGTCCCACGCACTGACAGTGCTATGATATCATGATTGAATTTCACTGTTTTCTCCCACCATCGTGTAATTTCTGGGCAGTGATTGGCGTGTTGATTCATAAACACTCCTTACTGTTCTGCATTGGATTAATCATGATGTACTGTCTTTTTCCTCACTATTTACAAAGTACAGCACCATGAGAATCCCTGAATTTTAGAATAAGTTTCTCTCCACTGGAATATAACACATATTTTGGGTTATTTGCCTGGACTGGTCATTCCTTTCTTTTACTAGTTGTCATGAAAGAATGACAGAGATGTACAACATGGTTTTTGAGTGGATGCTGAGTTTAACTCTCCCTCTTATCAGAGATAAAAGTGGGCCATACAAACACATCCTTTATATAAGTGTTTATTCATTGGCAGACACTTTGATGATGGCATTGAATTAGACGAAATACTGGTTCCAGTTTGTAGCACTTTATGAATTTTCATGTAAAGTGATCATTCAATTTAAGGGTTCTGCACACATCTTACAAAGCATATCTGTTTATCAGAGCTCATTTACTTAAGAGGATTAAAATGAAATCTCTTCTCACGAGCCAAGGGTGAAATAGCTAGTGTCAGCTCCTAAATCTGTGAACTAATATGTTTTTTCATAGGCAAAGCAAGATTTTATTACTCTTCTTCAGAAAGAAATGGTTAAAATATTAATAACATGAAAATAAACAAATATACATTATAAAACTCAAAAAAATAAAGATTTTTATTGGAGTAAAGTTTTTATTGGAGTAAATTATGTAATATTAAAAAAGCAATGGAATTTAAAAGCATGCCATTTTTAATTTTCCCTTTATTAATACATTAGCATACACAAAATCTCAAAAATTGCTTTAAAAGATCCTAAGTGCTATTCAACTCTTATTTGTATATCATTTTCAAAATGGCTGTTTAAATCTATATTTATACAAAATAGCTGTTTTTAAAAAATCTTAATAGAGTTTATATTTTAGAGAAGTTTTAGATTTACAGAACAATGATGCAGAAAGTATAGAGAATTCCTATATACTCTCCCCCACCCACACACAGGGTTTTCCTATTATTAACATCTTACACTAGTGTAGTACATTTGTTGCAATTGATGAACCAATATCAATACATGATTATTAATGGAGTCCATACCATAGTTCATGTTGTGGTTCACTCTCTGTGTTGCGCATTGTGTAGGTTTTGACAAGCGTTGCAATGCCATGTATCCACCATGACAGTCCCATACAGAACAGTTTCAGTGCCCTAACAATCCCCTGGGCTCCACCTATTTATCCCTCCCCTGAGCCCACCGGTGCCGTGAACCGCTGACAACACTGACCTTTTTAGTGTTGCTGTAGCTTTACGTTTTAAAGAATATCTTAAAGTTGGAGTGACACAGCATGCTGCTATTTCAGATTTTTTTTCACTTGGCAAAATGCACTTAAAAGTGCTCTATATATTTTCATGGCTTGATAGCACATTTTCTTTTGTAGCTAAATAATATTCCTTTGTCTGGATGTACCACAGTTTGTACAAAGCAACATTTTTATTGTGAAATAGTCATATAATAATAGTATTTAAGTGTATTATATGTAGATTAGCATTACTCTATTTCTGTGTTGTGACACGTTGTGCTTATTCTTATTTCGTGACCTCTATGAATAAATAGATTCCTCTGTGAGGAGAGGCCTTTCACAGGAGCTGACTGCAGCTACCATCCCTGGAGATCACAAGTTTCTCTCTTCTCTCCTTTGACTTTTCCACTGGAGTTTACTGATGTGGACAAATTCTCCCAGGCAAGTCCCTGAAACTCAGCCTTCCCATTGGGTTTGCACCCTAGTTTTCTCCTCCATTTCCACATGACTCTCAGGATGATTCCACATCCTACCTATACTGCTCTTAACAGGGAGGGTCCAGATATCCAAACTCATAGCTGCTTTACAACTAGCATCTTTCCCCATCCTCTCAGCATGTGCCCCTGGGAGCCTCTTTTCCTTCCAGGTGCCCTCTTTTCTGCTTTTGTGCCTATCCCGTCACCAGTCCGCAGCCTGTGAGCTCCTTTTACACAGCTCCTCTGCCTGCCTTCGCCAGTGGTGATCATTCCCAGGAACCCACCACCAGCTCCCCTCTCATTCTCTCAGCCTCACGTCTGTGCTGAAGACTGACTCTGTCAGGCCACTGGACAAGAGAGTGGTCATAAAGAGGAATACGATGCAGTGAGTCATCTCGAGTAGTTTTCAGACAAATGACAGAAAAGAGAGCTAGCTTCAGCATTTTCATGCAATCCGTGGTCTTCAACTGTTACTCTGAGAGTTTATCATGATGCCAAACTCTCGCGTTATCTTGATTGGATAGCACTCAACACAATACCTTTCGCTTGGGGTCTTCTGAGGTTTTGAAGTCTTCACCCTCTTTCCACTTACCCTGGATATCTGCCTCTCTCTGACTGGCTGCATTAAATTACCAAATGAGATTTGGTAACATCCCTACCCACAGATGATCTCCCAGTGAGGCCTCTCACCTGTCTCTCTGCTTCATGGCATAGCACCATCCTGCTAATTGTCACTCCAAAACAGCTTCCAAATTGTCACCAAGGGAATCTTAATTTAGTGCCTAATTTTCCATCCCATAGCAATCATGAGCACAGGACAGGGCAATGTGCGTAGAGGTTGGAGTCAGTGTGGCTTCACTAAGCAGCCTCTCACCTTTTTCCTCATAACTTCACCCTAAACCATCACCCCAGTATGACCACGTCCATATTCCTCCCCAAGTCAAGCACCAAGGGTCAGGGCCCGGACGGTTACCTGGCTGACGCCTCGTGGCCCACACCATGAACATCATTCAGCCTGTTCCAAAGCCTTTTCCTTTTCCAGAAAGTCAAGAGTCTAAAATCATCCCAGCAAACATCCTGAGGCATCTCACTGGCCATTAAACCACTGTCTTTTCAGTTTAGTCTGTGTTTCTTACGCTATTCAATACACTTCCCTTACTCCTTCCATCTCAGAGTGTGGTGGACATAGAAACATGCACACACACACAATCCAACTAATGAAGATAAACCAGGGGTTCAGAGAGGCTGCATAACAGTACATTACTTATTTATACAAAGTAACTAAACTGTGGTGAGGGGCCTTTTCCTTCCTGGCACAGTACTCTTTCTATATTAGAGTCACATGTCTGCAGAAGTCTGCTTCAAATTTTCTCAATATTGCCTGCTTTGCAATCCTTTAGGCTCAAATCATTCTGCCCCATTGCCACATTGATGCTCCTCTGACAATTCCTTATAATCCTTTCCAAGTTATGTGTAGAGTCAAGTGTAAGAGATACCATTTTCTTACAGAGGTTTGTCTGTGGCACAGGATTTCATTTATTTGTTATTGCTTGGTAATTGTTTTACATGAAAACATTTTCTTTTTTGTCTGTCCCTGCCTGTTCTCTGAGTCAAAGGCTCTAAAATTATATTGAAACTTTCCCATCTCGAGAGATACAGGTTTCCAAAAAATAACAGCACACCTACAGAATTTCACCTGCTGAAACATCGATGCTAAGGCAATTTAGCAATTGCTGACTTGCTGGGCAATTGAGTCTCATTTTAATCCTGTGGTAGGCTGGAAGGCAGTGCAAAAGCCACTTATGGAAAAAGCAGACACAAGGGTACTTGCCAGTAACATCGGGAAAAGGTTACTATGCTTTTACATGTGAGTTATCTGTCATCCTATTACATTTAAAAAAACCAATTAGGACAAAAAGGCAATTAGTACTAAGCTGCTTGCATCGAGAGTTACCATGAGCAGACAAATTATTGCCTTTGAAAATATTGATTGTCAGAACTTCCAACACTATGTTGAATAGGAGTGGTGAGAGAGGGCATCCCTGTCTTGTGCCAGTTTTCAAAGGGAATTTTTCCAGTTTTTGCCCA
>NW_012119010.1:677374-714081 GCF_000951035.1 Colobus angolensis palliatus | reverse complement strand
GTATACATATGTAACAAACCTGCACGTTATGCACATGTACCCTAGAACTTAAAGTATAATAAAAAAGAAAAAATAAATAAAATAAAATATAAAAAAAAAAGAAAATATTGATTGTCAAAAACATCATCTTACCAAATACATATGTGCATATGGGAGCATTACTGTATCAGCATTCATTTAATTGAAAGCAATCTCAGCATTATTCATTGATACATACTCTTAAATGAGAGTAATTACTTTCTCAGCAAGAGATCATTATGGGGTATATACAAATTATCATTCCTTTAAATATAGGGAGATACGTAGGATTTAAAACTGAGGTGAAGTCGCTTCTTAGTGCATTCTCAGTGTAAGATGCAGCTTTGGAAGGCTTTATCAGGAATTTTAAAAGAAACCTCCTTTTCTACAGCTGCAAATGCATGAATGTGTCATGCATTTGCAGCTGCAGAATTACTAAACACTTGCTCCAGTTGGAATTGCCGTTGTTTGCCATTATCTGGTTAGTATAAGCATTTTAGAGTAACTTTAGGGCTTTGGTAGTTTTTATGCCTAGGTATTAGAATACCCCAGTTGTGAGCTTTGCCTCCTTAGAGTTGTCTCTTGAAAGAGAACAAAGACAGTTTTTGTCAAGCACTTTGAAGCTTCAGTCTAACCTTGTGTAGTCCTTACTTGGTAAACAGCCCTGAAAGAAGCTGTTTAAAGTTGTGAAAACATATCAGAAGCAAAATTTCCTTTTTTCTTAATTTAAGAGAAAATTAGGAAAGTCTAGAGATGAGATTTGCCAGGGGAGATATCTTATGAACCCTGACTTTGCATCCCACTGAAAAACTATGATAGAGCTTAATAAACCAAACCTATTAGCTACCATCTGCACACAAGAGGAGAGAGAATTTCTACTATCTATAATAAAAAAACTAATTTATTTAGATCTCCTGTTGTGTTCTGAGATTGCTTTCCATAGATTTTGGAGAGTTTCATAGTCCACAAAAAAAGAATACAAATTTCTGCTTAGGAATTCAGTGTAGCAATATCTAGAGGAATGTTCCAGCATTTCTTCCTATTATTTTTTCTTAAACATCCTCTTAGTACATTGTGTAAACAATGACCTTGGAAAACAATTCTTTTTTTTTTTTTTTTTTTTTTGAGGCGGAGTCTCGCTCGGTCGACTGAACTGGAGTGCAGTGGCCGGATCTCAGCTCACTGCAAGCTCCGCCTCCCGGGTTTACGCCATTCTCGTGCCTCAGCCTCCCGAGTAGCTGCGACTACAGGCGCCCGCCACCTCGCCCGGCTAGTTTTTGTATTTTTAGTAGAGACAGGGTTTCACCGTGTTAGCCAGGATGGTCTCGATCTCCTGACCTCGTGATCCGCCCGTCTTGGCCTCCCAAAGTGCTGGGATTACAGGCTTGAGCCACCGCGCCCGGCAGGAAAACAATTCTTTTCCTATGAAAAGAGAGGATATATGAGCATCTCCCGACTGTCACAAAGCAAAAATAAATCAAAGCTCATTTAGTCACAGAGTGTACCATGATAATTGAAAATAACATCATTAGACACATTTCCCTTCTCTGTTTCCTTAAATATACAGCCCCTGACCTCCAGTAGCTTAAAATTTGAAATAATATAGAGATTAGAGAATTTTTTTTCAAAAACTATATGGGAGGTGACTATGTCACACTTTCAGAAGAAGCTCTAGAATCTTACTGTGATGTCTTCACAACTTTGCTTTCTCTGTGATATGTTCTGGTGACTGATTGCTTTATCTCTATTATTGAGCTCTGTGTTGACTATAAAACACATTGATAAGAGAGACAACAGGTCATGTGTAAGTGGCTAACAGGCCTTTTGAATAGAATAGCTAGTTTTTATAAATTCCTTGAACGTTCTAAGAATTCTTTCTGCCAACTGAAACAAAATTTGTTGCTTTCAAAAAACTTTGGAAGAACGTAGCTCACAGGTCAATTCTTTAACATATTTTAAAGAAATCATCCCTTTGGTATTTTCCTTTGTAAGAATTAGAGTCCACTAGGAGGGGACACAATATTATTACAGTTTTAAAGTGGGAAAAAGAATCCCACGAATATCCAGTGCTATATAAATGAACGGCAGGGAGGTAAAAAACAAACAAACAAAGAAGAGATCAAACAAAATAGGCTAGAATTCTGTTTGGGGAATGACGAGGTTTCCTTCAAAGCCTCCAAACTAAACTCCTCAAAACATGCAAAGTGGAAGTTTTCTTAGGTGTCCACCAGGAGGCTGTGACTGGGAACAGCTGTGCTGGGACTCACATGTCCACCTTGCCTCTCACCGCACCTTGGCTCTCTGCCCTCTGCAGCCCTGCAGAGAGCTTATCCTGTCCAACAGGAAATGACCAAGGACTTGTGATAGAGTGAGAGAGACCAAACTCAGGAGGAAAAGTCAAGATCCAGGACAAAAACTGCATTTTCGTAATTAAAGTAGCCAGAAATTAAAGAGAAGAAATGGCTTATCCAAAATCGTACAACCAGTTTTTTGAATGGTTAGTGGGAAGGATAATTTTTGACAAGTATTATTGGGGGTAGGAATTTTAATTTCTTTGTGGAATCTGAGGCAGGATTTTAATCCCTCTGCTTGGTCTATAAAGCACAGGCCATTGTATTCAGCATGAGAGAAAGATAATCTCTAGAACTTAACCTTCCACTCATGTATTCATTACTTAGTCTTTTAGCACTGTATGGGCAAGAAGTATACAAAGATAAGAAATGCTTAAAAGTTGTGGAAAAATAGATTATAAAACTTTTATCCATTTATTTAACCAACATTTATTGAACATGTATTATGCACCAGGCTCTGATGTAGGCACTGAAATGAAATCTTGGACAAGACAATAAAGACGTTCAATTACTTTAGATCTTATGTTCTATTAGAGAGAAATAGCAATAAGCAAATAAACCCTACAACCTGAAAGTACCAGCATGGAGATTAGCGCTAAGATAAAACCACATGGTTGTGAATTGGAGGGAGGTGGAAATCCCTAGTTCTTTGGATTAAGGGGCTGTGTTTCTCTGGGGAGGTGACCTTTGAGCTAAGGAGGTCAGGAGGATGGGCTTTCCTGGGGCAGCACTGGCCCAGATGGAGTCTCCAGTTCCTTGTACCATCCATACAGCTACGTCCAATTACTTTTCCACAGATAAATTAATGACCTGAACTTTGCAGTAAAGAGACTAGAATATATCTGTTACTAGTAAACCCTTGCTCACCCTCCCCACAACCATGACCTTAGACCATGGTCTTCCAACTGACACTCTTGCTCCAGGCTTATCACAATAGTCTCCTACATAAGGGCTCTCACTTCAATACAGTCATTTTAGGGTGACAGATGAAATTCTCTAAGTCTCTTACTGCTCTAAAACACATAATACTTTACAGTAGCCTAACCCCAACTCCTTAGTCTCTCACTCAAGTTCTTCCTCAGGCAGATTTCCAACATCAATCTTATTTTTGACCTGGCCACCCTCCTATCTAGCAGGCAGCGATATTGCTATCTCCCCATGTTCCACATGTATCCATCTCTGTAGTTTGGGTCTTGTCATCCTTTCTACCCACAATATGTTCATCTCACATTTCCATATCAGAATCCTTCCCATTGCTTAAAATTTAGCTCAAATTCCACCACCTTCGTAGACTACTCTCCAGTGACTCCACTGACTTGGAAACCTAGTTATGCCACTGAGAAATTTTTATTTATTATTTTTTATTTTAGAAATTCTGCTATGACTTTTCACAAATTTCTAAGATATGGAATCAACCTAAATGTCCATCAACAGACTAGTCGATAAAGAAAATGTGTGTATATATAGCACCAGGGAATGCTATTTAGTTATGTAAAAAAAAAAAATCTGTCATGTATGGCCACATGAATAAGTAAAATAGGTCAGGTACAGAAAGACAAATACTGCATGTTCTCATTCATGTGTGGGAGCTAAAAAAAGTTGGAGCTCATGGAAGTAGAGAGTAGAATTGTAGTTAGTAGAGCCTGGGAGCACGGCAAGGATGAAGAGTGATTGGTTAATGGACACAGAATTATAGCTATTAATAGATAGGAAGAATGAGTCTTGGTTTTCTGCAGGCTGCAGCAGTGTAGGGTAAATATGGTTGACTATAATTTGTTGTATATATTCAAAAAGCTAGAAGGGAGGATTTTGAATGTTCACAACATAAAGAAATGACAAATGTTTGAGGTGATAGATATGCTAATTACCCTGATTTGATCATTACACATTATATACACATATCAAAATATCACTCTGTGTCCCAGAAAGATGCATGATTATTACATGCCAACTAAAAATAAAAATAATAAAATTCTGCTAAGATAGAACCTTGGAATGTGTATTAAAAAGAAATCTTCCTGGGTGAATCTGAGGGTGCTCAAAACGGTAGAATGCCTGTGGATATAATGTGAATAGACTTTTTGACAGTTTATTTATTATGAGCCTGTGGCCCTGGAATAAATATCCTTCTGGGACTGCCATGGTTCCCCTCTGCCATAGATTTTATATTCGACAGTACTTCGGATGAGACAGGCTTATGCTGCTGATTTAAACCTGCCATATCTGTTGGTGATGGAGGCCATTCAAGAGCTACTAGCCTCTGCAAGAACAATAGATTATCATCACCTCTTTTCAAAGCTCAATGTTTTCCAGAAATAATTGAAGGTATTTTCTTGGAGTCAGTCGTGAGAATGGAAACCGATATGAATTATAGTGTGCTCAAATCATAATAGGTTATATTTCCTGAACAAAGATGGGGAAAATAAAGCAATACTGCCTATGGAGAAAACCACCAACTTTTGACACTTAATTTCTTTCTTCCTGAAAAATGGCAACTCCTTCTGTTTCTAAATTACAGTATATAAAATGATAAGCAATTGCCTAGAACAAATACATTCTGAATTTCCCATCACTGCAGTTCCATAACAATCTAATAAAAATCTAAAGGAGCATGGAAGCAAACCATTAAGAGTTATGTGTGGGCCAACATCCTGGTTTCTCGTTCAACTCATCTGGAGTGCTTTTTAGCCTTGTACCAGCCATATAAGGGCCCTGATGTGGGCAGTTGGCTGAGTAGCTACTTGATTACAAGGTCTAAGAATGGATTCTGAGGCTACACGAGTTAGTTGGAGTTGGTTTGTTCTACAGTAGCCAGAGTCACAAGCCAGACTGTTCACTAGCCTTGTTGTTGAAAGGAGGTGGGTGATGATGTGATGTCAATGCAAAGTCACCCCAGTAGTGTAAAATCAGGGGAGCCAGGAGGGCTCAAACCATAATGGAAGGCCATCTGCTTATGTGCTTGTAAGGTCAGTGACCTACAGTTCCCAGGACCCTCTCCACCCCAGCAGCCCTCCCTTGGTCCTCCATTCTTTTTGCCAAAATGCTCTTTCATCCCCTGACTCTTAATGCCTTATGTTTAGTGGTTTACCTTGGCCTCGGCATCATTTTAAGTCCCAGGCCTTTTTAAGTGTCCTCAGCTCTAATCAAAACATGATTGTCTATTCACTTAACATGGAACAAAAGCTTCACATGTTGATTTGTGACAATTAACCCAGGGGATCAACTAGAGGTGAGATAAAAAGCTTTGTGTGTAACTTTTCAGGCAACTTCAACTATTAACAGAGAAAGTTCAGAGCCGAAAAGCAGGATGGGAATTTCAGGGACAGGGCCTCTAAAGGAGTTTCACTTCATGAGGATTTTAGGATGATCCTTTAGACTGGACTTCTCTGAAGTTATACCATGTAGGCAGGCACACATTTATTCTGCATATATAAGGTCATAAGGTCAATAATGGACAACATATTTCCCTCACTACAGGCAAAAATCTGGATTCAACATGATTTTTGAAAAACTGCAGGATTAAGCTCCAACCAATAATCTAAATTTAAACAAGTTATTTGTAAGACTGAACATATTTCCAAAAATCAAACTGCACAGAACAGGGTGATCTAGAAACAAGTTTAGAAATATTACTGTGAAGGGAGAGGAGAGGGAGAGGACAAGGTACGAAGGCTTTATGTGGCCAAAAGAAGGTTCAGGAAGTTCTGTTGTACCCACGGGATTTTCACCTTAGTTATGTTAAGCTGGGTGCGTTAAATGTTGTATGGAGATTTCTCCTTTGTTACAAATTAAAATGCTTCAGTCTTTGAAACTATAAATTGTGTGAGGCCATGACCAACAATAAGATATAAAGATGTGGGGCCGGGCGCGGTGGCTCATGCTTGTAATCTCAGCACTTTGGGAGGCCAAGGTGGGCAGATCATTTGATGTAAAGAAGATGTAAAGAAGCTCATAAAAAGGCCTTGAACTCACAAAAGACATCATTCTCATGAATCTCATGCCCTGAGGGAAGCCAACTGCCGTGTCATGAGGACACTCAAGCATCCCCATGGTGAAGCCAACACACAACTACCACCAATTTGCCAGGAATGTAGGTGAGTTATCTTGGACTAGGATCTGCCAGTCCCAGTCAAGTCTTCAGATTATTTCATCCCTGGCTTGACTACACATTTGGAAGAGATCTTGAACCAGAATCATCCAGTTTAGCAGCTCTTTAATTCCTGACACACAGACATGATAAGGCAATTAATGTTTACTGTTTCAAGTGACTAAGGGTTCTTTGTTTGTTTTCTTTGTTTTCTTTTTTTTTTTTTTAGAGGTAGGGTCTCATTTTGCAGCAGCCCAGGTTGGAGTGCAGTGGTATGATTATAGCTTGCTATAACTTTCAACCTCTGGACCCAGGGGACCCTCCCACCTCAGCCTTCTGAATAGCTGGTACTACAGACCCACCACAACTGGACTAAGCAAATAAGTTTTTGAAGTAATTTATATGGATGAAAAGAAATTCTAAGAAGTATGGCTGTGGAAAGTACAGGAGCAATGGGGAGGAGGTTGACTAAAAGGTTTTTTTATTTGTTTTAGGAAAAAATTATTTATAGATTTTCAACAGAATAATTTACATTCAATAAGTATATTGATTATAAATGAATTTCATATTTTTAAAGCAACTCTTTCCAACTGTTTTTGAGATAATACACGTACTAGGAAAGAATGGAATTGTATTTTCTGAATATGTTTTACAATTCAGAAACTTTTAGGGCTTTACTGGAATATAACTCACATACCATATCACTCACCCATGTAAAGTATACAATTCAATGGCTTTTAGTATATTAATTGAATTGCTCCATGCAGTTTTAAAACCTTTTTATCATCCCAAAATAAAACCATATATATCCATTAGCAGTCACTGACCACTCTCAGCCGAGACCTAGGTAAATACTAATCTACTTTCTATCTGTATAAATTTGCCTAGTCTAGAATTTTCACATAAATGAAATCATACAATGTGATCTTTAGTGACTGGCTCCTTTCAATTAGCATAATGTTTCATGGTTATCCATATTGAATCCTGTATCAATATTTCATTCCTTTTTATTGCAGAATAATATTCCAATGAGTGCACATATTACATTTTATTTATCTATTCAACAATCCATAGACTTTTATTTGAGTTGTTGCCACTTTTTGGCTATTATGAATAATGCTGCTATAAAAATGCCTGTGCAGGTTTTAGTGTGGACAAATGCCTTCATTTCTCTCAAGTATATACCTAGGAGTGAAATTGCTGTGTCATATGGTAACTCAATGTTCAAACTTCTGAAAAATTGCTTAACTGTTTCCAAAGTGACTGAACCACTTTACATTCCCACCAACGATAAATGAAGATTCCATTTATTCCCCAACATTAAATAAATGCTTATTTATTTAATTAATTTACTTATTTATATTTCTACCAACAATAAATAAATTTCTCCACATCTTTGAAAATCCTTGTTATGCCACCCTAGTGGGGACTAGGGAGTGGTATTATATTGTAGTTTTGATTTGTATTTCCCTGATAACTATGAGGTAAACATTTTTTCATGTGTTTATTGACAATTTGTATACCTTTTTGGAGAAAAGTCTATTCAGATTGTTTACCCATTTTTAAATTGGGTTATTTATTATTTTATAATGGCGTTATAGACTTAAATTTTTTTTTAACTTCTGGCCTTTATTTGTATAGTGATGATAGCTTATTGGATTAAAATAGGTAGTGTGTGGACTCATATGAAGAAAGTTGAAATTTAAGGAAAGGTACTGGTACAGAGTTGTCAGAAATATGACATCAAATGTGTGGTAGTCAGGAAATTGCTGCTGACTTTCTTACAATTTCAACCAAGTTATAGGAACACAAAATAAATTACATAGGTTGGGAAAGAAATAGGAGATACAGAGAGAGAGGAAATAAATATCTTTTTAAATTTTTTTACGTACTAATTACGTTACCATATTTTTCGCTGGTGGGATCACATGTGGAAGAAATCATCAATTCTAAACACATTGTTGCAAGGGAAAATTATAGATTAGAAATCATTCAGAGATTCTACAGCTGAGCAGACTGCTTTGTGAGGCAGAGCATGCTCCACATCCACAGTATCTAAATGAAGATGATGTATTTGTCTCTTAGGTATATTAGGAGGAATCTTGTCTTTGGCAGAAGATTATTGTCTCAAAAGTCCTTCTGAATTCGAACACATGTGGCACATACAAAACAGTGTCTTAGTACAAATGCACAATAAATAGTTATTAAATGAATTGAGCTATCAAAAATCTGTGTCCTTGAAATAGTATACTGTGTTCCACATTCTATTTGAAGTGTTTGTGCATAATTTTAATGCAATTTGACTCTAGTGAACAAAATTATTTTTTGGTGTGTAACTCTTTCCCCAAGTGTGTTTAATGTTAATTTAGTAAAGAAAGCACTTTGGCACCTATTGGTATGAATATGTCAATTGGGAAGAAATGAATTTTGAAAGCATTCCTTATGATAATGGAGAGATAGAAGAGGCCAGTAATACTATGCAAATGTGACTTTATTCGTATAAATCTCCACAAAGCATATTTGTAAATCCACCCTCATAGGTTAGACAAGACATGTTAGGGAATTGAGAACGGTTTAATAACTCAACTTTTGTTTCTCATTACTTTATGCTGATGAGGATTTCCAGACCTCCAGCTATATTTATCAGAGTGGAATTTGATAAATAAATTTGCACAAAGAAACAGGGATAGGTTGAATTATTTACAGATCAGTAACAATTTGTTTCTCACTACAGTATCCTCAAAAAGAAAGCTGCACAGTTATGTGATTGATTTTAACAAATTTCTGTTGGTTTCATGATGTATAAATGAATTTAAAACAAGTCTAAGGAAGGGCATATCTTAGAGCATTATAGCTTGTGATGTCTGCATCTTAGTTTCTAGTAAGCGCAGGCACTCATGCATGTAGGCCTATTGTGGGAAATCTTTCACAATCTAATATAAGCCATTCCAGGATGTCATGAAATTGCAAGACCTTTTGTCAATTTCAAAAGTTTTTAAATTCATCTCAATATTCTACAAATGTTCTCCTCTGATAAACTGCACTTAATTTTTTTTTACCTTGTACAACAATTTGCCTTGAACAACAATCATCAACTGGTTTACATTTGCCCTTGGAGGTACACATACACTTTTTACAAATTTTGTGGGCAAAGAGCCAATTTTCATATCTTCAATTTGAATAGGTATTCTTTCCTAAATTGCATCTGCCTATAGTCAACATAAGAGGCCACTCACCTTTTCCACCTTCTCTTGCACAGTTCCCCCTTTCTTTCTCACAAAAGAGTCACATTTGTCACCCTGGACTTGACCTGGTATACTGTCCCCGGGCCATAAAATCCTCTGGGTACTAAGGAACAACCCAGAATGTTAGCTCGATAGAAACTTTAGTTAAGTACCTTAACTCTGATGACTTTTTCTAAGATACATATTTCTGATGAAAGGAAAGTTTAACTTTTAAAATGCATCATTTTAACTCTTTTTGGAATGTTCTTATTTCAGATAAGTGTATATTAAATAATGAGGGATGACAGTCTTATTTAATAACATTACCTCTTTGATAGAGATATGGCTGTAATGCAGAGGCTGTGAGGGCAAGCAAAGAGACTGTGCATGAGCAGTACTGAAGGGCAGTACTGAAGGTTCCACCAGCTCTGAAGTCTAGGAGGCAAACTCCTTGCAAAGCTCTGGGATCCAGCTGTCTTTATATCCACTGATCATCTGCTTATCTTGGAATTCAAACTTTGAAGTGATTTAATTGTCACAAGAACACATATCAACATATTTATTTAAATGAAAATGAGTTAGGCTTTTCGAGAGAAAGTAGGTAGGATTCATTTGATTTGTTTGACAAATCAGATTTTCTAGATAGGTGGACCTTTTTTAACTGAATAAACTGGAGCCACAATGTTTCTGTATCTTTAAAGTAAATAAAAATATATTATATATTGAGGTAATTATGGACTGAAGATTTGTGGCTTTCTCCAAAATTCATATATTGAAGCCCTACCCACCAATGTGATGGTGTTTGGAGACCAGTGAGTCCCTAGGGAGATAATAAGGATTAGATGAGATCCAAGATGAGTGGCTTATAAGAAGAGGAAGAGAGAGAGCTTTCTCTCTTTTTCCACCATATGCGGACACATAAAAAGAGCTGTCTGCAAGCAAGGAAGAGAGACCTTGCCAAGAATCAAATCTTCAGCCCCTTGATCCTGGGCTTCCAGCCTCTAGTACTGTGAAAAATAAATGTCCATTTTTTAAGTCACACAGTTTATGATAATTCCTAACAGCTTGAGCAGACTAAGACAGGGGTTAATATTGTTTATTTTCCAGCTATTTTTGGAAAAAGTCAGTTTAAACAGGTGCTTCTAAGTCAAAAAGATGCATAATTAGTGATGATTTGACAGGACTTGGTATAACCCTTTTGGTATAGATGCAAGGCTCGGGGAGTGAATTACTAATGACTAGTAGCAAATCCTTTTTGTGTGACATGGATTCCATTTCTTTCCCTTCAGAAAATAAAAGGAAAATCTAACTGACTCATCAAATGAGACAACCATTTAAAAATAATTGGTAATCACCATAGGATTTATTTGGCATATAACCCAGGAGCTCACAAACCGAGTGACATTGTAATAATAACATTCCGTGCACTTCTCCACATATGTATTCATGCAAGCAAAATAGCTTGGGACCAGTGTAGAAGTTTTTTTTTTTTTTCCAAAAAGTTTCTAGAATTGATTCTGAAGCGTGTCTTGGTACACCAATAAATAATTTTTATCCACAGATACATAAGCTAGTTTTAAAAAGCACCAATTGCTACTATTATATACTAAAATCACTCTACTGTTATCACTAATATTAATAATAAAATAATGATAATGTTAATATGGAGTAAATTTAATTTTTTATTATGTGCGGTCATCGGAAAAAGAAAATGAAATTTTCTTTATATATATATATACACACACACACACACACACAGGTAAGAATGACAGGGTAACCAAAAAAGATTGCAGAGGAAGCAGAGAAAAATGGCCAAATAGAACCCTCTGACAATTATTTCCCCTGTAAGAACACCAAATTGAACAACTATTCATGCAAGAAAGCACCTTTATGAGAACCAAAAATTAGGCGAATAATCAGAGTACCTGGTTTTAGCTTCATATCTGTGAAAGAAACACTGAAAAGGATCGGAAAGACAGTCTTGCATTGCCAGTGATACCTCTCTCCCATCCTCTGGCAGTGACCCCATGGCATAGAGAGGGAATCTGTGTGCTTGGGGGAGACAGAGTGCAGCGACTGGGGGACTCTGCATTGCAACTCAATGCTTCCCTGTGAGACCAGAAAGCAACATGGGACAGAATTCAGCCAGCATCCATGGAGGGAGCATTTAGACCAGCTCTAGCTAGAGGAGAATTGACTATCTCAGCGGTCATAACCTAAGTTCCAGCAAGCCCTACCACCATGGGCTACAGTGCACTGGGGTTCTAAATAGACTTGAAAGGCAGTCTAGGGCACAAGGACTGCAATTCCTGGGGAAGTCCTGGTACTGTGCAGGGTGGAGCCAGTGGATATGGGAGACACACAGTCTAGTGAGATACCAGCTGGGGCAGCCAAGGGAATGCTTATATCACCCTGCTCCCAACCCCAGCCGGCATAGCACACAGCTTTGGGGAAGACTCCTTCCTTCTGCTCTGGGGAGAGGAGAGGGGAGAGTGGAGAGGACTCTGTCTTGAAAATTGGAAAGCAGCTGAGCCACAGCAGGATAGGGCACCAGGAAGAGTCCTGAGGCCCTCATTCCAGGTCCTATCTCCTGGGCTACATTTCTAGACACACCTTGGATCAGAGGGAACTCACTACTTTGAAGGGAAAGACCTAGCCCTGGTAAGATTCATTACCTGCTGACTAAAGTGCCCTTGGGCCTTGAATAAATATAATCAGTACCAGGCGGTACTCACTATGGACCTTAAGTGAGACCCAGGGCCATGCCGGCTTCAAGTGTGAACCAGCACATTCCCAGCTGTGATAGCCATGGGAGACTCCCTATACTTGAGGAAAAAGACAGGGAAGAGCAAAGGGGACTTCATCTTGCAGCTTGGGTACTAGCTCAGCCACAGTGGAGTAGAGCACCAAGCAGGCTCCTGGGGTCCCCGATTCCAGGCCTTGGTTCTTGGATAAAAATATTGTACCTGCCCTGGGCCATAGGAGAGCCTACTGCCCTGAAAGGAGAGTCCCGGGCCTGGTAGCATTACTACCAACTGACTGAAGAGTCCATAGCCCTTGCATGAACATTGGTGGTGTCCAGGCAGTACTCACCAGCCTGGCATGGTGATAGCCACTGGGAAAGACTCCTTATGTTTGAGGAAAGAGGAAAGAGGAGTGGGAAAGACTTTGTCTTGTGTCTTGGGTGCTAGATCAGCCACAGTAGAATAGAGTACTAAGTAGATACCTAAGTTCTGTGTCCCCAGGCTGTGGCTCCTGGACAGCATCTCTGGGCCCACCCTGGGCCAGGTAGGGAGCTTGCTACTATAAAGGGAAGAACACAAGCCTGGCTGGATTCACCACCTGCTAAGCCCTTGGGCCTCGAGTGAACATTGGTGGTAGCCAGGCGTTAGTCATCACAGGCCTTGGGCAAGACTCAGTACTGTGCTGGCTTTGGGTCTGGCCCAGGATAGTCCCAGTGGTGGAGGACACAAGGGTGCTTATGTCACCCATCCCCCTGCTCCAGGTAGTTCAGTATGGAGAAATACACTTTTGTTTTGTTTTGCGGGAGAGGCGGGATGGGGGTGGGCGGTGAAAGAAGTAAGAGAAGAGAACAAGAATCTCTGCCCGGTAATCCAGAGAATTCTTCCAGATCTTATCCAAGACCACCAAGCTGGTACCTCTGTGAGTCTGTAAGAGCCATAGTGTTACTGGGCTTGTGATGCTCTCTAATGCAGATACAGCTGCAATGGCCAAAGCTTTAGATCATAGCACTTAATTTTCTTCAGATACTTGGAAAGCCTTACCAAGAAGGGCAGTTACAAAAAAGCTCAGACTGCAAAGACTACACTATACCTAATTATTCCATGCCCAGGCATTCACTTACATCCATAAGAATCAAGACTATCCAGAAAAACATGACCTCACCAAACAAATTAAATAAGGCAGCAGTGACCAATCCCAGAGTGACAGAGATATGTGATCTTTAAAAAAGAGAATTCAAAATAGCTGTTTTGTGGAAGTTAAGCAAAATACAAGATAATGCAGAGAAGGAATTCAGAATCCTATCAGATAAATTTAACAGTTATTAAAATGATTTTTGAAATTTCATTAGAAATTCTAGAGCTGAAAAATTCAATTGACATACTGAAGAATGCATCAGAGCCTCTAAAAACTGAGATCAAGCAGAAAAATGAATTGTGAGCTTGAAGACAGGCTATTTGAAAATACACGTCAGAGAAGACAAAATAAAAAAGAATAAAACAGAATGAAACACGTGTATAAAATATTGAAAATAGCTTCAAAAAGACAAATCTAAGAGTTACTGGCCTTAAAACGGAGGTTGAGACAGTGATCAGGGTAGAAAGTTTATTCAAAGAGATAATAACAGAGAACTTCCCAGACTTAGAGAAAGATAACAATATGCAAGAATAAGAAGATTATAGAACACCAAGCGATTTAACCGAAATAAGACTGCCTTAAGGCATTTAATAATCAAACTCCCAAAGGTCAGGATAAAGAAAGCAGCAAGAGAAAAGAAACAAACAACATACAAAGGAACTCCAATACATCTGGCAGCAGAATTTTCAGTGGAAATCTTACAGTCCAGGAAAGAGTAGCATGAAATATTCAAAGAGCTGAGGGAAATAAAAAACAAACAAACAAACAAAAAACACAAAAGAACCCACTTTTACCCTAGAACAGCATATTCAGCAAAAATATCCTTAAAACATGATGGAGAAATAAAGACTTTCTCAGACAAACAAAACCTGAGGTATTTCCTCAGTACCAGAACCATCCTACAAGAAGAAATACTAAAGGAATTTCTTCATTCTGGAAAAAAGGACATTAATAAGCAATAAGAAATCATCTGAAGGTACAAAACTCACTTGTAATAGTAAATACACAGACAAACACACTAAAGTCACAGAGTATTATAATACTGTATTTGTGGTACGTAAACTACTCATATCTTGAGTAGAAAGACAAAATGATGAACCTATCAACAATAATAGCTACAACACTTCTCGAGACATAGTATCATCAGATATATAGAGAAACAATAAAAAGTTAAAAAGTTAGGGGTAAAGTTAAAGCTTTTATTAGTTTTCTCTTTGCTTGCTTGCTTTTGCAATCAGTATTAAGTTGTTACAAGTCTAAAATAATTCTAAGATGTTATTTGCAAGTTTCATGGTAACTTCAAATCAAAACACCTACAACAGATACGCAAAATATAAGAAGAAGGAAATTAAAATGCAACCAGAGAAAATTACCTTCACAGACAGGAAAACAAGAAGGAAAGAAGGAAGGAAAAGAAGATCACAAAACAACCAGAAAACAAATAACAAATGGTAGGAGTAACTCCTTACTTATCAATAATAACATTGACTGTAAATGGACTAAGCTGTCCAATCAAAAGACACGGAGTGGCCGAATGGAGAAAAAACCAAGGCCCAGTGTTCTTTTCCCTACAAGAAACACACTTGACTTATAAAGACACACAGAGACTGAAAATAAAGGGATGGAAACAGATATTCAACGCAAATGTAAACCAAATAAAGAGCAGGAGTGGCTATAAATATATACCAGACAAAATAGATTTCAAGTCAAAAACTATAAAAAGAGACAAAGAAGGTCACTGTATAATGATGAAGGAGCCAATTTAGCAGGAGGATATAACAATTTTAAATATATATGTACCTGACACTGAAGCACTAAGATTATATAAAGCAAATATTATTAAAGCCCAAGAGAAAGATAGAACTTAATATGACAAAAGCTGGAGACTTCAACATCCCACTTTCAGCATTGAACAAATCATCAAGACAGAAAATTAACAAAGAAACTTTGAATTTAATGTGCACTATAGAACAAATGAACCTACTAAATATTTACAGGACATTTTTTCTGATGGCTGCAGAATGTGCATTCCTCTCCTCAGCTCATAGATCATTCTCAAGGATAGACCATATGCTTGGCCACAAAAACAGTCTTAAAAAAATTCAAGAGGCCGCGTGCGGTGGCTCACACCTGTAAACCCAACACTTTGGGAGAACGAGGTGAGCGGATCACAAGGTTAGGAGATTGAGACCATCCTAGCTAACACGGTGAAACCCCATCTCTACTAAAACTACGAAAAAAAAAAACTATCCCGGCATGGTGGCAGGCGCCTGTAGTCCCAGCTACTCTGGAGGCTGAGGTAGGAGAATGGCGGGAACCCGGGAGGTGGAGCTTGCAGTGAGCAGAGATCGCACCCCTGCACTCCAGCCTGGGTGACAAAGCCAGACTCCCTCTCAAACAAACAAACAAATTTCAAGAAAATGAAACCATGTTAAGTATCTTCTTTGACCATAATGGAATAAGCTAGAAATCAATGACAAGAGGAATTTTGAAAACTATACAAACATATGAAATTAAACAGTATTCTCCTAAATGACAAATGGGTTAGTGAAGAAATTAAGAAGAAAGTTTAAAAATTTCTTGGAACAAATGAAAATCAAAACACAGCATATTAAAATCTATGGGACACAGTGAAGACATTATTCAAAGGAAAGTTTATAGCAATAAGCACCGACATCAAAAAAGCAGAAAAACTTCAGGTAAAGAACCTAATGATGCATCTTAAAGAACTAGAAAAGCAAAAGCAAACCAAACCCATAATTAGTAGAAGAAATAATAAAGATCAGAGAAGAAATAAATGAAAATTGAAATTAAGAAAATGATACAAAATATCAATGAAACAAAAGTTTTTTTTAAAGGTAAATAAAATCAACAAACCTTATTCCTTACAAAGAAAAAAAGAGAGAAGACTCAAGTCGAATAAAACAGAGACAAAAAAGAGACATTACAATTGATACCTCAGAAATTCAGAGGATTATTAGTGGCTACTGTGAGCATGTATATGTCAATAAATTGGAAAATCTAAAAGAAACAGATAAATTTTTAGACACATACAACCTACCAAGATTGAACCACGGAGAAACCTGAAACCTGAACAGACCAATATAGAGTAATGAGATCAAAGCCATAATAAAAATCTCCCAGCAAAGAAAAGCCCCACTACCTGATGGTTTCCTTGCTGAATTTTACCAAACATTTAAAAGAGAACTAATATTTGTTCTACTCAAACTGTTCCAAAAATGGAGGAGGAGGGAATACTTCTAAACTCATTTTATGAGGCTGGTATCACCCTCATACCAAAACCAGACAAAGGCACATCAAAAAAATAAAACTACAGGCCAATATCCCTGAGGCAAAAATCGTCAGCAAAATACTAGCAAACTGAATTCAGGAAGACATTAAAAAGATCATTCATTACGACCAAGTGGGATTTATCCCAGGGGCACAATGTTGACTCAACATATGCAAATCCATCAATTTGATACATCAAATCAACAAGATGAAAGACAAAAACTATATAATCACTTCAATTGATGCTTAAAATGCATTTGATGAAACTCAACATCCCTTTATGACAGAAATCCTCAAAAAACTGGGCATAGAAAAAACATATCTCAGTTGGATATTGAAGGAACATATCTCAACACAATAAAAGCCATATACAACGGACACACAGCTAGTATACTGAATGGGGGAAAACTGAAAGCCTTTCCTCTGAAACAAGACAAGGATGTCCACTTTAATCACTGTTATTCAGTATAGTTCTAGAAGTTCTAGATACAGCAGTCATTTAAGAAAAAGAAATTAAGGGTATCCAAATTGGAAAGAAAGAAGTAAAATTATTCTTTTTTGCAGATGATATGATCTTATAATTGGAAAAATTTAAAGACTTCATCAAAAAAATATTAGAACTGATCAATTTAGTAAAGATCCAGAATACAGAATCAATATACAAAAATCAGTAGCATTTCCATGTGGCAACAACAAAAAATCTGAAAAAGAAGTCAAGAAAGTAATACATTTACAATAGCTACAAGTAAAATAATACACCTAGGAATAAGATTAACCAAAGAAGTGAAAGGTCTCTACAATGAAAACTATAAAACATTGATGCAAGAAATGGAAGAGGACACAAAAATGGAAAGGTATTCCATGTTCACAAATTGGAAGAATCAATATTGTTAAAATGTCCATACTACTCAGTGCAATCTACAGATTCAGTGAAATCCATATCAAAATACCAATGATATCCTTCACAGAAATAGAAACAAAAATCTTAAAATGTATATAGAACCACAAAAGACCCAGAATAGCTAAAGCTATCCTGAGCAAAAAACTGTAAGAATCATATTACCTGACTTCAAATTATGCTACAGAGCTATAGTAAGCAAAACAGCATGGTACTTGAATAAAAACAGACACATAGACCAATGGAACAGAAGAGATAACTCAGAAATAAATCCATACATCTATGATAAACTTATTTCTGACAAAGGCACAAATAACATACATTGAGGGAAGAACAGTTTCCTCAATAAATGATGCTAGACAAACTGAATATCCTTAGGCAGAAAAGTGAAACTAGACCTCTATCTCTCACCATAGAAAAATTAAATAAAAATGGATTAAGGACTGAAATCCAAGTTTTCAAACTATGAAACTACTATTACATAAAAGAAAACATTGGGAAAGTTCTCCAGGACATTGGTCTGGGCAAAGATTTCTTGAGTAATAACCCTACAGACACAGGCAACCAAAGCAAAACTGGACAAATGCAATCACATTAGGTTAAAAAGCTTCTGCACAGTAAAGGAAGCAATCAACAAAGTCAACCCACAAAATGGGATAATTTTTTTTCAAACTATTCATTTGAGAAGAGATTAATAACTAGAATATATAAGGAGCTCAATCAAATCAATAAGAAAAAATGTAATAATCTGATTAGAAAATAGGTAAAAGATCTGAATAGACCCTTCTCAAAAACAGAAATAAAAATGGCAAACAGGCATATGTTTGGTGCTCAACATCACTGATTATTTGAGAAATGCAAATTGAAACTACAATGAGATATTGTATTATTCCAGTTAAAATGACTTTTATCCAGAAGACGGGCAATAACAAACATTGCTGAAGATGTGGGAGGAAAAGGAACCCTCATACACAGTAGGTGGCAATGTAAATTAGTACAATGGCTATAAAGAAGAGTTTGGAGGTTTCTAAAACAGCTAAAAGTAGAACTACTATATGATCCAGCAATTCTCTGCTAGATGTACACCCAGAAGAAAGGAAATCAGTACATTGAAGAGATTTCTTCACTCCCATGTTTATTGCAGCACTATTCACAATAGCCAAGATTTGGAAGCAGCCTAAGTGTCCATCAACAGATGAACAGATAAAGAAAATTTGGTATTGATACATAATGGAGTTCTGTGTAGCCATAAAAAAAATGAGATTCTGTCATTTGCAAGAACATGAATGGAACTGGTCATTATGTTAAGTTAAATAAACCAGGCACAAAAAGACAAACTTCACATGTTCTTATTCATTTATACTTGAGAGCACAATGGGGTGACTACAGTCAACAAAAATGTATTGTACATTTAAAAATAACTTAAAAAGTGTAACTGGAATACTTATAACACAAAGAAGGTGATGGGTACCCCCATTGACCCTGATGTTATTATTACACTATGTATGCCTGTAGCAAAATACCTCATATACCCCATAAATATATATCTTTATTATGTGCCCATAAGAATTAAAAACTTAAGAAAAAGACCTTCAAGCAGATTACTATCTCATAAGGGTAGAATTCTGTGGGATACATAGAATGGTAATATAAAGTCAAAGAGAAAAAGTTACAGTGTAAGACTTCCAACCACTAAAGAACTTAGTCACATATATTTTAAATGGCTGATGATGGATATCAAGTTACCATGGTAATTAAATCCAATGCATACATTTAAGTGGTAATGTGAAAATTTCATTTAAAATCATCAATATTTATAATACTCAAGAAACTGCACAATCATAGATATTTAAATTTAAGATGAAGAATTTTAGATGCCAACCTAAAAATATGCAATAAGATATAATTTTTCAAACTTATTTTAGGGAGTATAGAATACACAATTTTGAAGACCACTGACTTAGAATATAGGCATGTGATCCTTTTCTTTGGGTTTCAGTTGCTTCATAGAGTGTTTGGACAGTAGTTAGAATTATTCATGTCAGGTATTGGAAGAGTGGATGTATCACAGCGCTACAAGGGGGGCACCCTGATGTCAGAGCCCTGGGTTCACATTCCAGCTCTGTCACCTACAAAGCTGTGTGACAGTGGGCATGTCAGCTAACCTCTTATCCTTCCTCTCATTGAAGCAATGATGAGGCGAGGATGACCCTAGGTGATGTATGTCCAATGTTCAGGACCCACGTGTCGTCCATTTAGGGTAGGTATTCAAAAGAAACAGAGCTGCTCAGAGTTTCCTATCAGAGTCGGTAAATTCGAGTTTCTGCAGTGTCAACTGATTTTCGCAGTTTTAATTTCCATGTTTCTTAGGAAACAAGATAAAATTTCTCATTGTGATTCCACTTTTTGTAAACAGTTATTTCCAAAACAAGAATAATAAAAACAAATAATGATGGAAATCATGATTTTTGTTCTTTTAACAGAGAGAACATCACCATCAACAGAGAAAGAAAACCTTGGAAAGGTGCTATAAGAGTGCTATTGCTCCCGTATAGCCTGAAATAAGGATATTAAAAAAAATTATTTGGGCCGGGCATGGCGGCTCACGCCTGTAATCCCAGCACTTTGGGAGGCCGAGGTGGGCGGATCACTAGGTCAGGATATCGAGACCGTCCTGGCTAACATGGTGAAACCCTGTCTCCACTAAAAATACAAAAAACTAGCTGGGCATGGTGGCGGGCGCCTGTAGTCCCAGCTACTTGGGAGGCTGAGGTAGGAGAATGGCGTGAACCCGGGAGGCAGAGCTTGCAGTGAGCGCCGAGATCGTGTCATGGCACTTCAGCCTGGGCAACAGAGTTAGACTCCATCTAAAATAATAATAATAATAAATAATAATAATAATAATAATAATAATAATAATAATTTAACCCCAAATTGTCATTGCCAGTAATAAGTAGGCAGTTTATTAAAATGGATAACCAACAAATTAAAAATCTAAGTGTAGTGGAAACTAAAGTAACTTAGACAAGGGAGACATTCAAGAACAAGGAACAAGCCCTCTGCTTCTGGCAGCAAAGGACAGCCCTGATTCTCCTGATCAACACAACAACGGTGGAAAATATTTGCACAGCGTGAGAAGTACTTACCCTATGGCCATCTCACCTAGAGACTATGAACCAGACCAGTAGCCCATTCTTGACAGGGAGGGCCTGGAACATGCAACCTGCAATTCTCAGATTCCAGTGGAAGTGTGTGTAAGTAATGTGTCTCCCAACTCCACTTGGTTGGAGTGGGAAAGACCATAAAAGTAGAAGAGATTAAATTGGCCATTCCTTAGGGTCAGAAAATGAGCCGTATTTGTTTTTGTGTCCAGACCTAACACTGGTGTAGGTTACTTGGGAAGTTCCTATTCACTCAATGTTTGTTGAGCTAAACTGCCTCTCTACTGGGGAGACGGGGAGCTAGGATAAGCCAAATCCACACTACTGTGAGAAACAGGAGAGGTTCCCTGAGCATGAAGCCAGATAATTCCCACTTCTTCCAGTGCTCCTTCCTCAGGATCTCCATTAGACAAAATTAGATTTTAATCAGGAAATTAGGATCACAATAGTTTTCATGCATTATTGGGGATACAACTGAAATTCCTTATCTATAAACCAAGTGTGAGTATCATTTAGTTACTGCCTTAGTTCATCCCAGGGTCACATGCAAGCAGGATAACAGCATGAAAAACTTCTTGGAATCAAACAGCCCTGGAGAAAGTCATGGCTCTGACACTTAATCGCTGTACTTTATTGGATGAATTGCTTGAACGATCTGACCTCCATTTTCTCACCTGTAAATTGTGGGTAATAATAAGAATCTTGAGGATTTTATAAGGATTTTAGGTAAAGCCTAATCCATTGTAGACAATTAGTGGCAGCTTAGCGTTAAATGCTTTAATGGTTTGTGATGTTATGCTAAAATGTGCAGGCTGTCTAAGGAAAAGGTAGTCATGTAGTCATGAATGTTCTGGGCAAATACTAATTATATTGATTTCTATATGTTGAATGGTTCTGTGAAGTCATCAAAAAGTTTAAGCTATGTGTTCACACCTTTAAAAATAATTCAGAAGATGGTTCATTCAAGTACGACCGGGTAAACCTTGCTGACAAAGCATCAATATGTTATGTTTTAATGACATCATTTTATGTTCTATTACCCAGTATTCATCACAACAGCCCATTTATGCAAGAATATCACTCTGTTGGGATGCATACATCAGGGCAACAAATTTAAATAGCCTCTAATAACAGAGTGTAATGATTGAAAGTTGGAGAAAGAATATTACTTGCTGTTAAAAAAGAAAAACAGAATATCAAGACGAGTAGTGAAGGATTTCATAAGCCTGGATATCGTTAGACCTGTCCCTGAGTCAGTGTGAGACTGTTGAGAGGATGTACCATTTCTTCAGCCAAGACATGAGCAGATAGCTCTTGTAACCATCTGGAAATTCAGTTTTTACGGTGGTTTAAATTGCTGCTCATGCCATTTTATTCTAGGTGCTAATATTCAAATATTTAACATTTTAAATGAAGAGATGGTTTTTCATTAGGTTTGACTGACTCTCACTCTTGATCAAACTAAAGTAAGCAAGAAAGACTAATGGAAATTGAGTGCAAATTTAAAGAAATACCACTTTTATTTGTGTAATTTTAAAATTATTGATTTCTTTTTTAAGTAAAGCAATGGTTTCTAAAGCTGTTGACTTGGTCTATTATTTTCAGGAGGCTCTGATTAGCTTTTCCATCAACACTTAGGTATTTAGAATTCTCCAGACATTTCAGTCTCATTCTACCTGTCATCGAATAGAGGCAACTTTATCTCACATTTCATCACATAATCTCCATATTTTTTAGCTGTATACATTTTGCTATATTAAAACTAAATTTAGATAACTAGTAAGTGGATGGTTAAAAGTCAAGCAAATATTTGTAATTATAATGCATTTGGATAATACATGCCAAAGATAGGTTCAGTCTAATTTATAGTGGCTTGGTAAAATGATCACTGATGCTTACATCATGATATTTTCTAGAAGTATTGAAGAGAAGCCAACACACCTTTCTTTAATACTACAAGGTCAGTATATAGACACAGGCACTGGGGGGAAAGACAGAATTACAATCCCTGGAATGGTTCATTTCTGATTAAGAAGCAAAAGCTGCTCCAAGATGCTCTGTGCGTAGAGGCAGTCCCAGCTCTACAGTCACATTTTGCTGACCCACTGACACAGAAAGAAATAATTGAACAGTGTCACTGGAAGATTTCCAGACATTTGATGTTTTTGATTATTTAAAAATCCTTCTACTCCTTCAGCACTTAGAAATCCTGCGGGATAAAAGAGACTTTAAAATCCTAAGTCATCATTAAGCAAAGTAAAAGGAATTATCGTAGGCCAAATGGAAAAGGAAAAGGAAAAGAAAAGGAAAGTGAAAATCAGGGGAGTGATGGAAGCCGACTTTCTGAGGTGCTACAGTCCTGGGAACCAAAGGAGTTTAGGTCTAATGGCACCAAGAGGATGAACGGTGAGGCCTCAGCCTGAAGGGGGTGGGAGTTAGAATTGTTCCCATCTTTACCCCTACTAAGGTTTATATGCCTTGGGAGCAAATATGCCTGGGAACAGAGAAAATCTGGGCAATAATTTATATCTATGGGCTTATCTTTATTTTGACTGGGGTTTCACTGTATCTTTATGGTCCAAGAATCCTATAACTGAGAACACAAATTCTCACCGGCTGGTAAGATTTCAGGGATTTCCTTAGAAAAAGAAGTTTTGCGTTTACTTCTGACAGGCATCCCTGAAATCAATTCCAGCAACAATTGCAACCCAAAGTATATAAGATTTTCACACATAAAAAATAACATCATTTACTCTAAGTTATTACTGAGTGATTTGACTTCATGGGCACCAAAGGTGCTCAACTTTTAAGTCCCAATACTCTGTGGGAAGCAACAGGATTCTTTCAGCAAATTCTACTAAGATGGTAAATCTTAATATCATAAAGTCACAACACATTCTTGAATGGATGGTATAATGAAGAATTTGAAATACACATACACACACACACACCCTTCTAATGCTGATATCCTCCCTGTTAATGAATCACTGATTAAATCTTTAATGTGCAGAGGAGTTCTGGAAATTAAATCAGGAGAAATCTGCTGGGCTCACAGATGTCATTCTTGCGTTTTCTTTCTTTCTTCCTTTCTCTCTCTTTTTCGCTCTGCTCTTCTCTCCTCTTTTCTTCCTTCCTTTCTTCTTTTCTTCTTTCTTTCTTCTTTTCTTCTTTCTTTCCTTTCCCCTTTTTTCCCCTTCCTCCTTCTTCTTTCTACAGGCAGCTATAAAACAGATACTTAACAAATTTGTTGCTTATTTTCTGATTAAGTATGGAAAAAAGGCAATGACTGCAAGAAAAAGCTCTGCCATTTCTCTACAACTTAAACCTTTGATACTTTTGGAAGTGATGTTTATTTTGAAAGAGGAACATGTAACAATCTAAAGTCGTTGGTCAATTTCAGGGTAAACCTAACAACTTTTTTTACTCTATTTCGAGAGCCATCTTTTATTCTGCCATCCTTTCCTTCTCCTCTAATTTTTCTATTTAACTTCATTAGAAATGGTTCTGAGCCAACTGATATAAGAAGACATTTTTAAATAAGTTGAGGAAACTGGAGATATGAAAATAAAGATCCATAAAACAAAAGGAAGCCAAGTGTGAGGTTGGTACAGAGTATGTACATTGAAGTCTAGTTCTCTCCCTCAAGGTAGAACAGGATACATCTTTGTGGTTTCACAGGGAATAAGACTAAAGAATACGGACAGAAACAACTTCATGGTTTATTATCAGGTGTAGAGACAAAGTAACTCTCCTGAAAAATATCACTTACACCGGCCTAGTAAGTGATTCTCTCCTGTGCCCACACTGAAGGACTTAATACTTTTCACCCCCAAAGTCAGTCAAACTCAACAGTTAACTTACCATTACTTTAGATTTTACTGAAGATTTCTCTGGGGAAAGTGAGAAAAGTTCCATTGTAACAATAAACACAACTTAAGAAAGTCTTCTTAGAACACACTCTTGCCACCTCAAGCATCCTCACCCCCAGGACAACATCAGCAGCCTAAATGGCTCTAGCCTTTCCCAATCATTTTCAGGGTAGGCCTCAACTCCGAGGACAGCATGTCATCTAAAACATGATAGTGACCACCGAGGGGGTAGGAGATAGCAACATGAGTCCTAATATGAATTGCATCCTGACAGCTTAAATTTGCCATTGTAGTATGCCTACCTATGGCAATTTCTAGCAATGATCCATTGGATTGGTAGTAGGTGCCCAGTCAATCAGAATCATCAGCTATTTTTTCCAAACCTGTTGAGGCATGGCACTATGATGGTGCTGTGGGAGATTCAAAATGATATTTTGTCTATAAAGGAATTTATAATCTGGCCAGGAGGCAACATTGTGCAAAAGAAATAATTGGAGAATAAATAGCACAGTAAACATAATAAGAAATTGCCAAGGAGGGACCCTAAGAGCCAACTATGTGAAGGCTACTGTCTGAGAGCAATTGTCCTGCAGATAAGTGTGGTCATAGGTGTGATTTCCTTGCACCAGAGAGGCAAGGGTAGGCAGAGGGAGGAGAGCTGGAGGCAACTGTAAATTTGCTGCTCTGAGCACAGCAAGTGAGTTATTAAAGATATCTACCTTGACCCTGAGGCTCTGTTAGGAATGGGAGAAACAGATCCACAGGAGAAAATAGATTCTTTCCTTCTTTGGGTTCTAATACATATTGGTGCAGTTGCCTCCATATGGAGATACAAGTTTACATATACACTCTATGTTTATTTACTCATATTGTAGTAAATCTAAACTGTACAGAAACTCCTGCTGTTTTGAACATTTAGGATAGCGTTTCATCCTTTCTGAAAGATGAAGAGATGGACTCTTGATAAATAATTTGTGGTGTGGTGACAGGTGCTTCTTTCAAAGTTTGCTAATGATTTATTTCTAAGGACAGAAAAATTCCTCTCCAACTCCATGGCTATGACCATAGATTCTATAATAAAATCATTCATTGTCTACTTTTTTAAAGGATTTCTTGAGTCCTTATCAATGAGCAGTTACTAAGATCCTACCAGAAACCCAGCTATGTCCCCTCTGCCTGGAAGTCCTTTATCTCTGTCTTTGTTTTATTGTATTTAACTCCTTAAGGTCCATTGCAAATGCCTCCCACATCCTAAAGCCTTCCCTAAGGGCCCCCACTCTGTAACCTTCTGAGATCACGTCTACCTCTTTATGCCATGTAGCATAGTCTGCTTTGCAGTGTAGCTATTGATTCCTTACTCAACCCCCAACAAGTTGTTGGTTATCTAAAGACAGGGAGAAGAGATAATCACTTCAGAATAATCGGAGTCTCCCAGCATAATGCACAGAACATAGTCATTAAAATTGAATTGTGTTGAATTAAATAGAAAACCATTCTGATGATTTCTCATGAGTCTGTATTTCTCAAAAAGAAGTTCCCTTCTTTTCTAGTACTGTGATGTACTACCTAGATCTTCCTCAGGAAAATAAGGTTTCCCACCCTAGTTGCTAGAAGTCAGTCCTCAACTGTTAGCCCCTTCAGGGATTAGCTTAACAGCTGGGAACTTCCTCACCCAAGGCCACACCCACTGGCAAAGATCCATAAAGGCCTTACCCCTCCTTGGGGAAGCTCCATAAGGTCATCCATCTTCAGAGCTTCTCTCAGGCTTGCGGAGGTGACGGTGTCACTACTTGAGCCCTGCCTCTGCCTGATCCTGCTTCTTTCCTTTTTGTTCCACCTGTGTTCATCCCGTGAGCACCTTCTGATGAGCATCCTATACAATAATCTCCTGTCTAGTCCCCTTCCCGAGGACACAGACTGAAATATGCATGTTGAACATAAAAGTACTATATGCCTTTTATTTTCTCATTTACCTCTGACCATAGTCATGAGCATAGTGGCCATAGAGGAGCTGGACTGAGATTTCTACAGTGATGCTCCACTGCAGGTTGCATGGTATTTTACTTAACAGTCAAAATATGCTCCTTCTCTCTATTTTTCTGGAAATAAACACACAGATGTTTGGTGGAAAAAACTAAACTACACTGCTAGTTCTCCTGAGGCCTGTTTAACTTATCTTTTCAAAACAAATAGTTATTCTATGTTTACTTGCCAAGAGAAAAATGCCTGAATTTATATCCCTTTTCCTATTTGCAGAAGGCATAAATGTCAGAAGGGTTAAGATCATTTCCTAGGTGCTTCAAAAAGCCTGTTTCAAAGAAAATTTTCAAACTGTAAATTATGTATGAAAAGATACAGATACAAAATGCTATTTAGAAAAGAAACTAAGTTAATGAAAGGAAACTCATTCTATGCTTTTTTCCTGAGACTAAATGGATGACCCCACTTTAGCAGAAAGCCATTGAAAATCTTCATGTAAAGCCACAGCATCAAAAGCAACATTCTTGTCAAATATAAATTTCAAGTGGTATTATAAAGCTAGGCCATAAAATCTAATCATTCTGAACATTTGATTTGAAAGATTGAGCTCATGTTAGATATTGTGATACATTGGGAATCCATTAAAGTTCTCAAGGAAAAAAAAGAAAACCATGGTCAAGTGAATTTACATTTCTAACTTGCAATAAGGCTGCAGTAGAAGTTAATAAAAGCAAGGAAATGACTTACTGATAGAAAGAAATATTAAAATAAAAAATAAACACTTTCATGACAACATTTCTTACTGTAGAAATCTTCATGATAATTAACAAAATAAATAAAAGAAACATGGTAAAAGCTTCAATTTTCTTGTTGTTTTATAATATTAAGAGCTACAGCAGGCTGGCATGGTGGCTCACACCTGTAACCCCAGCACTTTGGGAGGCTGAAGCAAGGGGATTGCTTGAGCCCAGGAGTTTGAGACCAGCCTGGACAACAATGGGAGATGCCATCTTCATTTTATTACAAATAATTTTAAAAGAACTACAGCAAATCATTTTATGGTAAAACATGTTATGACTATGTTTTTTAAAGAACTATTTTTTTATAAATAAGAGCCCTAAGAAACTCTGTAAGAATTTATTAAAAAATTTAAAAATTCATTTTTGTGAATATTTGTAATGTGCCAGACATTTTCAATGTATAACTTAATTTAATTTTCACATTCATGTTTTGAAGTTTCATCACCCCTATTTTAAAGATATGAAAACTGAGGTTCAGCTTCAGAGAGGTTATGTAACTTGCCTAAGATAGGATTCCAGCAAAGATCTAGAAACTCCAAGACCAATGCTGACTTACTTACAACATAAAATCAGCATCGAAATCCATTTTCTTTTCAGGTTTCAGGGCTGATTCAATTTTCGATTGAACACTAACTTCAGGTCTTGCAAATCCTTGTCTCGCTTCTTTCATTTGGGTTGAAGGGTATGGCGGGAGATTCTGAAACTCTTTGAAGTGTATTTTTTAGATTATTTTTAAATTTACCAAAAAGTGACCTGATCATTTTACCCAAAGATTTAGAAGATAATTTTCTCTGTCTTTGAAGTTTAGTAGTTGTTTTTAGGATGTGTGTCAGAATGTATTGTTTTGGGTTTATTCTCTCCACATTCACTGTGGGTCTTTTAACATTTACATTTAAGTCTTTACAATTCAATATTCTGGCCCAGAATTTTTTTTTTTAATAATGTTAAGCCTCAGTTCAATCTATTGCTTGGTTTTTCTTCTTCAGATATGTTACTGTGTTAGACCTTTTTCTGTATTTATTTCTATATCATTTTATCTGTAATTTTAAAACTTTTCTTGCATGTTTTTGTTTTTATACCTCTTTTCAATGTCTCTCAGTACATTTTCAGTTGATTCTATTCCTCCTCCTTAGATATTTATAATTAGTGTTCATTTCTGATACAATTTTGTTCTGTTCCTTAACATTTTCCAGGCTTAACTATCATCTTTTTATATATACTGCTTTTGATGATACTTAACTCATGGTAGAGTGTTATGTTACAGTTTTCCTCTGCTTTATATCTGAATTTTGGTCCTTTGTAAAAGTTTTGTGCTTTCGCCAGAACATTAAGTTGTAGAAGAGGAAAAAGATATTTTTCTGTTTCCCTTCCTCATAGGTTCTCAGGCTGGGGCCCTGCCAGTTAGACTGACCAAAGACAGATTAACAACAGAAAAAGAAGCAGAGGTACATTAACATGTGCCTGGTGCATATACCTGAGAGCCTTCAGAGATATGTGTGCCTCAAAGGGTGGTTAGACCACGGGTTTATACAGCTTCTTCACAGAGGAACAATGCATTTGGCTGGGCTAGATGGCTCATGCCTGTAACTCTGTTAATAACACTTTTGGAGGCCAAGGTGGAAGGATCACTTAAGGCCAGAAGTTCAAGACCCGCTTGGGCATTACAGCAAAACCTCATCTCTAAAAAACATCAAAATTAAAATTAAAAAATATCCAGTTGTGGTGGTGCACACCTGTAATTCTAGCTACTTGGGAGACAGAGGTAGGGGAACTGCTTTACCACAGCACTCCAGTCTGAAAAACAGAGCAAGACTTGTCTCTAAAAACAACTGAGTTTTAAGGATGGCAGGCTGTGAGAATGTAAATACAGGGGAGAAACTACTGGAAGATAGGGCTAGTTAGAAGGTTTGTTGTATAGATTCCTCCAGTACTGTCTCCAGGTTGGTAAGTGTCTGTAGTTGTCTTCAATAATTAATTTCTGTCTTCCTAGTACAGAGGGGAAGGAGGACATCTTTACAAAGCTATGTCTTGTTTTTAGGCAAATAAGGGGAGGGCGGAAAGCTTTTATTGTATCTGCTTCTTCTTCATTGGCTTCAGCTAAAAATAATTCTGATGTCAAAGTGGCATATTTTGGAGTGGCATATTGTCCTACCTGTCAAGGTCCTTTTTCTTAGGGAGTGTGAATTTGGGTGACTTATGAGGTTTCTTAATTTAAAAGTACCACTTTTTATTGTTGGAGAGTTTCATTTCTTTAATATATAGTCTTTTTAGACAGATAGGTTTTGTTGTTGTTGTGTCTTGCTGTGATAATGCTTTAACTTCAGTAGGATTCTTCATTTCCATTGACTGCTCCTTCTTTCCCTGCATGAATGAGTCTGAGAGTCATCTCACTCTTCTGGGACGTGTTTCCAAAAATGCCCTTCTGGTCTGCACACCTCCAAGCCTCCTCCTTTCTACCATCCAAGTGGCAATTCTCTCTTCTCCAGGTCTCACACTGTAGTCACTACTTCCCTCTGGAGATGGGGAGCAGGGAGACCTGTCTTTTCTATGGGTAATTTCTACTTGGTTTGCCAGGACTCCTACCTCTGTCTGTTCTGCTCTGCTCTGTGAAGTCTCCACCAATTTTCTGCTTTTCAAAGGCTCTTGAGCTAGCTGGACTGGTCTTGGATGTTCACTTCCCTGCTTCCATGTAAAATGACATATGAGATAGTCTCTGTGTCATTGTTACACAGTTGGCATGGATTTATACCTCTTTGAGTTATGGGCTTTTTGTACAGAGATTTAGAGTTTGAGGCAACGAATTGAACTATTGATTCTAATTTTGTATGCTCTTATGTATTTTTGTCTTCAAAATCTGTCAACTTCTGAAAATATACGTGAAAAAATTTCCCATTACTCTTGTAATGGGATTGTGCATTTATTGGGTTCCCTTGTATTTACAAAGCTGTCTGCATGGTGAATATTGTGTTGCTGATTATGACAACTCTCTTTTCTTTGGGGATGATAACATCTGTTGTTTTATGCCATTCACTGTCACCTTTAACAGCTTTGGCTTTGCATTGCATTTATATGATGTTGCCATCACCATTTCATAAGATCACTTATGGTCTTCATTGCCCTGGTTGCTCTGACCACCGCTTCATTTCCAATGCTTCTTACTTTATGTTACATGTGTCTCATGAACATCATAGAGCTGCATTTTGCTTCCAAACCAAATATGAGATTCTTTAATTTTGAAAGAATAATTAAGTTCATAAATATTATGCATATATGGCACAATAATTTCTACACTTGCTTTTGTTTCTACCATAATATTTTGCCACTTTATTATCTTAGCTTTTGCTTCTTCAAATACCTTTGTTCCCCCATCTTTATTGCCACACGTGGTCCAAATTATGTCAAATCTCTGCTACCTGATCTCCTCATTTTCACTCTTATCTTTCAATTCAGTTCACATACAGCAGCCAAAATAATATTTAAAAAATTCAAACCAAATTATATCACTCCCCTGCCAAAACATTTTAATTACCAACAGTTGCAATTAGAATAAGATACATATTCCTATTGTGCAATGAGACATGATCTGTCTCATGTGGCTTTCCAGTCTCCTTGTATTTTTCTTTTTTGCTATCACATTCTGACCCATCGACACCAGCATTTTTACTATTTCTTAAAAGTGTTAAACTTGTCTAGGACTTTGGAACATTGCCTTTACTCATTTTGGAAGATTTCTCCACTAACTCTTCAACTGGCAAGTTCCACGTAATCGCTAAGATCTCAGGTTAGATGTCCCCTTCCTTGACAATGTTGAAAAACAACTGGCCCTCATGATTCTCTACAGCATGGAATGATTTATTTCCTCCAGAGCAGTAGGCAATAAACAAATAAATGAGATAATTATCAATTGTCAGGTTACAGATGCTAAAACATAAGTTTTATGAAGCCAGGGGTCATGTTTGTCTTTTTTCGCATGGTCCATTGAAACCACAGAGCTCCTCTATCACTTTCTCAATTGGTACTCTTCCCTCTCCTTTCACTGTGGTATCAAGATCAAGTTCTTTATGTGGCACATAACATCCTCTGTGATCTTTCCCTCTTGACCTCTCTAGTCTCATCTTTTAAACGCACTGTCAATTTTTTAATGACCTTTTCAAATTACAATACCTGGTTGTTTTCAGCAGATTTCTGTAAGCCTAATATATGTTATTTTATCACTTGAATGTATTCAGCTTAATCATTTACTGCCTGACTGAATTCTGCATTCCTTTCATATTATTATCTACCTATTATTCTATAAACATGATTATCATTTCATTAAAACTCAAATTCTTCTTTCATGGTTGCCTGGGTCTTCAGCTATAATACTAAGTGATAATAGTATTTTGTTTTAAGATTGGATACATTTTTGAGGAATAGATAGTGTGCAGAGATGGTTTAATGTTATCCTATTGAGAATATTGAGGCACAAAGAGGAGAAACAGCTTAACTAGAGTTAGCTCACTTTAGTAGTCAATAGAGCCCCTCTCAATTATCCTGGTATTTCATGCTCAAAGTCTCAACATTATACAATTTTGGCTTTTTTTGAAAAGAAGATTAGTGAATATTTGTATGTGGAGATTTTAAAAAATCTAAATAGCAATATGAATTGATCACAGAATATTCAAGACTATGAAAAAGCAACTTTAGAGAATTCTTGATGCTTACCAAGCAGGTTTATCAAAGAAAGAATTTCACTGTTAAGTTGAGTTCAATTTTAGCGGTGTTTCTTGCTTTGAAACAGACAAACCTGCCATTTAGAAAGTAAAAGACATGGCCAATTTTCAGTCCATTTTCTGTCTTTTAAATTCCTCAGGAAAAATAGCCGACGTTATTCTACTCTGTCACATCAACAGCATTAGACCAGAAGGGAACTTAGATTTATGGGATGATTTCATGCTTAGTGTATCTCAAAGTAGAACACAAAGTAATAAATTAAGTAGAAATTATACTTAATGTAGACCAAAGTAATCTTGGTTCTGCTAGAAAGAGCTATGAGCAAGAACATTTTCTTCTTTGAAGGATTTTACATTTTATAGAGCTCTAGTTATCTGCTCTTAATCTGATAAATTTATATCATTGTGGAAAGTTGAGACTCTTAATACTTAGAAACTTTTTGTTCATTCAAAGAGGTTATATGGACCTGGTAGCTTGTATCAGTTTGCATGACACATTGGGTAAATCCAGTATTTATTATTCTAATAAATATTTATTTTGTGTTACATATAAATATTTATTTCTCTACAATTATATATATATGAAAAAACCTTTAACGTGTATCAGTGGAATGAAGTAATTTTTGCATGATTTATTTGACTCACTATTACCTAACAGCAGCTGGTAAATTATCAAGATGCCACTCTGGCTGTATGTATGTGAAACACATGTAGGTAACCTTGAAACAAATGGGAATAGGTGCACTCTTAAGAGTTTCATAAATAAAGTAGGGGCAGGCAGTCAAGACAGGAAAGGATGTTCACAAATTGGCAAAGTTTTGTCACTGTTAAAAATGCCGAATAGACCTTGAGATGGTCAGGGCAGTTATTATACAGTTGTAGATATTCGTGTATTGATTTACAATTAGCCCAAGTCTACTAATTTTTGACCACCCAATCAAGGCCTCTCTGACACAATTATAGTCCACAGAGAACACTTTGCTGTGTGCTGAATGATTTCACAATTTTATATGACAATCCCACGAATTAGATATTACCATCAGTCCTTTTCATATGAGGAGTTTGAGGCCTGGAGAGATTAACAGATACACTTAAGAAACCACAGTTCATAAGCAATGGACTTAGACTAGAGCCTGGGCTTCTGACACCTGTGCTCCCTCCGAAGACCTTGTTTCTCATGAATGCTCTTTAAATATTTTGACTTACCTAGTGATATAGTTTGGATGTTGTCCCCTTTAAATCTCATGTTAAGATGTAATCCCCAATGTTGCCGGTGGGGTCTGGTGAGGATCCCTCATAGCTTGATGCTGTCCTTACAATAGTGAGTGAGTTCTCGTGACATCTGGTTGTTTGAAAGTGTGTGGCATCTTCCTCCTCACTGTCTTGCTCCATCTCTCACCATGTGAGAGGCCTGCTCCTCCTTGGTTTTCTGCCATGACTGAAACCTTCCTGAGGCCTCCCCAGAAGCTGAACAGATGTCAGCACCATCCTTCTTATACAGCCTGCAGAACTGTGAGCCAATTAAACCTCTTTTCTTTATCAATTACTCAGTCTCAGGTATTTCTTTTTCTTTTTTTTTTCTTTTCTTTTTTTTTTCTGAGACAGTCTTGCTCTATCACCCAGATTGAAGTGCAGTGGCACGATCTCGGCTCACTGCAACCTCTGCCTCCCAGGTTCAAGCGATTCTCGTGCCTCAGCCTCCCGAGTAACTGGGATTACAGGCGTGCACCACCACGCCTGGCTAATTTTTATATTTTTAATAGAGACGGGGTTTCACCATGTTGGCCAGGCTGATCTCAAACTCCTGGCCCCAGATGATCTGCCTGCCTCAGCCTCCCAGAGTGCTGGGATTACAGGCATGAGCCATTGTGACTAGCCTCAGGTATTTCTTTACAGCAATGCAAGACTGACCTAACACACCTGGGTACCAAACAAATTCTTGGCTTCAAGAGGGATATTTTATAGTATGAAAATCTTCCAATCAATTTCCTACAAATGGAGGCTGAGACAGGCAATGAATCAGAGCTAAAACCACATAATAAAGCATGTAAATCCTTTAATGATGAGTAATTAAATGGTTTCTCCATGTATAATTTCAGAATTACTTGCATGATACTTTTTAGCCAAACAGTTCAGCTGCAGACACAAAGCATCAATGAAGGGAATGAACATCATGGATGACTCAGAAAAATAATTCATTACAATCATCTTTCAATTTTTACTGACAATAGGTTATTCAATCAGCTTTTGTGGTCATTAATACTGACATAGTGACTGACAGTTCTTTATCATCTGTGGGACTTCCTGTTTTCAGAACATTTGCAGGACTTTCCCAATGCAGACAAGACAATGAAGATTCTCAATTTAATTTTTTTATAAAGTCTTCAAGCTACAGTTAGTTTGAGTAGCTTGTTCTGGATAATAAAGCCTCAAATTATGAAACATCCTTGAGAGAACCGAAATTGAAAAAAATTAATTAACATTTACTGTTCAAGAGAATTTGACTGATACTATCAGAAACAGTTAGTTCTCCCAAGATTGATTCCAGGGGATATCTTTTCACCTATTTCCTATGAACTAGCCAGTGTAATTCGCATTCAGCTTTCAGCAATTGAGTGTGAATTAGCCATAGATCCTCCACTTGTCTGATTATTTTGAGGCTTCAAATCTTATTTTATCATTTGGTCAGGTGGTAGAGACCAGTTCATCTCTGTTAAACATTGCCATTCTTGCAACTTGCTTTCTCAATTTCTTGTGTAACATTAAGGAGAATAGACCAGTGCCTATGAATATGGCTTTATATGCATAGTTAATTTTGATAGCACTTTGTTCTCATGTTTCATTCCTGGAATTATTTGTGGTGAGTTAGAGAATATAGTGCCATGTTTTATCAATACATGACAGAGAAATAATTTTTTTCAAACTGAAAAGGACCATTTGACTAATAGGTCACAGAATCGCAATTACTATAGAAGTGCAGGTTATAATGCTGATAGAAAATTATTAATAATGGCATTTGATTTAAAACTGTTACTTTCTGAAACATTTCCCTCTATTGGCTAGTTTTCTTCAGGCAGAAACAAAAAAAAAAATGTCTAGCGTGGAGGATCAGCTAGGTCTAATTGCTTTAAAATTTTCCTGTCTGTACCTGAGGGTGAGACTGCCTTCTTTGGGCACATTGGGAATTTTTTTCCAGGCTTCTGAGGGACAAGGTTGAATGAGTGCAATTCCCAGAAAATAGGTGAGGTTTAGTGTGCTTTTTTTATATTTGAATGTCCTCCTATGAGGCACAGGCGTTAATCATTTTTGAAGGAAACTGGTCCAAAGCACTTAATGAAAATGTTTTGCTTCTGACCAGCTCAGCCTTTGCACCACTGGCCAGATCACGGAATTTTAGTTGCAGAACAGATTCAGCTCCAGAGAAATTATATCCAGTAATAGATATGCTGTTAAACTAAAATTTAGGATGATTTCAACTCCAGGTAACAACAACAACAACAACAAAAAACCCACTCAACTTGCTTTAAAAATAACAAATATATCCACTTCACACAAATTTTGGAACTAGTTATTGCCAGCCGCAGTTAGAGCAGAAAATCAAGAACATCAGTCTTTTAATGTTGACATCATCATGCTGGCTCCCCTCACAGGTTTATGTTTGCATGACAGCATTCAGAAGCAAGAAATAGATATGCTCTCTCAAAAGTCTTACTATTAGTAAGGGAAACCTTTCCCAGAACCTTCTCAGTAGATTTATGCTCACATCATGTTTGCCATAAATCACACACAAAACCAAAAGGTCAACCAAGATTGGTTTTGAGCAAGCACGAGTCATGGTGTGAGGTCCTCCTCCCTGGAAAGATGGGATCAGAGGAGTAGGATGGATACCTCGACAAAGAAAGGAGTGAACAGTGATGTGTAGGTAACAAATCATATGTGGTAAAGATATTGATATACCTGTATAATGTTTTTAATGTCAATTACTCAAAAAAATCAACACATCTGTGGTTTCTATTTGTCCTTATTGTTGGGTCTTGAAATAATGCTTCAAAATTTTAAAACATTGTCTCATATGTATATTGTCATGTAACTGGCCTTAATTGTATAAACCACACATGTGGGGTGTGCAAAAATCTAACACTGTTTTATAACATTATAACCTTGACACACTGTGTTAACTGGTCACAAAAAATTAATCTTATTTTTCAGAGGTTTATAGGGAACTTTATTTTTATTATTTTTTAATTATACTTTAAGTTCTAGGGTACATGTGCACAAAACAAAGTGAAGGTTTGTTGCATATGTATACATGTGCTGTGTTGGTGTGTTACACCCATTAACTCGTCTTTTATGTTAGGCATATCTCCTAATGCTATCCCTCTCCCCTCCGCCCACCCCATGACAGGCCCCAGTGTGTGATGTTCCCCTTCCTGTGTC
>NW_012119010.1:635929-676079 GCF_000951035.1 Colobus angolensis palliatus | reverse complement strand
TGGCCATTTTCATGATATTGATTCTTCCTATCCATGAGCATGGTATGTTTTTCCATTTGTTTGTGTCCTCTTCTATTTCACTTAGCAGTGGTTTGTAGTTCTCCTTGAAGTGGTCCTTCACATCCCTTGTAAGTTGTATTCCTAGGTATTTTATTCTCTTTGTAGCAATTGTGAGTGGGAATTCACTCATGATTTGGCCCTCTGTCTATTATTGATGTATAGGAATTCTTGTTATTTTTGCACATTAATTTTGTATCCTGAGACTTTGATGAAGTTGCTTATCAGCTTAAGGAGGTTTTGGACTGAGATTATAGGGTTTTCTAAATATTCAATCATGTCATCTGCAAACAGAGACAATTGACTTCCTCTTTTTCTATTTTTTTTTTTTTTTTGACACAGAGTCTCGCTCTGTCACCTAGGCTGGAGTGCAGTGGTGTGATCTCGACTCACTCCAAGCTCTGCGTCCCGGGTTCACACCATTCTCCTGCCTCAGCCTCCCGAGTAGCTGGGACTACAGGCGGCCACCATCACACCCGGCTAATTTTTTGTATTTTTAGTAGAGATGGGGTTTCACCATGTTAGCCAAGATGGTCTCGATCTCCTGACGTCATGATCCACCCACCTTGGCCTCCCAAAGTGCTGGGATTGCCGGCGTGAGCCACTGTGCCCAGCCTCTCTTTCTATTTTAATACCCTTTATTTCTTTCTCTTGCCTGATTGCCCTGACCAGAACTTAGAATACTATGTCAAATAGGAGAGATTAGAGAGGACATCCTTGTCTTGTGCCAGTTTTCAGAGGGAATGCTTCTAGGTTTTACCCATTCTGTATGATACTGGCTATGGATTTGTTATAAATATCTCTTACTATTTTGAGATATGTTCCATGAATACCTAGTTTATTGAATATTTTTAGCATGAAGGTGTGTCGAATTTTATCAAAGGCCTTTTCTGCATCTATTGAGATAATCAGGTGTTTTTTGTCATTGGTTCTGTTTATGTGATATATTACATTTCTTGATTTGCGTGTGTTGAACCAGCCTTGCAACACAGGGATAAAGCCGACTTGATCATGGTGGGTTAGCTTTTTTTGATGTGCTGTTGGTTTCTGTTTGCCAGTAATTTACTGAGGATTTTTGCATTGATGTTCATCAGAGATATTGGCCTGAAATTTCTTTTTTTGTTGTGTCTCTGCCAGATTTTGGTATCAGGATGATGCTGGCCTCATAAAATGAGTTAGGAAAGAATCATTTTTTGTGGGGATGGGGGATGGGGGGAAACAGAGTTTTGTTCTTGTTGCTCAGGCTGGATTGCAATGGCACAATCTTGGCTCACTGCAACCTCAGCCTCCCGGGTTCAAGTGATTTTCTTGCCTCAGCCTCTCGAGTAGCTGGGATTACAGGCATGTGCCACCATACCTGGCTAATTTTGTATTTTTAGTAGAGACGGGGTTTCTCCATGTTGGTCAGGCTGGTCTCAAACTCCCAACCTCAGGTGATCCATGCACCTTGACCTCCCAAAGTGCTGAGATCAGAGGCATGAACCACCACACCTAGCTGGAGTCCCCTTTTTTTTTCTATTGTTTGGTACAGTTTCAGAAGGAATGGTACCAGCTCCTCTTTGTACCTCTGGTAGAATTCAACTGTGAATCCTGGTCCTGGATTTTTTTTGGTTGGTAGGCTATTAATTACTGCCTTAATTTCAGATGTTGTTATTGGTCTATTCAGGGATTCAACTTATTCCTAGTTTAGTCTTGGGAGGGTGTATGTGTCCAGGAATTTATCCATTTCTTCTAGATTTTCTAGTTTATTTGTGTAGAAGTACTTATAGTATTCTCTGATGGTAGTTTGTATTTCTGTGGGATCAGTGGTGATATCCCCTTTATCACTTTTTATTGTGTCTATTTGATTCTTCTCTCTTTTATTCTTTATTAGTCTGGCTAGTCGTCTATCTTGTTAATTTTTTCAAAAAAAGAGTTCCCAGATTCATTGACTGTTTGAAGGATTTTTCATGTCTCTGTCTCCTTCAGTTCTGCTCTGATCTTAGTTATTTCTTGTCCTCTGCTGGCTTTTGAATTTGTTTGCTCTTGCTTCTCTAGTTCTTTTAATTGTGATGTTACGGTGTCAATTGTAGATCCTTCTCGCTTTCTGATATGACCGTTTAATGCTATAAATTTCTCTCTACATACTGCTTTAGCTTTAGCTATGTGCCAGAGATTCTGCTAAGTTGTGTCTTTGCTCCCGTTGGTTCTAAAGGACTTCTTTATTTCTGCCTTAATTTCTTTGTTTACCCAGTAGTTATTCAGGAGCAGGTTGTTCAGTTTCCATGTAGTTGTGTGGTTTTGAGTGAGTTTCTTAATCCTGAGTTCTAATTTTATTTCACTGTGGTCTGAGAGAATGTTTGTTATGATTTCTGTTCTGTTGCCATCGGTGAGGAGTGTTTTACTTTCAATTATGTGGTCAATTTTAGAATAAGGGCTATGTGGCACTGAGAAGAATGTATATTTTGTTGATTTGGGCTTCAGAGTTCTGTAGATGTCTATTAGGTCAACTTGGTCCAGAGTTGTGTTCAAATCCTGAATATCCTTGTTAATTTTCTGTCTCATTAATCTGTCTAATATTGATAGCAGGGTGTTAAAGTCTCCCACTATCATTGTGTGGGAGTCTAAATCTCTTTCTAGATATCTAAGAATTTGCTTTATCTGGGTTCTCCTGTATTGGGTGCATTTATATTTAGGATAGTTAGTTCATCTTGTTGCATTGATCCCTTTACCATTATGTAATGTCCTTCTTTGTAATGCCCTTCTTTGTCTTTTTTGATCTTTGTTGATTTAAAGTCTATTTTATCAGAGACTAGGATTGTAACCCCTGTTTTTTTTTTTTTTTTTTTTTTCATTTGCTTGGTAAATATTCCTCCATCCCTTTATTTTGAAGCTATGTGTTGCACGTGAGATGGGTCTCCTGAATACAGCACATCAATGGGACTTGACTCTTTATCCAATTTGCAAGTCTGTATGTTTTAATTGGGGCATTTAACCCATTTACATTTAAGGTTAGTGTTGATATGTGTGAATTTGATCCTGTCATCATGATACTAACTGGTTATTTTGCACATTAATTAATGCAGTTTCTTCATAGTGTCATTGGTCATTATATTTCAGTACGTTTTTGCAGTGGCTGGTACTGGTTTTTCCTTTCCATATTTAGTGCTTTCTTCAAGAGCTCTTGTAAGGCAGGCATGGTTGTGACAAGATCCTTCAGCATTTGCTTGTCTGTAAAGGATTTTATTTCTCCTTTGCTTATGAAAATTAGTTTGGCTGGATATGAAATACTGGGTTGAAAATTCTTTTCTTTAAGAATGTTGAATATTGGCCCCCACTCTCTTCTGGCTTGTAGGGTTTCTGCAGAGAGATCTGCTGTTAGTCTGATCTGCTTCCCTTTGTAGGTAACCTGACCTGTCTGTTTGGATGCCCTTAACATTTTTTCCTTTATTTTAACCTTGCAGAATATGACGATTATGTGTCTTGGGGTTGCTCTTCTCAAGGACTGTCTTAGTGGTGTTCTCTGTATTTCCTGAATTTGAATATGGCCTATCTTGTTAGGTTAGGGAAGTTTTCCTGGATAATATCCTGAAGTGTGTTTTCCAACTTGGTTCCATTCTCCCTGTCACTTTCAGGTACACCACTCAATCATAGGTTTGTTCTTTTCACATAGTCCCATATTTCTTGGAGGATTTGTTTGTTCCTTTTCATTCTTTTTTCTCTCATCTTGTCTTCATACTTTATTTTACTAAGTTGATCATCGATCTCAGGTATCCTTTCTTCTGCTTGATCAATTTGGCTGTTGATACTTGTGTATGCTTCACAAAGTTCTCGTGCTGTGTTTTTCAGCTCCATCAGGTCATTTATGTTCTTCTTTAAACTGGTTATTCTAGTTAGCAGTTCCTGTAACCTTTTATCAAGGTTCTTAGCTTCCTTGCATTGGGTTAGAACATGTTCCTTTAGCTCAGAGGAGTTTGTTGTTACCCACCTTCTGAAGCTTACTTATGTCAATTCATTAAACTCATCCACTGTTCAGTTTTTTCCCCTTGCTGGAGAGGTGTTGTGATCTTTTGGAGGCGAAGAGGCATTCTTGTTTTTGGAATTTTCAGCATTTTTGCATTGTTTTTTCCTCATTTTCATGGATTTAGCTACCTTTGATCTTTGATGCTGATGACCTTTGGATGGTGTGTTTGGATGGGCGTCCTTTTTGTTGATGCAGATGTTTTTGCTTTCTGTTTGTTAGTTTTCCTTCTAACAGTCAGGACCCTCTTCTGCAGGCCTGCTGGAGTTTGCTGGAGATCCACTCCAGACCCTGTTTACCTGGTTATTGCCAGCAGAAGCTGCAAAACAGCAAAGATTGCTGCCTGTTCCTTCCTCTGGAAGCTTTGTCCCAGAGGAACACCTGCCTGTTGCCAGCCAGAGCTCTCCTGTATGAAGTGCCTGTTGGCCCCTGCTGGGAGGCATCTCCCAGTCAGGAGGCATGAGGGTCAGGGACCCACTTGAGGAGGCAGTCTGTCCTTTAGTAGAACTCAAGCACTGTGCTGGGAGATTTGCTGCTCTCTTCAGAGTTGGCTGGCAGGAACATTTAAATCCATTGAAGCTGCACCCACAGCCGTCCCTTCCCCCAGGTGCTCTGTCCCAGAGAGATGGGAGTTTTATCTGTAAGCCTCTGACTAGGGCTGCTGCCTTTCTCTCAGAGATGCCCTGCCCAGAGACGAGGAATCTAGAGAGGCAGTCTCGCCCCAGGCACTTTGCCTCACTGCAGTGAGCCCAGTCTGAACTTCCCAGCAGCTTCCTTAGTACTGTGAGGGGAAGACCACCTACTCATGCCTCAGTAATGGTGAATGCCCCTCCCCCCACCAGGCTTGATCATCCCAGGTCGACTTCAGACTGCTGTGCTGGCAGTGAGAGAGAATTTCAAGCCAGTGATTCTTAGCTTGCTGGGCTCCATGTCAGTGAGACCTGCTGACCAAGACCACTTGGCTCCCTGGCTTCAGCCCCCGTTCCCGGGGTGTGAATGGTTCTGTCTCACTGGGGTTGCAGGTACCACTGGGGTATGAAAAACAAACAAACAAACAAGAACACTCCTGCAGCTAGCTCTGTGTCTGCACAAACAGCTGCCCAGTTTTGTGCTTGAAACCCAGGGCCCTGGTGATGTAGGCACATGAGGGAATCTCCTGGTCTGGGGGTTGCAAAAACTGTGGGAAAAGCACGATATCTGGGCCAGATAGCACAGTCCTTCACAGCTTCCCTTGGCTAGGAGAGGGAGGTCTCTGACCCCTTGTACTTCCCAGGTGAGGTGATGCCCCACCCTGCTCTGCTTGCCCTCCATGGGCTGCATCCACTGTCTAACCAGTCCCAATGAGATAAACTGGGTGCCTCAGTTGGAAATGCAGAAATCACCTACCTTCTGCATTGGTCTCACTGAGAGGTGCAGACTGGAGCTGTTCCTATTCAGCCATCTTCTATTAGAACCAGACCTGCGTTGTTGTTATTCCTTCATGCTGACAAATGCTGAACTGTTTTTTATCCATGCTGCCATCTATTATTGTATACCCTCTTCCCAAGTGTGAGGTTTCTTCGGGTCTACAAACATTTATCAGCTTTTTCCACATTTTTCAAATGTCCTCCAAAGGGCATTTGACACAGTGGATCTATCTCACATCCTTCTGGGGAAACATGGGAGTCCTGTCTCAGAGTCCCTGCCTAGGCACACGTGACATTCTATCCAAGTCCCTGCTTTCTATGGTGGCTCAAGGAACCCTAGGCCGTTCATCTTTCATATCTCCAGAAAAAGTGGGGCACACAAATCTACTGTCTGATACCTAAATTATCTTAGGGTTCTAATACCCCTCCCCTCCACTGGCTTAGCTAGTGGGAGAAGGATGCTCAGCCCTTTTGAGAAACCCACATTGCTAGTGTTATGGCTTCAACATAATGCTCAGAATCCTTTACAGATCTGAATTTTGAAGCTCAAAACAGAGGTGTTTTAGACCCATACACTTCTTTTGTCAAGCTATTTTCTTAGTCACAGGTTTCAAAAATCTATTTAGAAAGTTAAAAGCCTAGGGAAATTCATGTAGGAACTCTCACTTTTGCTTGACTGTGAAGAAGGTTGGAATATCAGGAAATGCTGTAGAAAGAGTGATAGACAAATTGTCTTCCAATTATCCTGCCACAGTCAATGAACTCATGAAAGTGTTATTTTTAATAGATAAAATGGTAGTGGCTAGGAAACAGTAAGGAAATGACCTCAATTAACGAGTGACCGGTTAAGGAAAGAGAAGAACTGAGAAGATCTCAGGTTTTGCATCTTGCTCCAGGTCTCTGAAGGTCCAATTGAGAATTATGTTTGGGCCAGTCACCCGCAGTGGGCAGAGTCCTCAGGCTTTTCCACCCACCCTCCATTTCTAGAGGATTTGAGGGGCTAGGTAGGTTACCTAGGGAGAGACTCAACTCAGGAATAAAGAGGGAATCAATTACCCTAAGTGGAAAACAGGATAAGTGCTTGGCCTCGGGTTCAAGGCAGAAGTTCAGTTCCAGGCAGAAGTCCAGTTCCCATGATATAAAATCATGGTCTTTGCTTTGGATGTCCCATCAGATAAGCATGACAGAGAGAAACATCAGCATGTACCAGGGCCCCAACAACCTACAAGGCAGATGTAATGCAGAGTCTGAGAAGTTGGAGGAATTGGGATTGCCTAATACCCATTGTAGGTTAGGCTTAGTTCTAGAAATGACATTGAGCAGAACAAGTTGGTAAAAATGATGTTGCCCCAATTATGCAGAGAAGAATGGGTGTTGATCACTTAGGGTCTGACATGAACCAGATGACACACTCAGTGGGGTAAGTGAAGAGAGCTTAATGAAGACATGATTTACAAAGGTGCAGATAGAGTTAAAGGAAATTAACTGAGGATAGTGATGCCCATCACAGGTAGTAAATAAATACGTAAGCGAGGTAATATTACTACTCCTAGGCCTGAAAGGGCCTGAATAGAGAGCAGCTTTAGGAGAAGATCACTCAATATGAGCTATGGGCTTTGGCCATGGAAAAGAGCCATTGTTAATCTTTGATCCAGTAGGGAGGGAGTTCAAGGAATAGATCAATTTCTCTATCCCCAAACTATGATCTCCTGCTGCTACCTCCTGTTGGCCAAACTTGAAGCCAGAGAGCAAGAAGCTCAGCTAAAGTGCTTCCAAGAGTAGTGTCCAGGCACAGCAGAGAGGGATAATGGATGAGTCTGAAGGGGCAAACAGCAAATGGCCAGAGCATTCACAGGTCCTGGGAACCAGGGTGGAGTGTATGTGTGTGTGTGTGTGCATGTACGTGTATGTGTGTGTGTATTCCTTCTCAAAATTGCTCTCATTTGCATTACTAAATTTTATTTTTATAATCTTTCAGAACTATTGCAAAGCTTTTGTATCCAAGATACTTTTTATCTATATTTTCAGAAGTTCTGGTCTTTGTAACTACATTTGTGTAGAATGTAGATAGAGTCTTTTACAATAAATCAAGCTTTGGTTGCAGAAAACCAGTGAATATTATTTCTCTACTTAGAGTTCCCCAAATTGGTCTTTGTTACCTTGAGTGTGTTGATATTTTGCTTCTATCAATAAGTCAAAGTCATAGATAAAATATATTTTAAGATAATGAAATCAGATGAAACTGTGCTTTCCAATATATAAGATGGGAGACTTAAGCAGTTGTTTTATCCAACTTGAGCTCCACTTTGAGACACACTGACTTGCTTCCTGTACTTTGTCTATCAGGAGGGCAATAAAGATCTGATGTAAGTGGGAGTGTGCAGAACTAGACATTGACTTCCCTTTGCAAAAGAATGTTACCTCAAGGGAAACTGATCATAAGAGGGAAATTAAATCTTCTAGTTCAATTATGGATTTACAGCGAGGAAATTCTATTTTTCCCTGAATAGGCTCAGGAATCTTGTGTGACTTTGAAGACAAAGACACACCAGGTACTGTGTAGGTCAGTTAGCGAATTAAATGACAAAGTAGAAGTTGCCAAAAGAGGTAGATAACAAAACAAATGAAAAATAATTTATAGAAAATAAGTAAAGTGCTATTAATGGCAGTAGTCTACATTTTATCCCTGTCCAAACCAGGATTAGAACAAGTGTGAGACACAGCAGTAGGTGGAGACTTGGAGTGAAGGATGAAAGTGCTCATTTCAGGAGCTGAGGCCTCATTAGTGTGGGAGATGGCACTGAGGAGCAGAATGAGATAGGGACAGGCACATCATTGCTCTGTGATAGTGAGCAGTTTATGTCCCTTCCCTGGTCCTATTGATAAAAGGGCCTGAAGGGGTAAGAATAGAAAGTGGCTTTAGGAGGGGATCATGCCATATGAGTTATGGCTGATGTGATGATAACATCTGCCTCATTCACAACAGTAAAAAAAATGCTAACATTCAAGGGTTCCATCTGTAAGACAGCATAATTCAGTCTGTTAATTTTTTATGTTTGGAGGAATTTTTTACAGGTATGGAGGAAAGGTAGAAAATGTTTTCTTGTGGATTTCATAGATAAATTTCTAGGAGTGTTATGAACATTGCTTCATTTAGAGGGATTGACTTGGGCCTAATTAAAGACTGGTTTGGTAAAATGGTATTTATTACTATCAGCTATATCCCAGGAATTAGCAGTGAGTACAGTAATGAATAATTTGAACAATCGGTTTGACAGATGGTGAGACAGGGCAATACTGTGTCATTTCTTTAGAGAGAAAAACAGAACAGAGTCCAGTTAGATAGTTGTACTATGACTCACTAAGCCTGTAGCATAAACAGAGTGTGAATATTACAGATGCATCACACCAAGTGGAAGGCAGGAAGAGAGACGTAGAAGACTTTAGCACGTAACACGGCTTTCTGAATGACTCAATTTTCTGATCCTATGCATGATCCTCCATCTTCAACTTCAACTCTCTTCTTACCTGCATGTGTTTTTTTAATGTAAATTTTGGCTGGCCCTACTGGTCTATTAACTGAGATTTAGCTGGGGAGAGTATGAACAGGAATTATGTTAAAGACTGATTTGATTTAGGTTTTCCTCTTTAAATTATTATTTTGTGTTGCCTTTAGCATACTGTGTGGCATCCTAGACACTGGAGGGTCAGTGCAAGTATCTCTGCCTTTGTCTGTTAAGATCAGTCAACATACTGGAAAAACATCACCTATGTCTCCCACCAGCACTCGTGGCTTGGGGTTCAGGTCTTTGGATGGTAAGTCTGGTGGTGTGAGGCAGCTTATCAGCTTCTATGTGCTATTTATGTCCTAGAATTGAGAAATTTTGTGCAGAATTGAAATGATTTCTTCTATTCATGAAATCTTTTTATTATGACATAGAAATCTTTATTTGCATTTAAAATTTACCTTTGAGGTTTTTGTTGTTGTTGTTGTTTTGTTTTTTTGTTTTGTTTTGTTTTTAGACAGAGGTCTCACTCTGTCACCCAGGCTGGAGTGCAGTGGTGCTATCTCAGCTCACTGCAACCTCTGCCTCCCAGGTTCCAGCCATTCTCATGCCTCAGCCTCCCGAGTAGCTGGGATTACACACCATGCTAATTTCTGTATTTTTAGTAGAGAAGCGGTCTTGCCATATTGGCCAGGCTGGTCTTGAACTCCTGGATTCAAGTGATCCACCTGCCTGGGTCTCCCAAAGCGCTGGAATTACAGGTGTGAGCCACCATGCCCAGCCACCATTGAGATTGCTAAAAGAAAACTGGGCCATATCAGTTTAGTCTTCCAATGCTTAGAACTCTGAAGGAAAAAAAAAAAAAAAAAAAAGCAAAGTGAGAGAAACCACAGAAAACATCCTCAGATGACTCTTGAACCAGCAGTTCTTGGGTCTCACAGGCCATCAGTTCAAGGACAACACTCTGTCCATTAATATTTTCTTCAGAATTCTAGCATCCTTAAAGATGCTGCCTTTAAAATCATATCATTCTTGAAATTCCCTTCTTCAGTGAAACCCTTCCTCGTCACTCTAGAGAGAAGATACATCTCCTTTTTCCTAAATAATTTAAAACTCAATTCTTTTGCTAGTTGTTGGATACAGACCCTATGTTTCCTTGACCTTTTTGAATACCAATGTCCACCTTTCAACTGGAAGCCCCTGGAGGTAAAGATGATGCCATATATGTTGGAATTCCCCATCATTCATAATATGTTCTTGATAAGTATATGTCTAAATAATTGATTTGTTAAAAGTACATGTTCGACTTTTTATTCATTTGGTCAAAAAGTTTTTTTAGTGCCCTTTCCATTAACAACACACTTCATGAAATGATTGACACTGTCAAGGTGTATCAACTGGGGATCAATAACTCTGAGCATCCACCTGTGGTCTTAGTGGTAAGATCAGAAATGGTACCTTAATTTTTAAGTAATAAGTTAACTTTTTATTAAAGCATAACTATTAGGAATACACTCTGGACTGGTTAGTTTTCTTCCTGACTGGCTTTTCCCTGTGCTCACATTCAGGCAGTGACCCTCAATACCAAAGAAATTTGTCACACAAGAGAGTTTTATTGCTTCTCACCCAAGCAGTCAAAATTCTTTGCCAAATGTCAAAGCTGTAAATACTAATGGATTGTGTAGATGTGTTTTTGGAATTCAAAATTGAAGTATATACTATATTTGTCGGAAAATACATGGAATGCAAAGTTCCAGGCCTTATGTTTTTCCAAGTACCTAGTAGAAAGAACTGGATAGAGTGGGCTCAAGATGAGCGCTCCTAAAATATGATAGTCCACCTGGATGCATTAGAGAGATTTGGGTTTTCTTTCTTCATTCCTCCAGTGTGCATTTGACAAATAAATGATTTTATAACCCTCAAATTACTTCTTCCTCCTTTCCCCTGATCTGCTGGTTCATAAAATTCAAACCAGTGGAATCATGCTTCCCAGTTAATTAAATAATGTTCCCAAAATTCCTGGGTGAAAATACACATGACTTACACATGCACACACACACGGACATGCACAACTGAACTTCTGCCTAGAACCTGAGGTCAAGCCCTTATCTTGTTCCTCACTTGTAGTAAGTTGATTGCTTCTTGATATGTGAGTTGAGCCTCTCTTGATAACTTACCTGGCCCCTCATATTTACTAGGACTAGAGAAATCTGCCTCATCTTGCCAATCCTGTCCATCACTTCTAGCCCCCTTGTTCTCTAATGGTATGTAAGGATCGAAGTACTAGATTTGTTTATGTTTTTGTCTTTGCCCACTAATTGATTGCCTGTGTAGATTTCTAACTACCAGTGGCTACAAGACCACCCTATCTATTAATAGGTTATTAATAATATCCATTTTCCTTTTAGGAATTCCTTCTGCTTCCATTCTCACCTCGAGAAATTGCATGGAACCTCCCTGATGCTGAGTCTTTGCCTGAGATTAATCACCTTTGGGCTGTGGGCAACTCTCTGGACACCATATTCTGCCAGCCTGGTTTCAGTCCCCTGTGCCCACCTTAATATAGACCATCCGTTTTCACTGTGGCTACCTTCTACTGTGTGCAAGCTGCATTCTTCCTTTCAAGGCATTTTACTTAAACTTTTAAAGACCCTGCCCCTCCCTCAGTTGGAGATGCTCTTGAGGAACAACAAAGGGCACTTGCCCATTAATTGCTAGGTGTTTTCCCCTCCCCCCTTGCCCTATGTAAGCTGGTCCAGAACAGAGCAAATATTTTAGACACTTCAAAAAAGAAGGCCCAGAATGAATGACTCTGAATAATGAGCACAGAGAAGACGTGATGTGAGGCAGACTTTTTTAAGTGAAATGTTATGTATGAAGTAACACTTCAGCCTCCCACTCCTTCCTCCATCATCTCACAAAATCTTTCATAAAATGTCCATTTCTCAGTAGTGCACTGAGGAAGTAGAGCTATCTGCCTTGTGCTTGAAGCTTCCTGCTTTGAGGTGTTGTGGGGTGAAAGCAAATGTTGCCTGTGAGGTCCATGCCATATGGATTAGCATTTCTTTTCCAAACCAAGGAAGACAGAAAACAGCTTTTCTTCCAACGTGTCTTTAATTATCTGTCTACTTTCATAGGGAAAACAGTTTTTAGCCTGAGAATTGTTGATTAAATTTCTTAGTTCCAGAACTCTATGTTTGTAGCAAAAACAATAAAACAACCTACCAAAATATCAAAGCACTGATTAGCTAGTTGTTTTGCTAGCTGCTTTTGTTTATTTGTTTAAGGGAACAATTGTTTTGGTATCAGGAAGACACAACTAAATTGTCTGCATACCTTGGGTATGCCAGAGGGAGTAGACCCAGGCAACAAGGACTGTTTCCCCCTGGTTATGCTCCGTCACTGAAAGTACTCTTGTCTCACAACAAAAGATTTTTAAGGCAAGATTGGTAGTAGGAGATTTAAGTTATGATGTAATTTGGAAAGAAAGCATTTGGCATTTCAAGGTTTCATGCCTTTCTTGGAGTGCATGCAAGTGTTAAAGAAATGAGAAATCAGGCTTTATCAGAAATTTGGAAAAATTGGGACAGCACATTTTCTAAAACTAAACTCTGGATTTATTTCATGGGAATCCGAGTTACAGAAAAATAAATAAAAAATTCTGGCTTTTCATTTCTCAATTGATATTAAGATAAAATTCAAAAATCTTACAAGGCTTTCTATGATCTTGCTCCTGATTCCTCTCTGAGTGCCTCTCCATCCTTGTTCTCCTGCTAAATCTCTGGCCTCTAGCCACAATGCTGTCCTTAAAGTGTCACAGACAAGCCAAGCATGCTCCTACCCCAAGGTCTTTGCATTTGCTCCTCCCTTTAGGGAAATATGTTCATATATGATTATCCCTCTTACTTCACTTGAGTTAGGTCTCTCCTCAAATAGTAATTCATTGGAAAACATTCCTTCTACTCTAGGTAATTCAGCAGGTTCCAGGACTTTTTAAATTTTTTAACCCATCTACGTTCTTATAAGTCACTATTATCTGACCTTGTATTTAGTAACTATTTACTTTTTATTGTTTGTTTTCTCTATTAAGAGACAATAACTTTATCTTGCTCAGTTTATTTTACTCCCAACTTCTAAGAAAATGCCTTAAACATGTAGGTGCTCAATAAATATTTGTGGATTCAAAGAATGAAAGAATGAATGACTATAACCCTGTTTGTAAATAAATCTTTCATTTTTCAAATTAGTCTATTTCAGGATGAGCAATGAAGATATTGCTCTCAGTAAAATTTGTATTCACCACCATACCCTGTACATGTTGACCTCAAAAGTTGCCACCATTTAGGTTTGGGAGATAGAATAGATTCCCAGCATTGCCTAAAAGATACTAGATGGCAGGTAAGTTTGTATACAGGCCCACAATAACCAGTTTACCCACAAATGAACCTGAAATTTACACATTTTATATTCTAAAATGTAACATATCACTTCCTCTACAAATAGATTAGTCTTTTCTTATAAATAACATAAAATGCATGGAAACCTAACAATCCATCTTTCTGAAACTGATTCATAAATATGCCTATTTTTAAATAATAGCTAAAATTGACCCTTTTAAAATATAAAACAGCCATTTATAGTAAAATTAGAGTTGTACAATCATAACCACAACCTAATCTTAGAACATTTTCATCACACCAAAAGGAAACCCTATACCTATTAGCATATTAGCACTCACTCCTCATCTCCCTCTGATAATTACTCATCTACTTTCTGTCTGCACAGACTTGCCTATTTTGGACATTCTATATAAATATATGGGCTCTTAGGATGACTTCTTTCACTGAGCATAAAATTTTAAAGGTTTGTCTAAATTATAGGATCTATCAGTCTTCATTCCTGTTTTATTGATGAATAATATTACATTGTGTGGGTATAGTACATTTTGACTTTCTATTCATCAGTTGGTAGACATTTGGCTATCATGAATAATGCTGCAGGAGCATTCATGTACAAACCTTTTTGCAGATATATGCTTTCCATTCTCTTGGGTGCATGCTTAGCAGTGAAATTTCTGGAACATATGGGTAACATTGTTTAACATTTTGAGAAACTGCCAGAATGTTTCCATAGTGGCTTTACCACATTATATTCCCACAGAAATGTATGAGGATTCCAATTTCTCCACATCCTTGCCAACACTTGTTATTGCTGTTTTTTGAATTCTAGTCATCCAAGGGGGTGTGAAATAGTATCTTATTGTGGTTTTGATTTGCATTTCCCTAATGAATAATAATGTTGCACATCTTGTCATATGCTTAGGGCCATTTGTATATCTTCTTTGGAGAAATGTTTATTCAAATACTTTGCCCATTTTCCAGTTGAGTTGTTGACTTTTTATCACTGATTTGAAAGTATCCTTTATATATTCCTATTAAAATTTCATTACATATGTGATTTTCAAATATTTTACCTATTCTTTAGGTTGTCTTTTCTATCTTGATGGTGCCATTTTAAGCACAACATTTTCAAACTTTGGTGAAATACATGTAATTTTTCTCTAAACATTTTTTTCTAAAATTTTGTCACTTTTGTTTTTGTTGTCATAGCTAAGAAACCATTGCTTAGTCCAAGGTCAGAAATCTACTCATAATATCTTCTTCTAAGGGTTTTATAATTTTGTTATTTATATTTGAGTCGCTGACCCATTTTGAGCTAATTTTTGCATATGCTGTGAGGTGGAGGTACAAATTCATTCTTTTGCATCTGGATATACAACTGTTTCAATATCGTTTGTTAAGGAGACTATTGTTTCTTCTTGGAGTGGTCTCGGAAGCCTGTCAACAACCTATTGACCACAGACATAAGGGTTTATTTTTGAAATCTGATTTATATTCTATTGCTCTATATGTCCTTGCACCAGTACCACACTGTCTTGATTACTATTACTTTGTAGCAAATATCAAAATTTGGAAGACTAAGTACTCCGACTTAATTCTTCTTTTTCAAGATTGTTTTCTGTCTACTGGGCCCCTTTTAATTTTCTCTAAATTTTAGAAATGGCTATTCAATTTCTGCAAAAAAAGACAGAATTTTGAGCTAAAGTTCACTGAATCAACATCAATTTGGGTATCATTAACATGTTAACAATACTAAGTTTTCAGATTCATGAAAATAGGATGTCTTTACATGTGAAGAAGACATGTATTTATGTCTTCTTTATTTTCTTTCAACAATGTTTTATAGTTTTAGTCATGTAGGATTTATACTTCTCCTGTTAAATTTATTCCTAGGTATTTTATTTTTTGATATTATTATAAATGGGATGTTTTCTTAATTTTATTTTTGGATTGTTAATTGCTATTGTGTAGAAACGTAATTAGTTTTGTATTTTCACCTTATATTCTGCAAATGTGCTATAATATTTATTCATTTCAATAGTTTTTTTATTGGATCTATATAGTAGATCATGTAATCTGCAAACAGAGATCATTTTACTTCTTCCTTTCCAATCTAGATAGCTTTTATGTCTTTTTCATACCTGTTTACCCTGTAGTAATGTTGAATAGAAGTGATGAGAGTGAACTTCCTAGTCTTGTTTTGAATCTTATGGCAAAACATTATTTCACCCTTAAGTGTAACATTAGCAATGAGTTTTCCATAGCTCTTTTCTTTCCTCTTTCATACTATTCTTGTCATACAAATTACATGTCTGTATATTAGAAGACCATCGACACAGTTTTATAATTATTGTTATTTGCCATTGTTTTTCAAACAAAGAAGAGGAAAAAGAGAGTTTCAAACAAAAAAATTATGCTTTACAAAATATTTACCTATTTAATCAGTGTTTATTTACCAGGGCTGCCATAAGAAAGTGTCACAGGCTGAATGGTTTAAACAGCACACATTTATTTTTTCACTGTTCTAGGGGATAGAAGTCTGAGGTCAAGATATCAGCAAGTTTGGTTTCTCCTGAAACCTCTCTCATTGGCTTGTAGATGGCCACCTCCTTGTTATGTCCTCACACAGCCTTTGTTTTGTCAATGTACATTTCTGGTGTCTCTCCCTACTCATATAAGTACACCAGTCATATTGAATTAGGACCCACACTAATGATCTCATTTTAACTTAATCATAACTTTAAAGATCTTATCTCCAAATCCAATTACATTCTGAGATACTGGGGACTGGGACTTTAACTTGTGCATGTTGAGGGAACACATTTCAACTCATAACAATTACATTTATTGATGCTGTTTATTTCTTTGCATGGATTCATATTACCTTCTAGTATCGTTTGTTTCTGGGGGACTGAAATACTCTCTTTAATATTTACTTCCTGTTGGGCAGATCTACTGATAATAAATTCTTCATTTTCTTCCTTTATCTGAGAATGTCTTAATTTCCTTTCACTTTTAAAAATAACTTTTCTAGACATAGAATTCTTGGTTGATAATATTTTTCTTTAAGCACTCTGTATATATCATCTCATTGCCTCTTGGCTTATATGGCTCCCAATGGGAAGTCAGCTGTTAAACTTCATGATCATCCCTTATACATGATACATCACAGTTTCCTGCTGCTTTCAAGATTCATTTTGTCTTTGCTTTGAACCATTTAACGGTGTTTAGGTGTGTATCTCATTGTATTACTTTACTTGGAGTTTGTTGAGTTTCTTGGATGTGCATATTAATTTTTTATCATATTTGGCACATTTTAGCAATTATTTATTCAAATATTCTTCCTACTCCTCTCTTTTGCCTCTCTTCTGAGGTCCCATTATGCATATCCTGGTGTGCTTGATAGTGCCCCACAGCTCTATGAAGCTATGTTCATTTTTCTTCATTCTTGTTTTTTTTTTTAAATTCTCAGACTGTATATCTTCAATTGCCCTATCTTGAAGTTCACTGATTTTTTTCTTCTGCCAATTCAAATCTGTTGTTGAATCACTCTAGTTTTTAATTTCATTTATTTTAGTTTTTAACTCCAAAATTTTATTGGTTCATTTATATAATGTCTTCCTCTTTATTGATAGCCTCTATTTAGTGAGACATTCTCATATTTTCTTTTAACCTTTTAGACATGATTTTTCTTCATTTCTTTGAACTTTTTTATCATAGTTTACTTAAAGTATTGGTCTAATAAGTCAAAAATGTCGGCTTCTGTGGAGACAGTTCCATTGACTAGTAGATTTTTCCCCCTTTGTATCAGCCATACTTTCCTCTATCTTTGCATGTCTTATAAGTTATGGGTGAAAGTCATTTTAAGTAATGATTATCAAATATCAATTTTGTGAATTGTTTTTTCCTTCCTTCCCAGCACTTGGTATTGCTGCTATTTGATTTTTTCATTGTTGTGAATTTGTCTAGTGACTTTCCTTGACTAATTTTATAAAGTTTGTCTTCTTTGTGCAGCCACTGGAATGTGTCTGCTTCATTGGTTTAGTGGTCAGCTAGTGACCGGACAATGATTTCCTTAAATGCCTTTGTCCCAGCCTTTGTCAGGTACACCTTCAATGTCCCAGCAATGTGCAACTCTGTTAGACTTTACTTCCTGCCTCATAGTTAGCCATATGGGAAAGTATAGGGTCTTCTTAGGCCTTTCCCAGGCATGCATATAGTCCTGTTTATGTGCATGGCCTTCTAGAATTTCTGGAATAAGTCAACACTTTTCAGAGCCCCCATAGACATCTTATTTCTCAGTTATTCCTTTGAAGTTTTTTGCTGAGCCACTTGTTTGCTACAAATGGGAGCACTGCCTCAAGTAACTGCTATGTTCAACAATTGCTGCTGATTATTTTAGACTGATGTCCTGGGGATTGGGCTGTTCATACTGTGTGCATCCTGAATTAAATCAAATAAAGATAAACCCTGGGAATGGGGGCTTTTCCAGTGTCTTAGTCAGTTCAGGCTTCCATAACAGAATACAATACAGTATGTGGTTTCCACAGCAAACATTTATTTCTCACAGTTCTTAAAGCTAGGAAGTCCATGTCCAAGATACTGGAAGAATCAGTGTCTGATGAGGGCCTACTTCCTGGTTCATAGATAGCTGTGCTCTCGCTGTGTCCTCACATTGTAAAAGGGGTGAAGGAACTCTCTGGGGTCTTTCATAAGGGCACTAATCTCATTCATGATGGCTTTACTCTCATGACCTAATGTCTCAAAAGTTTCACCTCCTAACACCATCACTTTAGGTATTAGGATTTCAACACATGAATTTGGAGAGGGGACACAAACATTCAGTTCATAACATCCAGTGATCTTCCAGACAGGTCAGATAGTGGCAACTCTCTGCAGATGGGACTTTTGGGGAACCCCAAACTCTACCTCATCTTCTTTAGAGGCTCCTAGGCTGCTGGTTTTTATTGCTACCATGGTGGTAAAACTGTTGGTTTCAAGAAAGCTGCAGAACTCAAAGAGGAGGATAGAATAGGGCAAGTTAAAATACCACAAACTTCAAGTTTTCACCACAATTCAGTCATTTTCCTTGAATAAATGTTCCTTAAATTATTGTGAGCCTTTCATTAATTTCCAGAGCTCTGAATAAGTTGATTTGTCGTGTGTGTGTGGGGGTGGGGGGGTAAACATTCTCATCGCTGTTGTAGAAGAGCAGGTTTTCAAAGGCTCTTATGGCAATGTTTCAGAAGTGCTTCTTCTCCGTCTGTTTTTTTAATACACAGTCATTTTTTAACTGGCCAGAGCTGGAACTCAAACCTCAGTAATGTGGCTCAGTACTCACTTAAGGCCACACCTATTGTCTTATTTTCCCAAATAAGTTGTAATGAGAAACACTGAGGCAGAGTAACTGCTGGTCAGGGAAAGTAGCCAAGTGCTGCTCAGTTGGAAGGTGCTCTTGGTAACAACTTGCTGACTATGAGAAAGTAAGGAAGTACTCCTCCCATTGAAAGGAAGACAGAGAGGGAGGAGGGCAAGGGTTCCTAATCTCAGGCTAAATTCCTGGAGCCCAGGAAACTGAACATAGATGTAAAGCTAATGCTTCCTCAAGTTGTTACTGGCCTTAGAGAATAAAGGAGACTAAAGGGAAGTGCATGAGAGGCAGAAGACCGCCAGTGACCAACAGCTGAGAGTTGTTCCCATGGCGTTGCGAGAGAAAGGGGAAGTGAAGGCAGCATGAAGGAAAGGGAACTTCCTGCAAGTCCCAGTTAATACTGAATATTTGCTAATACCTGGCTGCTTTTACCTGAGGGACATAGGTGAGTTGGCACTGCCTATAAAACTTTCCTATTAGTTGTTTATTACATTTTTTTACATTCAATTTTGTCAACATATTTTCAAATATTCAGTTGTAAGGGAATTTTTCTTTTAACTCTCTGTGGAAGCTTGGACATTACTTTATTCAAACTTGAGTAGCATATGGACAAAGCAGTGAATACTTCTCCAGTGTCAGAGTTGAATTATCCAAAGCAGTTTCCGAATGAGTGATACCATTTTTCATCCCTTGTTACATGCTTCACGGGGACTCCTGCTATTGCTGGTGGTGGTAGTTGTTGACTTTGCCTCTGTGCAATTAATTTTCAAGTGGGCTGGCCCATGTGTGTTAAGATATATATTTTCACTCAGAAGAACTACTGGATAATGAGACCAATTAATTTTTGAATTTGATTTCTCTTTCAAAGATCAGGCAGCAAGGAGTAACCAAACACTCCTTAGTATTAAATGTTTCATTTTATAATACCCTTGAAACTAGTATATTTTGAGACTCTTGAAAAACACATCAATTGTTTGTCATAAAACAGAATAAGGTTAAAGTCAACATGGAAGTGTAGAAGGAGGGAGATTTATTTAAGTTTTGAGAATTATTTGAATCAATTTAGACATATGGATAAGACATTAATGAACTAAAAAAAAAAAAAAACCCTTAGGAATAAATCCCTTTGGAGGATTCATCCTCTAAAGACATTGGACCAAAGATAGAGATTTCTGCCAAAACTCATCCACCCTGGAGTAGGGGAGTGCAAGAAATGCCACAGGAAACACAAATATGTAAGTACTCCTTTAGTTGGGAAATAAAGAATTTGTCAAAGGGATAGAGTGTGAATATTTTTTAAGAACATTTCTTTGTGGGAGGAGAGTATGAATTTTTACATAAAGGCAAGGTATGCTGCCAAAGTGTGGAAAGAAACCTCTCATTTTTAGAAACTTGGGAATCCCAGGGCATTGCTTGGTAGGGCAGAAAAAGTAGCTACTAAATGGTCACCAAGTGTGGAACAGGAAGGTAACAGGTCTTCACAGCAGAATTAAAACTATACTTGGAGGCACGATAGGGTCAGTTAGCAAATCAAGCAATGTAAAAGATGTTCTCATAAGGCTGTCGGTCCAGAAGGTATTTTAAGCTAATTAGGAAATGAAACTCTGCCAGACCCAGTGGCTCATGCCCGTAATACCAGAACTTTGGAAGGCAGTGGTGGGTGGATTGCCTGAGCTCAGGACTTCCAGCCCAGCCTGGCCAACATGGTGAAACCTCGTCTCTACTAAAAATACAAAAAAGTTCTCCTGGTGTCGTGGTGCACGCCTGCAGTCCCAGAACCTGGGAGCAGAAGGCTGCAGTGAGCTGAGATCATGCCACTGCACTCCAGCCTGGGTGACAGAGAAAGACTCTGTCTCAAAAAATAATAATTAAAGAAAAGGAAAAGAAAACAAGGAAAATTAAACCCTTTCTTCCAGGCAGAAGCTTGGCTAGTGGAGCCCAGGGAGGGTTCCATCCTTCACTGTCCCCACTCCCCAGGAGGACACTTTGTGGCCAGCACATCCTGTAAGCCTTATTCTCCTTTACTGGTGCAGCACTTGGGTTTTTATAAAAATGGGCAACCGGTTCCTCGGGTTCTATCCTTAATCTCTTCCTTTGAGGTAGCTTGGCTTGAGGCCCCCTTTTCCTCCTTTGTTGCCTGTTCAAGGAAGAGTGTATAAGTGGGCCTGGGTGCTGCAGACACAGGAGAGTTGGTGCCAAGCTGCCCCTCTGCTCAGTTTCAACCGATGGGGTGCTGGGTGTTCCTGGACTCAGTACGGCTTTTGGGCTATGTCACCTACCAGACCCCATGTTTCTAGTCAGCAATGATACTCCCAAATTATGTCTGCTCCTGTGGCCATGTCCATGAACAGAACTCCCCCATAGCTTTGACCTTAGGACTGGGCGGCTCCATCATCACCTTCCCACTACTGCCTCTCCCAAAAACACACCTGGATTGTCCATCCATATATTTCTCCTTTCAAATAATCCCACAGCACAATGGCATGCCAGTGCCTCCTTCCCCTCTGCTTCCCCTCCACTTTGCTCATGCAGAACAGTTTCATCTCCCAGTGCTATCCCAGGGCCAGATCCCACAGGCTCATGCTTCCCATGCTTAGCAAAGCATCTCTTCAACCAAGGCTAGGTCCTTCACAGAATTTTCTATTAGCTGCTGGAAAAATGATACTTCATTCAAATAGTTGGAATACACCTATCACGTCTAGAAAAGCTGACTACAAAATGCCCTCCCTCTTTAAGAGGGGCTCCGGATAGGTCCATTGGCTTCTTACTACATTCTCAATGCCTGATACATGGCTGATTCTCCATTATTATTCTCAATTGCTTGTTCAATAAATGTGTAAAATGAATGAACAAATGAGATCTATGTATCTAGTCATCAAGAGGGTGAGAGAGAATAGGGGGATACATTAGGTGACAAGAAGAACTTTGTATGGCACTTTCTTTTGACCCCTCACCAAGAAAGGGCTGGGGAACAAGAGCTCTGTTCTCTGGACACTGGCCCAGGTGGCAGCTCTGAGGCTCTCCAAGACTTAAGTTATGGGCAAGTGGATCCTCCCATGCTGGGTATAGAGAGCAGGCAGGAGGGCCACAAGAACCTTTACATGTGTGTCTAAAAAGCCCAGGCCATTTCCTGGAGAAGCATCATCAGTTTCCTCCTGCAATCCCCACAGTGATCAAGGAAATCAGAAAATCAGGACAACTGTGCCCACCCATTGCCTATTGGAGCAAAATCCTGCTTAGAGAACAGATGGGGAATTAGTCAACACAAATCAGCATCACCAGTGGCACTCTTTGAATTCCAGTGTTGAAGGCTACAGAAGTCTCCTGTTTCCCAACCTTTGGGACCGCAGATACAAGAAGCACAGGACGCTCCGGGAAAAGAGCTCCAGTAGGCGGGACTTGGAGGCCCTGAAGGTGTCTACGGTGCTGAGCACTGCCCCACTGCAGCCTTGCAGTGTCAGTAGTGAAACAGCGTCACCAGTGTTGAATGTCACCCTGGCACACGCCTCTTATGACTTATCTCTAGCCTCTGATCCACACATCCTTTTGGGAAATGTGTAAATGCACCTCCCTAATGCCTCAGTCACTGCCTCAGCGCTGAGGAAGGTTTACATAATCTCCAGTATGCCAGAGAAAGTGGAGACCCTTTTGAAAGGCATGAGAGTTTCAAGTCTCAAAATATTCTAGATCTTATAGGTGGCAAAAGAAAGAATAAACCTACAGGAATAAAGGGATATTTGAACCAGATAATTGTTTATTTGGAAAGGTCTGGAGAGGTTGTCCATCCAGCTTTCTTTTTCTGTCACCCAGGTTGGAGCGCAGTGGCGCGATCTCAGCTCACTGCAAGCTCCGCCTCGCGGGTTCACGCCATTCTCCTGCCTCAGCCTCCCGAGCAGCTGGGACTACAGATGTCCGCCACCATAGCCGCCTAATTTTTTGTATTTTTAGTAGAAATGGGGTTTCACCGTGTTAGCCAGAATGGTCTTGATCTCCTGACCTCGTGATCCGCCCACCTCGGCCTCCCAAAGTGCTGGGATTACAGGCATGAGCCACCGCGCCTGGCCCGTCTCAGCTTTCTTATTTGGAAGCAAGCAGTGAGGGGAAATGTCTGTATTCTTAGTGCAGTGCTCTTTAGTCCTTTGAAATTAGTCAATGGGATTTTGTATAACTTTATTCTTGATGGTTTTTACTGTAAGCCAAGTTTTTCTTTGATTTTCCAATATACAATCAGATTAATGAATATGCTTTTGCCAGCTCCATCCACAGAGCCCCCGACAAAGCTCGCATGCATGTTCCCAGGAAGGACAGGGTCCTGACTCTGGTCTGTGGCATGGTTGGGAGGGACCTGTGAAAGTGTTTTTGCCATGCCCTGAAGCTCCTTCTGGCATGGATAGCTAACCGAGTCTGCAGCAACGGGCTTATTGAAGTTCAAAGAACAAAGAAACAGACATTCAAAACAAGACACTGGTGGATAATTTAAATCATTTGATTGATCAGCACCTTTTTCTTTCATGGTACTAAAAAAGACTTTTAATAGGAAATCTATACAGCTTATCTGTGAAGATCTACTGGGAATTGACGATCTACTAAGGGAAGCCTAAGAATTTTAAGAAGCTTTATTTTCTGTAATGTGTTTACTTGAAAAGAATATAAGGAGCTTGTTGAGGATAACTGAGGTTAAAATGTAAATAATTAGGAAGCAATCATTGTTGGTTATAGGCATGAGTCAGTTATGAAAAGGAAAAGCAAAACTTATAAAATAACTATTTAAATAGACTATAGTACTGGCAAAATCAGTCTAATAACAGTTATTTTTCCTGAAACTAAAGATATTTATTATGATTACAAAATAGGAGTTTCTATTTTATTAATTAGGCTAATGTTTTCTTTTGTAATTTAAAATTGTATAAATGTTTTCTTCTTCGCTTTTTAAAAGTTAAGGCATGCATATGTTAAAAATTCACTGTGTCCATAAAATTATAGGATGACAAAGGAATCTCCCACTTTTCCTGCCCTTTACCCACCAGTGCCCTGGTCATCAGTGCAGCACTAATGTTTTCTACACATATAGGCAAAAAGGTGACAGAATCTTGGGTTGAATCAAGTTTTGGTATCACTGTGCCCTAGAGTAAGGAAGAAAGCTAATAGGTGATGATTTGAAAGTAGAAAACTTGAAATTGAGATTTGTTATTAATTATTACTTACTTAAATACTTACTATTAATATAAGACATGTGTTACACTAAGCCTTTTATTTGGATTACTATTTAATTATTCTAACAACCCTCAAAATTATTCTGATTTTGGTGCTAAGAAAACAGAGGCTCAGAAGAATTATATAAACTTGTTCCTGTTTCTGCAGCTAGATAGATGTGAAACAGCAGTTTTAAGCAAAATTAAAATTACTCCAAAGGACTTAATGGTTAGAGAATACTTTTTAAAAAAGATATTTCCAGGGACTAAGTACTTTTCCTGAGGTAGGACTGTGCTAATTTTTAAATATATCTGCAAATTTGCTGATGCTCTTCCCATTAAGAGATGAAATATTTGTTCCCTCCCCTTGAACCTGGTGAGCCTTGGTGACACTATGAGCATAACATGGTGGAAGTGACATTGTGTGACTTCCAAGGCTGGGCTAGAGAAAGCCATGCAGCTTCTGCCAGTCTCTCATCCGTCTCTGAATGAAGCCTCCACTTTCCCCTCTCTGCCTCTCAGTCATGGTAACACACACGTGAGCAGGAAAGCTTCTGGAATCACTACTGCTTCAACCAATATCTGATTACAAGTTTGTGAGAGGGCTTGAGAACAATAATAATGATAATTGATTGTAATTGTTTAGTCCATTGTTTTGAGGTGGTTTGTTACACAGCGCTATATAAGTCGAAAAATGAACAACAGTGGCAAATTTAATATACAGAGACAGAACAGGGTCTGGAGACAAATAGCACTTATCAGCCCTACATTTTATTTTATCCCCACAGGTTCTTGCTAGAGACACAATGACAATAATTTAATATGATATTTTAAAAATAAATATGTTCAGATATTTTTATTAGTACTGAAGCCTTTTGCTTTTGATTCTTGGCCTGTTCTACAGGTTATGTCTGACATTAACCCCCTCAGCAATGATCCATGTCGTTGTGTGGCTTCTCAGTTTGAGTTGCTTGGTTGCTCTGGTTTCATCTAGGATTGTCACCAGAGGCTGAGACTAAAATTTTCCAGAAAGATCACTGCTGCATGAACAGCTGTTTATTTCTTAAAAAAATGCTCAACATGGTGAAGGAATGTGCCTCCATACGACAGTGAGTGCAGTTGTGAGAAGCACAGTGGATATTTTTAGGCCTAGCATTCTTTATATTTATCTACTTAAAAATATATTGGTTTCTCCTAGATCTAGGTAAAATAGTGTGCAAAAATATTTTAGAATTGGGCACTGAATCTTGGACTTTTCACTTTTTCTTAGGCTCTCCTCGCTGACTTCATTATTTACTTAATCTAGCATCCGTCTTAACCTCAGTGTGAGCCCCTTGCCTTTGAAAACATGTCTTACTTTCTTTATATACTTACACCTTATTTGTGTGGGTTTAATAGATTACTATTGATGTAATGAGGTAGTTTTGAGCTGGATTTTGAATAATAGTGAAAATTAAGTGTGCAGTGGTACAGGCGACCATCTTTGTACTTGTCACTTATGTTCTCTAGAAAGTTTCAGGGCCTCCAGTGGACAAAGTTCACATTGAGCACTGATCTTTATGATGTTTGTTGCTGTTGCACCGGGTAAGATCATTGCCCCATGAAACAAAAACCAGTGTGTTTGTTTAGACTCACCAAAAATACCGTGGGATGTTGCGGGAACCCATGGACCTGAAAGCAGCTTTAGGAAAGGTCTGGAACCAAATGTTGGGTTCCCCTCTCTCTCTCTGTCTCTTGTCTCAGTTCCTCATGGTGTTTCTGCTTTCCCTCCTTTCTCTGTGGCCAACTTTCTCTTTTCCCCAGCCATGTCCTAGAAAATGTGACAATCCCACAACTCTAGCGCTCGTCTAATTTTTTACTGAGAGCATTCTTCCAGGCTGCATGAGCCCAGTTCATTTCTGCAGCCATAACTATGGCCGAACTTTGCTCCAATAGTCGCTTGACTAGCAGAGAGAACCGCAAAGCGTTTGCGAGCCAATGAGGAGAGGGGAGGCTCTTCATCTGGGGAAAACTCATGCTTACATTATTCCTAAACAGTGGCAGATATGGGAGGCAGTAGATAACTGGAAAAACTGGAAAAACTAAGAATCTAGAGTTCTGGGGAGCGCAGGTCCAAAAGTTGGGCATGCCTCTGTGTCTGGCTTCATCCTCTGCATGAACAGGTCCCAGGAGCATAGATCTGAGCACCCAAGAGTAGTCATAACTCATCTCTGGCAAATAGTATCAAGAAGTTAATTTTTTACACCTTCTCAATCATTCTTATCAGTAGGGAACCCTGAAAGTTCAGGAGGAGCAGGGGGTGGAGAAGCAGCTTGGAGGGAGTCTGGAAGCACAAACAACTTCTGAATGTGAGCATCGCCCGCTTATCTGACTCGTGTGTCTCAACACATTCCTTTGTTCCATTACATAAACACAGCTGTCAGAAGCCCACTCTTAGGATTAAGTGTATGTTTGTGTGGTGTGTGTGTGCTGTGGGTAGATTCTGAGATACATAGACCTCAGGGGACAAACCAAGAGGACCTAATTGAAGGGGCTATTTTAAAATTCTTCTATAATAAAAGTAGATGAGAGGCCAAGCACAGTGGCTCACGCTTGTAATCTTCAAACTTTGGGAGGCTGAGGCAGGTGGATCACCTGAGGTCAGGAGTTTAAGACCAGCCTGGCCAACATAGTAAAATGCCATCCCTATTGAAAAAAAAAAAAAAATTAACTGGGCATGGTGGTGGGTATCTGTAATCCCAGCTACTCAGGAGGCTGGAGCAGGAGAATCGCTTGAACCTGGGAAATAGAGGTTGCAGTGAGCTGAGGTCACACCACTGCACTCCAGCCTAGGTGACAGAGCAAGACTCCATCAAAAAAAAAAAACAAAAAAAAGCAGCTCTGAATGTGAAGTACTTTTAGTAACACCTTAGCCAATTAATTTTGCTTATGTATATTTTTTTTACATATATAAAATGTGACATGTGATAAAAACTTCAAGTCATAAATAATTCTTTCAACAAACAAAAGTAAAAAGAAGTTATATTGTCAGGCATGGTGGCTTACGCCTGTAATCCCAACACTTTGGGAGGCCAACGTGGGCAGATCACTTGAGATCAGGAGTTCAAGACTAGCCTGGCCAACATGGTGAAATCCCTGTCTCTACTAAAAATCCAAGGTGGTGGGCACCTGTATAATCCCAGCTACTCAAGAGACTGAAGTAGGAGAATCACTTGAACCCGGGAGGTGGAGGTTGCAGTGAGCCGAGGTCGCATCACTGCACCCCAGCCTGGGTGACAGAGTGAGACTTTGTTTAAAATAAACAAACAAAAAAAGTAGATGGGAAACTCATGGTTAAGTGGATTTCTTTGGTACAACACATGCCTGAGCTTTAAATATACTTATGTTCACTGTGACAGTTAATAAATTTCAAAGAAGGGATGTTAGTGTGCCCTGTTTCCTGAATTTATTACATTAATGAACCTTTTTTTTTTTTTAAATTTCCGGAGTAACTAATGGGTTCCACAGGACACAATTTGACAAGTACTGCACAGTTTTGTGTTTGTTTCCACTTCGCGGATGTTTATGTAGAGACTATTCAGTGAATGTAATCACCTTAGAAGCTTTATTCACAGAGGCTCCAGCCAAACCATTCTGGTAGTGGAGTTATCTGATAATATCATCGGTGCTGCCACATACTACCCACTGTGGGGAAGCACAGATTTCTGAAGCTGGCAATCTCACAGAAGCAAGGTGGCAGTTCCCTAATCAATGCCCCTTTCCAACAACTATTTACTATACAAGTCAAGACACAGTGCAGACACCTCTTTTACTTTTTTCTACTTCACAGTCAATATATGACCTAAGAATCTGAAAGCACTTGCCTATCCTGTGCCTCACACACAACTAGCATGAGTCCACGGAATGAATTAAGCAAGTTCAAGCCTGGTTTCCTAAATCCAGCTTGGGCTAGAATACCCTGGAGAAGGAGGATGGAGGCCTTATTCTTGTGGAGCCTCCTGTTTTACTCCCAGGCGCTTTAGCAGTGAAACTTCTCCCCTTGATATGCAGATTTCTTTATACTCTGATGACTATCAGATACTGTGTCTCATGAAACTGACTCATTTCTCAAACACTGAGTACCTCCTACTCTCATAGGAATGATTCCATCCAACCTCCTCAGGATGGGCCTTATTTATACATGCTCTGACAATATTGCTGATTTCTTTTTTTAATGAGTTTAAATAGATATCTCCAGATGAAGCACTTGCCTTAGCAATACATATGCCGATGAGCCTCCTACATACCTTATAATTCATGCAGTTTTCCATGTGTGGGCATCTGAAATTAAAGCATTCTGCCTGTTCTTTTCTTGAAAGCACCTTCATTAGCTTAAAATCTCTATGACCTCTCCCCTCAACATTCATCAAAATGATATGATTGTAGAATATAATTGAATTGACACATTTGCCTGTTGAGATGTTTCTATGGCTACTCTTACCTGCTTTCTCTTCTTCTAGATGCACCCACGCTAGGCCTCCCTCCACCTTGCTGCCCTGTGTGTCTTGTCACATGCAAAACCCCATGCTTTTCACCTTCATAATGCTTTCCCAGAATGGTCCTTCCCGATCCCCCTGTGAACAACTGTTCAACTAAGGTAGTCTACCACAGTCATTTTTATCATTTTATACCATTTGGAAAATAAATGTGCCTTCTAGACACTGCACCTGTGAAATCCAGTCCAGTGGATCTGTACCTACTTTAGATATATCTTTCAGGGACAGAGATAGCTTGGAGTTAGAGAAGGTTGTGGTGCCTGAGAACCCATCTTTAGAATAAATAGTTCTCATTAACCAGTTTTATTAGAGATTTGGTTGTAATGAAATAAACACAGGCTTGAAGTAAAGAAAGTCCATCCAAACTATGGTCAAATTAAAGTCACTGGATAATGAAAACTGAAATAAATTTTATTCCTTATTCATTTGGTTTCTCAGAATTCAAGCAATTCTAGACAAAGCACTTCTCATACTTAAATAGTCAAAGAGGTAGTGGTTAATGTACTTTTTTGAATGGTTCATTGGACCATGAGACTGAACACATAAAATAACTATGGTCCAACATGATCTAATCCAAAACTTGAATAAAATTGTTGTTCCTGTATTTTTTATGTCCTTGAGTAATTAACAGATGTGTATATTTGTCACGGAAAACCATGATGGTGCATTCTTCAAGTATGGATAACTGTCTCGTAAGTGTGATACCCAACCACGTGTTGTTAAGTAACCAAATCTTCTACTTGGTGGCAGAGGCTATCATTGGAAGAAGCAGAGTGTTTCACAGATTCTTAGACTGCTTCTCAGTCTGGAGAGGACAGGTATAGGAAAGTGAACAGGAGCCAAATCAATAAAGAGGATTTGACTTTGATTGAACAAAAATGTGTGCTCTCCACTCAGGAGTTTCCACTTCAGACAAATGGAAGCCTGAGATCAATTCAAGCAAAAGTGAGATTGAAAAGGAAGTCAGTGGCTGGAAAGGTGGGAAAATATGAGAGGTATTTGAGAGAAGGAATGTATGAATAGATCAATGGCTACGAAAAAGGCGTTTTGAAGTGAGATGTATCAAGAGATATTTGGTGAGGCAACATGAATCCATAAGTGGGTATAAGGAGCTTCTTGACAGGATATCTCAGGCAAGAACATACCTCCTGGCATGGCTGTTTTGGCATTACCCTCAGAGGACAGTCTCTGGTCAGCCATTTCCAGTTCATTAAAGAGCCATTCTCTTCATAACTCAATTGCTTCAAATTCTAACCAGGAAACCATTTGGACCATCAACAGTGCTGTTATTTTTATTAAATATGGAAAAAAATCATCCCTGCCTTCAGCTAGTAATATCATATCTGAGGTTTGAGTTTCTCCCCTCTTAAATAAGTTCGTTCAAGATTGGAGACCAAAGTGTCATCACTTTACCCTTAGGGAAGGCAAACATCACTATTCCTAATTTAAACTGGTGAGATTTTACATATTTGTAATTCTTATTCCACTAATCTCCACAGAAATTGGAAAGCGATTCCTCTGTGGTATCCAAGAAATCGGAATGCATGTAAATTCTACTGAATTTGTGGATTAAAAAATGTGTGATGGAATCTTGATGACACAAACAGTGAGATACATACTTAGGTCACTTCCACAAGAAACCAACAAGTAAGGGATTAAGTTGAAGCTGTACTTGATTCTCATTTTTGTCTAACCTTGCAACTATAATACCTGATTAGCAGCTTTCAAGTAATCAGGTTAATTTAAACAGATTCAGGTTGGTGCTTCAAAATCCTTTGTTTACAAAAGTAGAATGAAAGAAAGAAAAAAAGTCTGTTATGCTTTTTTTTAGGAAGTGCATCTGACAGAAACTGAATCAGGTCCTCTCCTCTCCTCTGCCATCCAAAGCACTCTCCCTGGTCATGCTATTGACTATTGCAAGAAGGAAAGTCTTTCTGTTAATATGGCCATCAGAAAAGAAAAAGTCATTTGAAGTTTATTTATGCTGTGTTCAGATGCTTCTCCCTTAAAGAAAATGATTCCCTTTGAGTCAAAGAGAAAGATACTCAAATTTCACTGCTGAGTAGCTTGCTGATTTACTTAAAAATTTTATCTTTAACTTCCTCATAGGAAAAAGGAATATCTTCCTTACAGAGCTCTGTGAGGACTCAGTCAGATGTTTATGGAGCATGGCTCATAGCCTATCCTCAGTGCATACATATCCTCCCCAAAAGTAGTCTGCTTAAAGGGCAAATACTTCCTATCAGCTATAGTATGTTTTCAGAGAGAGAAAATATCCCAATTAATAGACTATTGATAAATGTATAAACCCAGGCCTTAAACTACTGGGATGAGAAAAAATAATTTATCTGGATAAAAATATTAGGTCATCCTAGAAGACTGGCCTTAATTGTGCTATACTTTCCTCTTGATTAAAACTTCATTGTTGAATTTCAAGTTTGTTTGACTTCCAGGAATAAGACAGTTTGGCATAAACATTGTTTTTATAATGTGAGAAATCCTGCCTGGCACACAGACATGGGCTCCAAATTTTTTAAAGCCATTCCAGCAAATGTTTCATCTGCAAAAGCAAACCTGAAAGTCTCCAGACTACTATCTTAACTCTAGAACACATGAATTAATGAATTCAGGTTAGATACAAATAGGATTCCTTGTGCTGCTTTACATGCATCCAGTCATCATTTCTCCTGTTGACTTTATTAGTGGAAACACTATCACTACCAATGCTATTGGTGACTTAATACACATTCTAGGAGATGATATTACACAGAAAAGCAAATGAACTTCAAATATTTTGAAGAACACATAGAGTTTATGACTATCAATTGTGCTTTGATATTTTTAGTATGTCCCAATGGCTATGGCTTTTTAAGTGAACACCAACACTTAACTGTTGGACATATCTAAGGCTATGATTCTGTGCCAAGATAAGATTATTGAATTGACCCCAGAGACAAAAAGATTTTGCATGAGTGTCCGGGGTTCCTGATGCCTACTATCTATGCTCCAGCGCTTACTTGATGGGTTGCCCAATCAATGAGCTTGCCTCAGATTATCTACCCACTACCAATGAGAAAATAAAATTAGAGATTTAAAGTTGGGAGGGATCATGATGTTCTCAGGGACTCATCCGTCACTGGAAAGTTGGGGAAATTGAGGCAAAGGAGAAGCAAATATTTTGCCTGAGGTCGCACAGTGTGTAAACACAGGCTGAATTGCATTTCAATGCTCATTCCCCCAGGGTTACTTGCACATGAGTAACTGACCTGCTTCTGCATTTGGGTCTTCCCAGTCCATTGAATGGGTTCTTCTTTCTTCGGCATTATTCAGAATTAAACCATGAGTTCATTTGTTACTCTATTCACTTCCTTGGTGATCTCTTCCACTCCCTTAGCTTCAAATATTTTCTCAGTGCAAACATTCCCCAAAATGCTCTTGTTTCTGGCCTGAACTCTACTAAACATCTTTCAGCCAGATATATCACTAGAGTCCTATACACTCTGGCTGTTGCATATTTATCATCATTTCCACGATGACTGGCATGATTATAACCTCTACAGCTTTGCTCTGTGCCTTTACTCTGGTAGATTTTTCTCCACATCACACTTGTTGAAGTTTTACCTAGACTCTGTCCAGGTAAAATCTTACTTTTTCCAGAAAGACTTCTCAGGTGTTCTTGCTTCTAGTATCCCTTCCTGCACCCCATGCTTGAGTAGCCTACACTGCTGTTGTAACAGCTTCCTTCTGTTAAATCTGTGATGCAGAGCCTTTGAATGGAAAATGGCCAAGCTTCTGTGCTAGCTTGGCATCAGGTACAAACATAAGCAACTAGTTGAGTGATGTATTTACTCTGGATTATATATAATCATCGGAAAATTGTTTTCTCAAAGTTATATGAAACTTGGGAAGAAAACAATGTTACTAACCAAAAGTATATTCATGCCTAAAATGTTCTTTGGAAAATACCCTCTGACAATTTATTATTTGCTTAAAAACAAATTAATATAATTTCACTGCTTATAAAAGGTAACCTTACTTGACTGCTAATATTGACCTAGTTCTCTTTTCTGTTTACATTGTTTTGAACTTACTGGTAGTATGAACTTTGGAAAATCCATCAATACAAAGAGTTTCTGTTTCTATTGATTTGTCAGACAAGTGTTCTGGTAAATTCTCATTGTATCAAAATAACTTCTAAAGGACAATGGTTTCTTAATGTATTTTAAAAGTTATCTTATACTATGATAAGTATCTTAAATCAATTTGTGAACAATCAAAATTGCTTCCTTTAAGAAATGTCAGAAATTAATAAATCTCAGGATTATTAGAGTTTGACATTAAATAAAGCCTTCTTATTTCTGCAAAAATATGTTGGGTCCTAATTAAGTTACTTGTATTTTAGATAACTTTAAGGCATGAGAGTGTCCAGTCAATAACTCTAAAAGATCTGAATTTTTACCCTATTTGCAAGCTAACAAGTTAGTCTACCAATTTTATAAATGCTGGAAGATGACACGAGGTGATTCTTGCATCACAGACAAAACAAATATACAATAAAAGCAGTAGATAAAGTATCAATATTTTTACCAGTTTCCTAGCTGTGAAAATGGATAACTGATACTCCCATCCAGTAGGATGTGTTATGGAAGAAGAACTCCAAGCTCAGGAAACCCAAACTTTCTATAATGGGGAATAGCCCTGCTTGAACTTTATGCTGGAGAGAGTTTAATCTTATGCTGAACAGTAAATAGACACGCTCTTTGACTGCAGGGAGGCACAATATCTATATTCCAAGACTGTTCACTGCATAAATATAATTTAAAAGATAATCTAGAACAAATGTGATCAGTGTCTCTGCTTGGAAGACATGCAGAAACACAAACAAACAAAATCCATTGAGAGTCATCTCCCAACAGATAAATATGAAGATATCTAAAGATTGAAAATAACATTCTTAATTAGAGTCTCTCACTTTGAGTTAAGAAATATAATTGTGTTGTGCGGATAAAGACTTCAGTGAAGAGAAAAACTTTATATTATTTTGAGAAAAATACTTCTTATGAAGACCGACTTGCCATTTTTATCATTTAGCTGACAAAGAAGAATGCTCAACATGTTCTATTTCACATATCAGAGGGAAACTACTCACATCCTTAAATTCCAGAACCAAGGAAACAAAATGAGTTGGAACAAACCTTACTGTTCTGCATCCTAGAGTACTCCTGCCCTGGGAGATGCAATGGTTTCAAAGCATTCTGGAATGGAAAATTTTACCTCCCCACCCACACTTCCATTCTGCCTACTCTGCCTCCCCACCCACACTTCTCCATCCTCTCTCTACTCACAAGCCCCATCTTCTCTACAAACACATACATGCTATCAGAAATGTAATTATTTTTTTGGCAATATATCCAGATATATCCACTCAACAATATATACACATAATTTGTCAATAAATATCGATTCACCAGATACCTCTTTTTAACTACATGGTATTTTGTCATATAGATGTATTTAATATTTAATCAATCTCCTGTCAATTGAAGTTGAATATGTTTCTACTCTTATTATTATAACAAGGCTGCAATGAATATCCTCGAACATCTTTCAGCAGTTTTCTATAATTTCTTTACAACTTAACCGTGACATTTAAATTCAACCATAAACATAAATTATTGTGGGTAGCAATACTTATATAAACATGTTAAATGAGTCAAAACAGGCCAGGCATAGTGGCTCACTCTTGTAATTTTAGTGTTTTGAGGGCCGAGACAGGAGGATTGCTTGAGCCCAGGAGTTTGAGACCAGCCTGGAGCTTCAGCCCAGAAGTTTGAGACCCTGCCTCTAACAACGACAATTTTTTTCTTAATTAGCTACACGTTGTGGTGTGTGCTTGTAGTCCCAGCTACTTGTAAGGCTGGGAAGTGGTAAGAAGGGGTTGGGTGGAGGATTTCTTAAGGCCAGGAGGTCAAGGCCATTGTGAGTCATGAAGGGGCCAGTGCACTCACTCACAGATTGAGATTCTGTCTCAAAATATAAAATAAAATGAAATAAAATAAAACAATAAATGAGTCAAAACAATCATTTAATACAGTTTAATATTATCATTTTCTAATGATAAATATGCAATGCTTTGTTTTGCATATGCATGATTTTGATTAACTTTATCCTGAGATGATTTTTTTCCCTCAAGAGAGAATATAATTGAAAAAGAAAGTTGAGCCACATTTACCACATCTAATCTGTCATCTGAAATTTTAAAAGTCAGATTGTAACTACGTAAATCACTTTTTTTTTACGCTGGATTAAAAACAAAAATAAATTAAGGATCAATGCCGATACATACGTGATAAAATCTTTCCTCTTTATAAAATCTTTCCTCTTTATAAAATCTTTAGCCTAGAGCTCTCCTTGCCCATACTTGTTAAATTAATAATTCTTATAAACCCCAGAAACTTGAAAAAGTTATATTTCATTAGTTATATTTCATTAACCAACAGAACTTTGCAGAAAAAGACTATTGACCAATATTACTAGGTGTCAGTAATTTAGGGAATAATTAAAGATATAATTAACACTTATGAAGAATCTTACCTTTTTCACACCTATAAAACAACAGCAACAAAAAGAAGACCTTGATAATTAGTTCACTGAAAAGTCAGGCACTTAAATTACCCATTATAGTTGCTAAGAAGGTACAGAATTTGATTCTTACCTATACTTACTCTGAGAAAGAACACTCTATCACATTACTAGTCATCAAAAATATAAATAATATATTGCTTTACAAAGTTGAAGCATTGTTCCAATAAAATTGTCCAGAATATATAATAGTATCTGAAAAAGTCACCAAGGGAACAACATGTAAGCTTTTTAGGGATATAAGCCGGTGGCAGATACCCCGAGGAGCCAAGTTCCAGAAAGCCTTCTTATCCTGACCATGAACATTGTGAGGCAGCTTTTCTTACCCCCCATGAGAGCCCTAGGCTCTAAGTCAGCTTCTGGATCTGCAGCTTGGTTAGTGGAGAGACAACCAGAGCTGCTGCTGATACACTTGCTTCTGAGGACAGCTCGCTCAGTGGAGCATGCAGAAGGATGTTCTGCAGAAACTTACAGAGCTGTATTTGTATAGTAAAAAATATTTTTATATGTTGAACTGCAGCCTATGAAGTGGTTGTGGCATTTTCTGTTGTTAAATTATATCTATTTGAGTATGATTGTGAGTTGCTAAATATTGTTGGTATGTGAAATAAGATGCCCATGAGAAGTTGGGAGTCCCTGACAAAAATATGAAATGTCTAGACAAAAGGCAGAAAAATTGTAAAAAACATTTCCAGTCTCTTCACTATGCCAATGAGTCAGCTGTCCCTGTTTTGTGTTAACCCATTCACACGCCCTGCAGGTAGCAGTGGGTGGCCAGCCTTGCTGCCAGGCTTCCTTGGGTGCCGTTTTCCTCAGTCTCCTCAGTTATGTGCTGGAAGCCTCATCCCTTTTAGTGAACAAAATGCCTGTAAGAATGTGCCCACATTACCAGTGCCATCTAAGTGATACAATCACTCTAAAATCAGATGTTATATTTTATTACTTATAACTCAATTTAATAAATAATTTAAGTAAATAGTGTATACAGGTGAATACCTAAAAGAAAACAAAGGATTTTTTTTTTTTTTTTTTTTTTTAATAAACTGAGCCTGGCTTATCCTTCCCACCTGCAAGAGTTATCTTGGGTTTCTCCTACGACATGCATTCTCTTACCCATTCCTTCCCTTTCACACTCTCCCTTCACACTCTCCCTTCGATTTCTAACCCCAAACCAGCATCTAGAAAGTCTGTTTCCACCAAAAATCTCTTCCAAACTTTCTCCCTCCTCATTCTTTAATGGGCTGTTCCCCAAATACTCATCACTCTCATTACACAAACACATTTGCTTCACTATTAGTTCACATGGAAAAGATGCACCTTGCAGTCTATTCCAGAATCTAACCCACTTCTCCTTTATTGCCTGGTTAGAACACCATTGAGATAGTGTTAAATCCACTTGTTAACCTTGTCAGGGGACTTATACAAGGAAGCCACCTGTGCAACATTTTCTCCACAATTAAATTCATTTCTTTATCCAGCATGAAATATTTCCATTATACCCAACCAAGACACCCAAGAGGCCTTTAAAGTCGTTTTTAAAATGTCTACTTTGAAAAACATTGGTCTAGGAAGCTTTATGGTCCTTTTATACTTTACCAGTCAGAAAATTTGGCAGATTTCCCATTAACTTATGGAGCCCAAGGCAAGAAAACTATTGGTGTTGCCTTGATCTAATTACTGCAGGATTTCAATTTGTGCCCAATTAAACTGAACAGTATTAGAGCCTGGGTTTCAGCTGCACTAGCGTTCTAGTAAAATGGCATTTACCAGAAGTCTGCCAACACTCCCCAGAGGGGAGTATGAGAAATCACATGTGAATGAAACTCTGTTTCTATGTGGGATTAAATATAGTACCTGTGTTTTCATTCTGAAAATGGAATTCTATAATGACAACAGTCCTTGCAGAAAGTGTAGGCCATAAAATTGAACTTTAATTTCAATTTTCAGGTAACTGAGGCAAAAGTAGATCCAATTTATCTACCTAAGCTTGAGTAGATTGAGTTAAGTTATCTCAGTGAAAGAAATTTATACTCTGTTTTAAAAATATTTCCAGGGAACAAAATCCATTCATCTTCCTCCCAGTGTGCTGGCACTAGCTTACATAAACAATCAACCCAACTTCTGTCCATTCATTAAATTTCAAGTAATATATGCAAGATTTGGTGGCACATTTGTAACATCAAAATATGTCCACCGAAGTATAGCCCAGCATGACATTATAGGTGTTTAGTAAGTGTTTCCAAGATAAATAAAATCTCATATGCATTACTAGTGGATAGAATTTGTCTTTGGCTAGAGATAAATGTAGCCCAGTCTTTATCACACATAACTCCTTCAGCTAACCCTTCTTTAGATAATCTTGTACAAGACTTCTGTGTCAAAAGGTTTCTATTTTCATGTGTGGCTCTGATGAAGAGTTATTCTTCCTTCCCTTTCTCAAATCTCCTACAGGTCTGCAACATTATTTATTAATTTAAATGTTTACCTTATGCAAATGATGTGCTGGATTATGGAGATAAATAATGAACAATATTGAAATTATTTCTGCACTCAAGCAGCATATAGTCTATACAATAACAATTGCCAATGACTGAGCCCCTGTTAGGCATGACATTGAGTGCCATGTTTGCACGTGTTACTCCAGGCACTTACAAAAGCTATGGGGCATTAGCCCCATTTTATAGATGGAAAAACTGAGCTTAAATCACCTTCTTAACATTTTGCAGCTATTAAATGTCAAAGCCTCATTTTGAGTCCTCATCTGTCTGTCTCAAGAGCTGCTCTTCAATACTGTGATCCAGATGAAGCAGCATAACCACTCCATATAGCCACATTACCTCTAGATTTAAATAGGTCATTACATCTCTGGAATCCTATGTCTGTGTTCTATTTTATAAAGTAAAAGTCACTGTACTTTTACAAAGTAGGCTTTAGCTCTTCACAGTTCCTTTCTTAGTGTTTCCCTTCTACCATTGGACCCAAAGAAAAAAGGGAGGAGGACAAAAACTGCCATTAGGAGAAAACATTTCATGATTAAACACCTTCTCTTTGCATTAAATTAAAATGTGATCTCATGATACAGCTCTAACTAAAATACTATTATTTTAATATTGTTATATTTTTGCCATTGGAATTTGCAGGAAGTTCGATATCTCATACTTCTAGACAAATAAATAGACATAATTAATACAGGGTAAGAATTTTCTAAAGTAAATATTTTGAAAGCAACTAATATTCAACAGACTTCAGATTTAATTTTGAATATATCTTCCCGTTATCACATACCACTTGCTTCATATTTACCAAGTTTTTTCTCATTTAGTTCAGGAATATAGTCTCTCACCTGTCACATGAATATATATTTTTCCTCAAACTTGTTTCTCCCCAAATGATAAGATTATTTTGTTGATGAGAGGTATTTTTTGAAAAGATGAAAAAGTTCAACAAAACTTTAACCAGACTAAACAAAAAGGAGACTATTAGGAACAATTCTACAACAACAAGTTGGATAACCTAGGGGAAAGAAACACATTTCTGGACACACACAACCTACCAACATGGAATTATGAAGAAATACAAAATCCGAACAGATCAATAACAAGTAATGTTATTGAATTAGTAATGAAAAGTTTCCCATCAAAGAAAGCCCAGGACCAGATGACATCACTGCTGAATTCTCCCAAATATTTAAAGAACTAATACCAATTTTCCTCAAAGTATTTCAAAAAATTGAAAAGGAGAGAATACAGTACTTTCAAACTTATTCTATGAGGCCAACATTACCTTGTTACCAAAACCAGACAAGAATACAAGAAAATGAAATACAGCCCAATATCTCTGATGAACATAGATGTGAAAATCCTCAGCAAAATTCTAGCATACCGAATTCAACAACACATTAAGCAGATTGTTCACCATGATCAAGCAGGACCTATCACAGGAATGCAAAGATGGTTAAACATACAAAAATCAATAAACACAATACATCACATTAACAGGGTGATGTTATTTTAGATTATGATTTCCTGGACAGTCCATGGTTTCTTTGGTAGTGACAATGTATCTTATGGAATTAAAAAGTGATATATTCTACTGATGAATAAGTAATGATGATGATTACGATGATTAATTGTACATATCAATTTGATTGGGCCATTGGGTGTCCAGATATTTGGTTCAGCGTTATTCTGGGTGTTTTTGTGAGATTGCTTTTTCGGTGATATTAGGATTCAAATTAATAGACTGGGAAAAGCAGATAGCCCTCCCTAATGTGTATGGGCCCCATCCAATCAGGATTTGTTTGGATTAAAAGCCTGAATCAAACAAAAAGGCTGCCCCTCTCCTTTGAGTAAGAGATAATTCCTCTGTCTTATTGTCTTCAAACTGGGACATCTTTTTATCTTGCCTTTACATTCCAACTGAAACATAGGCTCTTCCTTTGTCTTGTGCCTGCTGGCCATCTAATAGGAACTATACTCTGAGCTCTCCTGGTGTCCAGCATGCCAATTCACCCTGCAGATCTTGGACTTGTCAGCCTCTGTAATCACATAAGCCAATTCCTTATAATAAATTCTTCATATATTTATTTATGAATATGAATATATAAGAATATTAAAAATAATTACATCAAATAATATAGATATATAGTATACACGTCATATATTTATTATATATAATATAAATATAAGAAGACAAAATATAATAAGTAGCAGCTGAGTAAAAGATGAGAACAGTTTAAAATGAAGAGACTCTACATGAATAACCAGGAGTTTTAATACCATGGACATTGAGCACTGATGTGGGGAGAAAGCACTGAGTGGATATCAAACCAGTATCAAGCCAGTATCAGCATATACTGAGCAAAATGAAGAGATACAAACATATCTGGAGAGCAGTCTGGAGATAGATTTCTCTATAACCTTAGCTTTTAAAAGATGAGACTATAAAGCTTACATTGAAGTGTTCACAAGTTCATGGTTTCTGAAATTGTGAGTGCTATAAATCAAAAGGCAAAGGTAGTTTGCTGTTTGTTTGTTTGTTT
>NW_012119010.1:621246-635879 GCF_000951035.1 Colobus angolensis palliatus | reverse complement strand
CAGGTGCCCGTCACCTCGCCCGGCTAGTTTTTTGTATTTTTTAGTAGAGACGGGGTTTCACCGGGTTAGCCAGGATGGTCTTGATCTCCTGACCTCGTGATCCACCCGTCTCGGCCTACCAAAGTGCTGGGATTACAGGCTTGAGCCACTGCGCCCGGCCGGTAGTTTGTTTTTACCCTAGAACAGAAGGAGAATGTTGCCCCGATTGCAATGTATTTCATGATCACAGAAGGTATGCTCTATACAAACTGCAAAAAATGTTATCTATATCAAATAATTCAAGAAGTTTCATTAGTGTAGCCTTCATGTCAAGCTTTAATAGCCATTTTTTCCAGTCAATATAAAAAAAATGCACAATATTTTATTTAATAAATTTATCTCTTGCCAGAATATCCAGGAACTTACCCAGTGACTGTATTAGTTTGTTTTCACTCTGCTATAAAGATATTACTTGAGACTGAGTAATTTATAAAGAAAAGAGGTTTAATTGATTCACAGTTCCACATGGCTGAGGAGGCCTGAGGAAACAATCATGGCAGAAGGTGAAGGGGAAGCAAGGCATATCTTACATTGTGGCAGGAGAGAGAGTGCAGGAGAAACTGCCACTTTTAAAATCATCATGTCTCATGAGAACTCCCTCACTATCAGGAGAACAGTATGGGGGAAACTGCCACCATGATCCACTTACCTCTCACCAGGTCCCTCCCTAGACATGTGGGGATTATAATTCCAGATGAGATTTGGGTGGGGACAAAGAGCCAAACCATATCAGTGACAAAGTAAATTTTTCACTTGTTGCCCTTTGGTATTGTTCTATGACAACAGAACAACTTAATTGTGTGCTAACAGGCAATTTGTGTAGAACCTCAGAATTATCCAAAATACAAGTTTTCTTTTATTTTGAATTTCTTTAGTTTTCAAAACACCTGACAAGCAAATGGTTTTTGAAGAACTCCTCCACTCTGTGAAAATTATCTGCAGTATGTAGAATTCGTCATAACCTTTGGAATGTAAGCTGATTACCAAAAGTTGCTTAACCAACTTCATGTAGAATATTCTCTAATGACAATTCTCAAAGTTCCCTTTTCCTAGTTCTGTCCTAGCATTTATTTAACAAGGATGTCTTAAACCACTAGCTTCCAGGGATGTTTTACAAAATTATGAATGTACAGAAAGAATGAAGTGGCAGAGGTAAATAAGAAAATGGTTAATAGGATGCAATGTTAGAGATACTAAAATAAAGATATGCACTGTGTGGCTCTGGGAACTCAAACAAGGAGCAGAGAGCACCACACTTAATAAACTGGTGGAGACAGAAGACTTTTATAAAGGGTTAAGACTTAAGACATGAAGAAGGAGATGATTTTAAAAATGAAGCAAATCGTGACATTCCAGACAGGGGCAAGATAAATTAAAAAGATAAGCAAAGTTGGGCTTTTTTTATAACACTCTGATGTGTTACTGATCTTTTCTTCTTATCATCTCTTCACAAGTTCTCATTTGGCTATCATTTACATACATGGATGCAGGAAGCACACAGTAGAGGTCACCCAGTGATGTCAGAACAATTTGAGCAAGTTGTACACATCAAGTAAATCCAATTTGCACATTGGAAGTTACCCACTGAGGAGTCAAGACAACTGGAAAGAACCGATGATATCCACACAGTGTCATTTCAAGGTTGTTGAGATGATTTGCCCTCCTCCTTCACAGAAAGCCTTCTCTATCGGATAATGTCTGAAACAATATTGTCTTGGCTTTGTCACTTTTGCTTATGGCTTTTATCCATTTTGAAATTAAAATATATGTGAGATGGATTATAAATTCAAGCTGTTATCACTCACTGACATCTTAGTAGAAGCAATTTTTAGTTTCTTTTAGCAGCTTTAATAGGAAGAAGGGGATAAAATATGAGGAAGTGGATTGCTTGAAGGATTTCATAAAGCCATTGGAGACAAACAGAGCTCTGAGAAGTGGGGCTGGGAATACTTCATTTTGCACGGAAAAGACAACAAATAATACTTGTCCAGTTAAAGAAAAAATAAAACTTCACTGATTTATGATTTTTCTGTAGCTGTTCTAGTGACTAGAAATTATTCCTTTTATTCTTCTTTTGTCAAAGGCCAATCCTCAATAAGAAGAAAGCAATAATACAATATTTTTGTGTAAGAAGAAAAGTTTCAAATTTCATCTTAATGTGTTTCTTATAATGTGACAATGTTTTAAAGAAGCCAAAGAGAAAAGGCATTCAAAAATAACAAAGTAGGGTTTAGTACAAAAAAAAAACCTTGGAACAGATAACATTCTAGATAAAAAAGTCTCAAGGAAGGATTTTACTCATAAGAAAAACTTATACACATAAGGCAATGGTAATGTTAATTAAGAGACTCGATTTAAGAGACAAAAGGCAAGACAATGTAGAGGTGCTATAAGAAATCTAATGCAAAATTTATCTGCTTAGGATAAGGCTGTGCAAAGGATACCCAGCAATATCTGGGCTTTGAATTCACTATATACAGAGGCTTGGAGCCATGTGCACAAGATTATAAGAAACAAAAGTTAAAGTTTGGGTGGCAAATAGTGTTAATATTCCTTTGTATATGGAAAATGGGAGAAGATTATTTTTATTTTTCGCATAAAATCTCCAACAGAAGGAATGATAAATCACAAAACAATGTAAAAGAGAATTCCTAACTCTTCTCCTTCTCTACCAAAAAACCAATTAATCTGCTCTGTGTTCTCAGTTATTCACCGCATTTCAGCTGACTGTTTCTGTTTTCAACTGGCCATGCTGAATTGATGTGAAGAACATGTGCACAGAAGGGGCAATGTGATAGCTGCATTTTGCTCCTAGTCCCAAGAACAATACTTGGTCCACAGCAGAAACTCAATGTTGAACTGAATGAATGAGTGAAAGAAACAGAAATGGAAGTTGTGGAGAAGAGAAAGAAACTACTCTTATCCTGTCTTTATATTTGGTCCTTTATTATTTCCTCTCTACACCTGAAACTGATGGTTGAGTTAGGAATGTTGGATGCACTTAGTTTGGGGTAGGAGATATGAAGCCCTGTAGAGCTCTTTAATCTGGATGTCATGAGGGAATTTTGCTTTGGAGGTTATTAGGGAAACAATTTAAATTAAATTAAGGAAAACTAGACTGAGGTTATGCAGCCTGGGTACCACTCTGAATTCCAGTGAAGTTTCTGCTGCAATCCATGGCATTTTCTTAGACATGACGCTCATTTAACAAAATGTCTTATCTGTAGACTCGAATCTATGTCAGGCTGATTTACATTTCCTCTAATGTTTTAAATCAAGAATTACTTACTGGCCGGGCGCGGTGGCGGGCGTCTGTAGTCCCAGCACTTTGGGAGGCCGAGACGGGTGGATCATGAGGTCAGGAGATCGAGACCATCCTGGCTAACATGGTGAAAACCCGTCTCTACTAAAAAATACAAAAAATTAGCCGGGCGAGGGGAGGCTGAGGCAGGAGAATGGCGTGAACCCAGGAGACGGAGCTTGCAGTGAGCTGAGATCCGGCCGCTGCACTCCAGCCTGGGTGACAGAGCGAGACTCCGTCTCAAAAAAAAAAAAAAAAGAATTATTTACTGAGAGCCTATCTTAGTCAGTTTAGGCTGCTATAACAAAATACCTTAAACTAGATAATTCTAAGCAACAGAAATGTATTGCTCAGCGTTCTGGAGGCTGGAAAGTCCCAGACCAAGGCACTGGCAAATTCCGTGTCTGGTGAGGGCCTGCCTTCTGTTTCAAAGACGGTGCCTTGCTGCATCCTCACATGGCACAAGGAGCAAGGTATTTTGCTGAAGACTCTCTTATAAGAGCAGGAATCCCATTCATGAGGGAGGAGTTTCATTAAATGACTTAATCACTTCCCAAAGGCCCCACTTCTTAACCCTATGACACTGGGTATTAGGTTCCAACATGAATTTTGAAGGACACCAGTCTGGGCATAGTGGCTCATGCCTGTAATACCAGCACTTTGGGAGTCTGAGGCCAGTGGATCACCAGAGGTCAGGAGTTCGAGACCAGCCTGGCCAAACTGGTGAAATCCCATTGTCTCTACTAAAAATACAAAAATTAGCTGAGTGTGGTGGCAGGTGCCTGTAATCCCAGCTACACGGGAGGCTGAGGCAGGAGAATCATTTGAACCTGGAAGGCAGAGGTTGCAGTAAGCCAAGATCGGGTCACTGCACTCCAGCCTGGGAGACGGAACGAAATTCAGACCCCCCCAAAAAAAGGACACCAATGTTCAGGCCACAGCAGAGGCTGTAATATGCCAAGCTCTATGTTGGATACTAAGGAAACAGCTGTCTGAATTGTTAATTAAATATGACATTCTAATCCGCTTTTGGATAGAATAGTTTTGTGACAGTTTCAAGCATTAATAAATAGCAATGATAAATTATAATTTTGATAATACTTTTTTATTATATACCTTTCTTTGCTATTTTATGTTTTTATCATGTACACATTATATTTTCACAGTAATAAATGCAGCTTTGAAAATAAGCATTTGCAAATTATCAAACAAACAAGTTATTCCCAATTTACTCCTTAGTGAAGATTTAAGGAAGACAGAGATAAAAAGTGGATTTAGCTACTAAATTAAGTTCTGTGAACTTTAAAATGTGTATTACAAACTGTATTTTCAGTGGTTAATACATTAATAAGGCCCAACATTTCTTGGAAGATACATTTCAGGAAACTTATTTACATATTCATATCACTTTGTGTCATTGGTGTGAGGCATTGCAGACATGGCCCTAACTTTGCTCCTGGCACCTGGTGCCTTTCCCATATGAAATGTAACTATTCAGTCAACCTTGTTACAATGATGACAGTCAATTTTGTCTTTTAAAACCAACCTTTGACTGGGCATGGTGGCTCACGCCTATAATCTCAGCATTTTGGGAGGCCGAGGCAGGCAGATCATGAGGTCAGGAGATCAAGACCATCCTGGCTAACACAGTCAAACACTGTCTCTACCAAAAATACAAAAAAATTAGCTGGGCATGGTGGCACCTGCCTGTAGTCCCAACTACTTGGGAGTCTGAGGCAGGAGAATCGCTTGAACCCAGGAGGCGAGGTTTCAGTAAGCCAAGATCGCCACTGCACTCCAGCCTGGGCGACAGAGTGAGACTTTATCTCAAAAAAAAAAAAAAAAAAAAAAAAAAAACCTTCAGTGTTGGCATTTTACCATTCCCTTTGTCCAATTTAGCAAATAAGCAAATGTACCAAAATAGATGTTATAAATTTTCTCCAGGCTTACAATTTAAGATTGTTAGTTGTTTTGTTTTTTTCTATAATCTAGGAATTTGGGGAAAATATCTACTGTTTCCTCTTTAGAATCCAAGGCAACTTTTTTTCCTCTCATTTTTCTTAAGTTCCAAAATACTAGGAAATTTTTAAATCTTTTCTTTCTATTTTTAGCTTATTTGCAGTTAGATTTTGACTGATTATAAAAGTAGCATACAGAATATCTTCGTATTGAAATGCTGCTAATTAAATAAAGACTCTTTTTACTTGAATTAAACTTTACAAAAGGAAAAAAGCCACCAACAAACGTATAAGATAATTGTAACAGCAATCAAGCTAAACTTCTCCAGGGTTTTTTGATACCCTGGGATATAATATTTCCGAGAACTCTTCTGCTATAATGAAGAATTCCATAGTTATCCAGACAGATCCCAGCATGGCTGTACATTATTTTGAATTTGATAAGCCAAGAACATATGTATTGGTTTCCCATTAGTTCAACTAGCTGGTGAAAAACATACTATTCAGTTGACAGAGACATATACATAGTTTGCTTGATCTTCATGCACCCAAAATAGGTTTAACAGTAAGTCTGTATCAGTGTGCTCTGATGTCAGAAGAAATGTAACCCTAATACGTGTAGAACACCCAAATAATCCAGTCTTTATGGAGAGTTGCGTTTAAAAATATACAATTTAGTAGTCATAATGATTTTTAAATACTACTACTTTGACATTTTTCTTACCAAGAGCATTAAAGTGGATCTAATTCATAACTCCAATAACACCTATCAAAAGTCCTTATCTGATGTTTCAATGCTGTTATACCTTTCTGCTGTTCTATACTTTTTGGACGCCAAAATTCTCCTGGCACAGTCTCCTATCTTTCTCTGTCTTACTACATTTAGGGTATGTATAGTCCTAATCTATTTTCCAATTAGAAAAATATACTTCCACTTTAGCAAGAAAGAGAAGAGGGAAATAAGTGGACAATAGAAAATCCTCTTTTGTGGGCAAGATGACTGGAGGAAGGCAGTGACATTTACCCAGGCAGAGTATTCCTCAAGAGCTATTCCCGGGCCTGACTTCCTGTTCTTCCACTCAACAAATGGCTATCAAGCACTTGCCACATTTCTGGGACTCTTATAGAACTTATACTATAGCTGTGAACAAGAGAGAAAACTTTTCTGTGTGGTATTTGTTTACTGTTGCTGCTGCAACAGAAATTACCACAAACTTAGTGGCTGAAAATAACATAAATATATGATCTGACTGTTCTGTAGGTTAGAAGTCTGACATGTGCATCACCGGGCTTGTATCTGGTGTTGGCAGGGCCATACTCTTTTCTAGAGAGTAGGGGAGACAGTAGGGGAGAACCCACTTCTTCACCTTTTCCGGCTTCTGCAGGCTGTCTGCATGTTCTATCTTGTGGCCCTTTCCTCCATCTTCAAAGTCAGCAATATTGCTTCTCCCTGGCCATTATTCCGTAGTCACATCTCTTTCTGAATCTCCTCTTCTGTCCCTCTCTTCTTACATTGGGCCCACCTGGACAATCTAGAATAATTTCCCTGTCTTAAAACCAACTCATTAGCAGCCTTGATTCTATCTGCAACCTTACTTTCCCTTTGTCATGTAACATAACATACTCCCAGTTTTTAGCATTAGAATATGGGCATCCTAGGCAGGGGCTGGGGTGGTGGTCATGATGACTATTGTGTATCCTCATAGATCTCACAGTTTATTGGAAAATCTAAACAGGTAAGTGGGCAATCTCCATACAGTGTACTAAGTGCAGATGGGGGAAGGTTAGAATTGCCTACAAGGGTCACCAAACAGGAATTCCAGGTTAGAGAAGGCTTTCCAGGGAAAGTGCCGCTAAGGCTGAGATCCAGAGGTTGAGTAGGTGTAGTCAACACAAGCCATGGTTGTGGGGTAGTGGGGTGAGAGGCAGAGAATAATATTTCATATGGAAGGAATATGAAGTACAGCGTCCCAGATATCATGGAGGGGAGAGGGAGCATCACTCAAGTCAGGGACTAAAAGAAGTTTCTTACAGCTGGGGCAAGGGTCAGGTGTGGGGTCGGAGGCATGGAGGTTGGATTAATAGAAAAGGGCCAGATAAGGAAGAGATTTGTCAGCCTTGAAAGTGGGAAGTGGGGTTCAGGCCCTGCCTTACTAGTCATGAAGACGCTGGAGGATTCTAGCCCTGGGGCAGGTTTCGATTTGGTTGGTCTTTGAGAAAAATCATTCTGGTTGCTCTGTGGAGAGTTGATTATAAGAAGGTCCGATGGGCCGGGCGCGGTGGCTCAAGCCTGTAATCCCAGCACTTTGGGAGGCCGAGACGGGCGGATCACGAGGTCAGGAGATCGAGACCATCCTGGCTAACACGGTGAAACCCCGTCTCTACTAAAAAATACAAAAAACTAGCCGGGCGAGGTGGCGGGCGCCTGTAGTCCCAGCTACTCGGAGGCTGAGGCAGGAGAATGGCATAAACCCAGGAGGCGGAGCTTGCAGTGAGCTGAGATCTGGCCACTGCACTCCAGTCCGGGCGACAGAGCGAGACTCCGCCTCAAAAAAAAAAAAAAAAAAAAAAAGAAAAAAAGAAGGTCTGATGGAACATCTTATTAGTGACCTAAATGGTTAAAAATAAAAGATGATCCATTAACCTAGCATTGTAGAAGCCCCATGGGAAGTCCAAGGATAATAATGTTGGGGAAGTGACCAGCATTTCTAGGATGTGTTCAGATCTGAGAGATGTTGATTATTGAGAGAAGCAATAACAAACACGTGGAATTAAGTACAGAGGATGAATAATCAGAAAATAAAACTTCTGAGGAAAACATGTTTGAAAAATACTTGTTGATCACATTAGAAGTTTATCTAAAATGTATCCAAAATATTATAAATACACATAGCAACTTGTGTAGAAGTCGGCAATTAGTTTTAATGAATCAGGTCATAATGGGATCATTCTGTGGCCCAGCTGTCCTGTGGAAAGAGGTGGAGTGTGAGGGGGCCCTTTGTAATATGACACTGTGCCAGAGTGCATAGATAAAATTTATAATGCAATTAATTCTACAAATTGGTCCCTTAACTTTAAATGTTTTTAATAGCATACTTTTAGCTCTCCTGAAATTTAATTTTTCCCAAAATCTTACTGTGATATTTGGCACTCCTTTTTCACCATATATGGTCCTGACCAATAAATCTTTTCATATTTGACAGACAGCAGTGTTACATTTTCCTCTAGGATTCTGGTCCTAATTTCTCTGACAATTTAGTCTGTATTTACAACAAAATGAAAGGGAAAGTTACAATTTAAGCCAGTAAAGATTTATAAAAAACATACTATTGCTGGGAAAAGGTGAAACCCTAAAAGTTGGGTTATAAATTGAGAGAATCAGATAAATGGAGGGAAGTGTTTTTATACCTCTTACACTTTCCAAAACACCTGGGGCTGGCAGCTTGAGGAGCACATCCATAGCAGGCTTTCTGGTGAGAGTTTTGACACTTCCACTTCTGGTCCCTATTGGAAATATCACAAAACAAGCCTTCTGTGCAGCATTTTAGTAATTACTGTGCCAATTTATGAATTGCAAAAAAAAAGAGAGAGAGAATGAGAGAAAATTTAGCCAAAATTTTCAGAACTTTAAAGGCTTTTGTTCGAAAGTAATGGTCAAGCTCTAACACTACTCCAAAATCCCTAAGTTGAAGATAAGGATATCAGTAAGGAAAGATTTTACGTGAAAGTACCCAAATTTGGGCTAACATGAGCTTAAACATGAGGTATTTGGTGTTACTTAAAATATAAATGGAGGAGTTTGGCCTCCAGGGCTGGGTCAGACACTCTATGGGTTGATACTATCACTCTTCCTTCTCTATCAGCTTCAGAATCTGGAGCTTTTTCCTAGACTGACCATATAGTTTATTGTCTAATCCAGGACACTTTTGAGTTTAGTGGGGCCATTGTTAATAATTATACTGGGGCAGCAGGGGTCACTGGGATTGTGCTGGATAAACCTGTTAATGGGGTTATCTAATTTTTTTCTCATGCTGTTGCTCTGTGATCTTAAAATGGCTGCCATGGTTCCAACTGTTGATCCTCACACCATATTCAAATGCAAGAAGCAAAGGAAGAGAACACACCAGCAAGCTTGCTTCCCAGACCTCCCTCTTTATTAGAAAGAAATTCTTTTCTCAGGCAACCTCATTAGATAGCCACTTACATCTCATTTCTGTAGCTGCAAGAAAAGCTGCGAGTGTGAGTGTGCCCACTTGAAGCAGAATTGTCATGATCAGCTTGGTTATTGGATTATATATATATATATAGTAACCATAAAATATATAATAGCCCAGAGAGTGGCGGCAAGGTGGCCGAATAGGAAGAGCTCCAGTCTACAGCTTCCAGTGAGATCAACATAGAAGTCAGGGGATTTCTGCATTTCCAACTGACGTATCAGGTTCATCTCATGGGGACAGGTTGGACAGTGGGTGTAGCCCCTGGAGGGTGAGCCAAAGCAGGGTGGGGTGTCAACACATCCGGGAAGCATAAGGGGTCAGGGGATCTCCCTCTCCTAGCCAAGGGAAGCTGTGAGGGACTGTACTGGGAGGAACACTACACTCTGGCCCAGATACTGTGCTTTTCCTGTGGTCTTCACAACTGACAGACCAGGAGTTTGCCTCTGGTGCCTATGCCACCAGGGCCCTGGGTTTCAAGCACAAAACTGGGCAGACACTGAGCTAGCAGTAGGAGTTATATATGTATACCCCAGTGGTTCCTGGAACGCCAGTGAGACAGAACCATTCACTCTCGTGGAAAGAGGGCTGAAGCCAGGGAGACTCCACCCCCTTGGAGCCAAGCAAGCTAAGATCCACTGGTTTGAAATTCTTGAGCAAGGCCGAGGCAGCCAGATTGCCTCTCTAGATTCCTCCTCTCTGCGCAAGGCACCTCTGAAAAAAAGGCAGCAGCCCCATTCAGGGACTTATAGAAAAATAAACCATCTCCCTGAGACAGAGCACCTGGGGGAAGGAGTGCTGTGAGTGCAGCTTCAGCAGACTTAAATGTCCCTGCCTGAAAGCTCTGAAGAGAGAAGCGGATCTCCCAGCACAGTGTTCAAGCTCTGATAAGACAGAGACTGCCTCCTCAAGAGGGTCCCTGAGCCCCATGTATCCTGACTGGGAGACTCCTCCCAGCAGGGGTCAATAGACACCTCATACTTAGAGCTCTGGCTGGCATCTGGCAGGTGTCCCTCTGGGACGAAGCTTCCAGAGGAAAGAACAGGCTGCAATCTTTGCTATTCTGCAGCCTCCACTGGTGATACCCAGGCAAACAGGGTCTGGAGTGGACCTCCAGCAAACTCCAGCAGACCTGCAGCAGAGCGGCCTGACTGTTAGAAGGAAAACTAAGAAACAGAAATGAAGAGTATCAACATCAACAAAAAGGATGTCCACTCAGAGACCCCATCAGAGGGTCACCAACATCAAAGAACAAAGGTAGATAAATCCACGATGAGAAACCACTGCAAAAAGGCTGAAAATTCCAAAAACCAGAATGCCTTTTCTCATCCAAAGGATCACAATTCCGTGCCAGCAAGGGAAAAAAAACTGGACGGACAATGAGTTTGATGAATTGACAGAAGTAGGCTTCAGAAGGTGGGTAATAACAAGCGCCTCCAAGCTAAAGGAGCATGATCTAACCCAATTCAAGGAAGCTAAGAACCTGAAAAAGGGTTAGACGAATTGCTAACTAGAATAACCAGTTCAGAGAAGAACAAAAATGACCTGATGGAGCCGAAAAACACAGCACAAGAACTTCGTGAAGCATACACAAGTATCAATAGCCAAATTGAAAAAGCAGAAGAAAGGACATCAGAGTTTGAAGATCAATTCAATGAAATAAGGCTAGAAGACAAAATTAGAGAAAATAGAGTGAAAAGAAATGAACAAAGTCTCCAAGAAATATGGGACTATGTGAAAAGACCAAATCTACGCTTGATTGGTGTAACTGAAAGTGATGGGAAAATGGAACCAAGTTGGAAAACACACTTCAGGATATTATCAAGGAGAACTTCCCGCACCTAGCAGGCCAACATTCAAATTCAGGAAATACAGAGAACACCACAAAGATACTCCTCGAGAAGAGCAACCCCAAGACACGTGACTGTCAGTTTCACCAAGGTTGAAATGAAGGAAAAAATGTTAAGGGCAGCCACAAAGAAAGGCTGAGTTACCCACAAAGGGAAACCCATCAGCCCATCAGACTAACAGCGGATGTCTCTGCAAAAACCATACAAACCAGAAGAGAGTGGGGTCCGATATTCAACATTCTTAAAGAAAAGAATTTTCAGCCCAGAATTTCATATCCAGCCATACTAAGCTTCATAAGCAAAGGAGAAATACAATTCTTTACAGACAAGCAAATGCTGAGAGATTTTGTCACCACCAGGCTTTCCTTACAAGAGCTCCTAAAGGAAGCAGTAAACATGGAAAGGAACAACCAGTACCAGCCACTGCAAAAACACACCAAATTGTAAAGACCATCAACATGATGAAGAAATTGTATCAACTAATGGGCAAAATAACCAACTAGCATCATAATGACAGGATCAAATTCACACATAACAATATTAACCTTAAATGTAAATGGGCTAAGTGCCCCAATTAACAGAGACAGACTGGCAAAATGGATACAGAGTCAAGATCCATCAGCGTGCTGTATTCAGGAGACCCATGTCATTTGCAAAGACACACTTAGGCTCAAAATAGAGGGATGGAGGAAGATTTACCCAGCAAATGGAAAGCAAAAAAAAGCAGAGGTTACAATCCTAGTCTCTGATAAAACAAACTTTCAATCAACAAAGATCAAAAGAGAAAAAGAAGGCCATTACATAATGGTAAAGAGATGAATGCAGCAAGAAGAGCTAACTCTTCTAAATATATATGTACCCAATACAGGAGCACCCGGATTCATAAAGCAAATTCTTAGAGACCTACAAAGAGATGTGAACTCCCACACAATAAAAGTGGGAGACTTTAACAACCCACTGTCAATGTTAGACATATCAATGAGGCAGAAAATTAACAAGGATAATCCAGGACTTGAACTCAGCTCTGGATGAAGCAGACTTAATAGACATCTACAGAACTCTCCACCCCAAATCAGCAGAATATACATTCTTCTCTGCTCCACATCTCACTTATTCTAAAATTGGCCACAAATGCAACAGAACAGAAATCATAACAAACAGTTTCTCAGACCACAGTGGAATCAAATTAGAACTCAGGATTAAGAAACTCACTCAAAACTGCACAACTACATGGAAACTGAACAACCTGCTCCTGAATGACTACTGGGTAATTAAAGAAATTAAGGCACAAATAAAGATGTTCTTTGAAACCAAGGAACAAAGAACAATGACACAATGTATCAGAATCTCTGGGACACATTTAAAGCAGTGTGTGGAGGGAAATTTATAACACTAAATATCCACAAGAAAGCAGAAAAGATTGAAAATCGACACCCTAGCATCACAATTAAAAGAACTAGAGAAGCGAGAAGAAACAAACTCAAAAGCCAGCAGAAGACAAGAAATAACTAAGATCAGAGAAGAACTGAAGGAGATAGAGACATGGAAAATCCTTCAAAAAAATCAATGAATGCAGGAGCTGGTTTTTTGAAAAGATCAACAAAATAGATAGAGTGATCACCAAAGTAATAAAAAAGAAAATAGAAGAATCAAATAGATGCAATAAAAAGTAATGAAGGGGATATCACCACGGATCCCACAGAAATACAAATAACCATCAGAGAATACTAAAGTACTTCTACAAAAATAAACTAGAAAATCTAGAAGAAATGGATAAATTCGTGGACAGATATACCCTCCCAAGACTAAACCAGGAAGAAGTCGAATCCCTGAATAGACCAATAACAAGTTCTGATATTGAGGCAGTAATTAATAGCCTACCAACAAAAACGCCCAGGACTAAACAGATTCATGGCCGAATTCTACCATAGGTACAAAGAGGAGCTGGTACCATTCCTTCTAAAACTCTTCCAGCAGTAGAAAAAGAGGGACTCCTCCCTAACTCATTTTATGAGGCCAGCATCATCCTGATACCAAAACCTGGCAGAAACACAACAAAAAAAGAAAATTTCAGGCCAACATCCATGATGAACTTTGATGTAAAAATCCTCAATAAAATGCTGGCAAATAGAATCCAGCAGCATATCAAAAAGCTTATCCACCATGATCAAGTGGGCTTCATCCCTGGGATGCAAGACTAGTTCAACATACACAAATCAATAATCCATCACATAAACAGAACCAATGATAAAAAACACATTATTATCTCAATAGATGCAGAATAGACCTTCAACAAAATTTAACATCCCTTCATGCTGAAAACTCTCAATAAAGTAGGTATTGATGGCACGTATCTCAAAATAATAAGAGTTATTTATGAGAGGCCCACAGCTAATATCATACTGAATGGGCCAAAACTTAAAGCATTCCCTTTGAAAACCAGCATAAGACAAGAATGCCCTCTCTTACCACTCTTATTTAACATAGTATTGGAAATTCTGGCAAGGGCAATCAGGCAAGAGAAAGAAATCAAGAGTATTCAGTTAGGAAAAGAGGAAGTGAAATTGTCTCTGTTTGCAGATGACATGATTGTATATTTAGAAAACCCCATCGTCTCAGCCCAAAATCTCCTTACGGTGATAAGCAACTTCAGCAAAGTCTCAGGATACAAAATCAATGTGCAAAAATCACAAGCATTCCTATACACCAATAATAGACAAACAGAGAGCCAAATCATGAGTGAACTCCCATTCACAATTGCTACAAAGAGAATAAAATACCTAGGAATACAACTTACAAGTGTGTGAAGGACCTCTTCTAGGAGAACTACAAACCACTGCTCAAGGAAATAAGAGAGGACACAAACAAATGGAAAAACATTCCATGCTCATGGATAAGAAGAATCAACATCATGAAAATGGCCATACTGCCCAAAGTAATTTATAGATTCAATGCTATTCACATCAAGCTACCAGTGACTTTCTTCACAGAACTGGAAAAAACTACTTTAAATTTCATATGAAACCAAAAAAGAGCCTGTATAGCCAAGACAATCCCAAGCAAAAAGAACAAAGCTGGAGGCGTCACACTACCTGACTTCAAACTATACTACAAGGCTACAGTAACCAAAACAGCATGGTACTGGTACCAAAACAGATATAAAGACCAATGGAATAGAACAGAGGCCTCAGAAATAACACCACACATCTACAACCATCTGATCTTTGACAAACCTGACAAAAACAAGAAATGGGGAAAGGATTCCCTATTT
>NW_012119010.1:585632-621196 GCF_000951035.1 Colobus angolensis palliatus | reverse complement strand
AAATAACACCACACATCTACAACCATCTGATCTTTGACAAACCTGACAAAAACAAGAAATGGGGAAAGGATTCCCTATTTAATAAATGATATTGAGAAAACTGGTTAGCCATATGCAGAAAACAGAAACTGGATCCCTTCCTTACACCTTGTACAAAACTTAACTCCTAATGGATTAAAGACTTAAATGTAAGACCTAAAACCATAAAAACCCTAGAAGAAAACCTAGGCAATACTATTCAGGGCATAGGCATGGGCAAAAATTTCATGACTAAAACACTGAAAGCAATTGCAACAAAAGCCAAAATTGACAACTAGGATCTAATCAAACTAAAGAGCTTCTGCAGAGCAAAAGAAATGATCATCAGAGTGAATAGGCAGCCTACAGAATGGGAGGAAATTTTTGTAATCTATTCATCTGAAAAAAGTTTAATATCCAGAATCTATAAGGAACTTAAACACGTTTACAAGAAAAAAAAAAAAAACCATCAAAAAGTAGGCAAAGAATATGAACAGACATTTCTCAAAAGAGAAATTGATTTATGCAGCCAACAAACATATGAAAAAAAGCTCATCATCACTGGTCATTAAATTAAATGCAAATCAAAACCACAATGAGATACTATCTCACATCAGTTAGTTTGGCAATCACTAAAAAGTCAGGAAACAACAGATGCTGGAGAGGATGTGGAGAAATAGGAACACTTTTACACTGTTGGTGGGAGTGTAAATTAGTTCAATCATTGTGGAAGACAGTGTGGCGATTCCTCAAGGATCTAGAACTAGAAATGCAATTTGACCCAGCCATCCCATTACTGGGTGTATACCCAAAGGATTATAAATTATTTTACTATAAAGACACATTCACACATGTGTTTACTGTAACACTATTTACAACAGCAAAGACTGGATCCAACCCAAATGCCCACCAATGATAGACTGGGTAAAGAAAATGTGGCACATATATGCATGGAATACTATACAGCAATAAAAAAGGATGAGTTCATGTCCTTTGAAGGGACATGGATGAAGTTGGAAACCATCATTCTCATCAAACTAACACAAGAACAGAGAACCAAACACCACATGTTCTCACTCATAAGTGAGAGCTGAACAATGAGAACACATGGACATGAAGGGCGGGCATCATGCACTAGGATCTGTCAGGGGCTGGGGGGCTGGAGGAGGGATAACCTTCAGAGAAAAACCTAATGTAGATGATGGGTTGATGGGTGCAGCCCACCACAATGGCACGTGTATACCTATGTAACAGATCTGCATGTTCTGCACATGTACCCCAGAACTTAAAGTATTACAAAAAATTAAATTAAAAATACATATATATAATATTAATGCAATCATCATATCAGCTATGGTTATCAGGTCCATAACTCACTGTGTGTGTGTAGGCATCAGTCAATGTAACCATTCATCTTTTTAAAACACGGGAATTGTTAAGACTTCTGTCTTTGAACGTAATTCTATATCTGTGTCTCTAGTGCACAACAGTATCCAAGTTCTCCTGGGTATACATCCCATTTATATTTTCTACTCCTCCTGGCATTTTGGTGTGGCCACATAACTGAAATCTGCCTAAAAGAAAGGGAGTAGATGTCATCTGTGCCATTTCTAGAAAAGGCCCTTAAAAATATTCTAAAAGCATTTCTCCCTTTCTCTGTCCATGCACTAACAGGGAAGAGAGGATTCTCAGGACACAGAGGAAGGGTAAACCTGGAGGTGGAAAGAGCTTGGGCCCAGAATGGTAGTGCCCTGAAAAGCCCCAGATCCTGCTATTAGCTACGTCAGGCTGATGGGCCAGGGACATGGCAAGGCATTGAAATTCTGAGGTCATTCCCACCAGTTAGGGTGTTCCAAAGAATATACTCCATTTCAGCAAATGTCTTCTACACTGTACTTATTTACTTGCCCAGAAGTGGTAGGAAGAACCATTCCATTCTTACATCCCTAGCATGTAGCACAGAGCTTGGTACAGAGTAGATTCTCATTACATGTTTATAAATGAATGAATGAGTGAACATGGAGAGAGAAAAGCAAACTTCCAAATACAATGAAATATGCTTTCCCATCTGGTATTTTTAAAACACAAATCTTTACTGCATGTTTTATGTCCACAGTTAAAGGGAGTTGTTGATAATAACATTGAACAGTTTTTAGCTTTTTAAAAAATTAATAAAAATTGCATATATTTGTGGTATGCAACATCTGGTATCTTTAAAACACAAATCTTTACCACATGTTTTGTGTCCACAGTTAAAGGGGGTTGTTGATAATAATACTGAATAGTTTTTGGCTTTTTAAAAAATTAATAAAAATTGCATCTATTTATGTTATGCAACATAGTGTTTTGAAATAAGTAAAAATTATAACTTTGTTTTCCAAAATCACCTTTCTCCTCTCAAATTGTAACCATGAGGGAAGGAAACATTTGTCTTCTGTGCAGAGGCTCTTTGTACACAAATAAACGCTGTTCTTCTTCGCCTGCCATCAAGGATCATGTCAAGGGACCGCTCTCATCACCTCTGCTTCTCTGTCGATGTGAAACACGTGTGAGGCTGGAAGCTGCCAAACCTGAGGGAGCCTGCATTCCTGTGCCCTGTCAGTGGGTCTTCACTGTGACTTCCCAAGCAAAGCACTGGGGGCCTCTCCAATTTCACTTCCTGTGGGCTTGTTCTTGCAGGCCAGAAGGAAGCCAAACACTGCCTGACAGGGAGTGCAGGGCCATGAGATACAGCTGGGCCATCCTCCCTGTCGCTGGGCAAGGACACCAGTCTCCAGGTCACAGAGAGCAACTCTCACTGTTTTTCATTGTGGGAATTTCTTTGGATCCTTTCCTCAGATCTTTCGTTAAGCCAGCTATTAAACAACACCACCAAAAGTAAATAAATGAAAATATCAAATTGACTTTGGAAAACATTATCTGCCATGAACTACCTCTGAGTTAGCCTCGTTCAGCTCCTTTTACTGTGCTCAGTATGGGGAGGCATGAGGAGTACATGGAGGTTCCCAGGGCTGCCGTGAGAACCTCAGCTTTCCTCTTCACTAGCTTCGTGGCTGTGACCCAGAACTTATCCTTTCTGAGTCTCATTTTTCTTATCAAAAAAAAATGAGAACAGTAAGCAAAGCATTAGGATTGTGTTGGAAGGGGAATATGAGAAAAAGCCTGGCAGATAGACAATACCTGTTATCACACTGAGAGCCATGTGTCTTGGTAAGACACGGGGGAGCACAGGCAGTTGGATCTCATTTCCTGCCAGGAGGAAAGGAGCCAAGACAGCTCATCCAGGGTCACTGAGGGCCTGAGTCTGTTAGCCAATGAAGCCAGAGCTGGAGCAATTCCTGCCTCGTAGTCCAGTGCCATTTCTACGTTGTCTTAGCAAAAGCATTCCCACTGCCCAAACCATCTGTATGTTCATTCCTTCGGGTGACACATTTCTTTCCCAGCCTTAAGTGAGTGGTACCCAAAAAAGTATTACTCCACTGTCCTCAGTAGCACCTCCACATTCAGACTGTCTCTATCATAGTCCCACTGTGCCAAGTCCTTGGCCAAGGGCACAGAGACAGCAGGGGACCGTAGCGCTTCCTCTTCTTCTTAAAAGAACTTTAAAAAAAATGGCCATATCCGGCCGGGCGCGGTGGCTCAAGCCTGTAATCCCAGCACTTTGGGAGGCCGAGACGGGCGGATCACGAGGTCAGGAGATCGAGACCATCCTGGCTAACACGGTGAAACCCCGTCTCTACTAAAAATACAAAAAACTAGCCGGGCGAGGTGGCGGGCGCCTGTAGTCCCAGCTACTGGGAGGCTGAGGCAGGAGAATGGCGTAAACCCGGGAGGCGGAGCTTGCAGTGAGCTGAGACCAGGCCGCTGCACTCCAGCCCGGGCGACAGAGCGAGACTCCGTCTCAATAAAAAAAAAAAAAAAAAAAAATGGCAATATCCAAAGGAGGGGTCCTAAACACCTCACGAGAGTCCAAGTTGCTCCCTGTGCGTTGGTCTTTCTCGTGCTATAAAATCTAAAGGAGCAATTAAGTGCTTAGTTGCCTCAAAAGCTGCGAGGGGCCCTGCTTGTGGTGCTCCCTAAATGACACAGGCCTTCCCTTTATGAAGTCTGTCATCCCAAGACTCCTGCAAATTGGTGATTCCTTCAATTCTGGAGTTCAGTCTATCACATAGTGTTGCTAACCACATCAGAGCAACTGCTTGAACATTATCTAAGCTCAAGTGATGGGGTCTTTTGAAAAGTATGCACCAGTACCCTGGTGGGCAGCCCTCCAAAGCCAACCTGAAAACAAGAACACAGCAAGGCCCATCCCTCTCTGTGTCTCCAGCAAAACGGGTGTCCCAAAGATGTCATGTGCTCCATCCACGATCTACAAAGCCATGCAGAGTGTTTATAAGAAGCGCGGGGTATTGACCTTATGTTCTGCAAATCACTGCACAGTCTCCCGTGCAATCGAGTAGTCAGCTGTTTAGTTTTGTAAATCTGCAGCAGAGAGACTTGGGCTGTCCTATTGCAAAATGAATCCTGTTGCAAAGTCCAGGAAGAAGATACTAGAGCCTAGGGTTGACAAAATTCATTCCAGTTATTTCATTCCATGTTAAAAGTATCAAATAAAAAGTGAGACAATTTTATTAATTTTCACATGTGATACTTAGCTTATCTTCTCATTAAAGATATATATCTTAATTAAAAGCTGTTTAAGATGATATGCTATGCTGATTTATTCCACCCGAACGAACAAAACAAATATTTACTAACCATTTGTTTAATGTGTCAGGAGCCTTATTCTATACTTTACATGTTATTTCATTTTATCATCACAAATAAATCATGATATCACAAATACTGTTCTTTAGAGATTACTATGTGCCAGGCCCTGTACTGACGTCTCTACATGTATTATTAGTTCATTTTATTGTCATAACCCAGTAAAACTGTTACTACAGAATGAGTAACCCTAATCTCAAAATCCAAAATTTGAAACTTTCTGAGCCCTGACATGACATGTGTAAAACTCCACACCTAATCTCATGTGATGGGTCAACATACACAAACTTTGTTTCATGCACACAATTATTTAAAATGTTATATAAAATTACATTCAGGCTATGTTATAAGGTGTACATGAAACATAAGTCAATTTTGTGTTTAAACTTGCGTCACTTCCCCAAGAGATCTTGTTATGTACATTCAAATATTCCAAAATTTAAAAATTCTGAAACCTGAAACACTGATGGTCCCAACCATTTTGGATAAGGACTATTCAACCTGTATTATTATCCTCATTTGTCAAATGAGGAACTTTAGGAACAGAGAAGTTCAGTAACTTGCCCCAGGTCACGTAGTCGGCTCAGAGCTGGGATTTTCACACAGGAGCCTGGCTCCCAGGTGTATAAGCTCTCCAACTGCAGCTGCCTTCCCTAAGAAGTTCCCAGCACAGCCTCTGGCAAAGGTAGTGGCCTTCAGGACTTTCCACAGAGGGACTCATTTCTTTCTTTGCCTTCTCACTCTGTGCCACGTGCCTGAAAACCAGAGACTGCATTTCATAAAAGTTGCCTGACTCAGTGAAGGTGTGGGTAGGTATAATTATTCTAATTTTGCAAGAAGAATTAGCTCTGAAAAACTAAGTCAGTCAGGGCAGAACCACTCAAGATTCAATCTTGGGCCACTGTGCATCTAACATCTGTGATGTTTAACCTGCCTCAACAACACATACTCCTGTCTGCCACATGTACTCATACCTTTGCTATAGAATTTTCCTAGCATACGTTATTATTGACGTGTTTGCAAGGCATTATCTTCAATTCACCTGGGATTATTCTTCAGGATAGAGGTCAAGGGTGGGAAGTAAGGGTCATTTTGTCTTTCTGGGCAACCCCAGCACCCCACTGTTTCTGACAAATACAAGGCACCCAGCAATGGTTTGTTGAATATATGACAAATGAGAGAATAAAGGATAACTTAATAATAATGTCTTTATTTGCTTCTCTAAAACAACCTTTTCTTTGTTTTTTACAGAAGGCTACAGTCAGCAATGAGATCATTTTTATTCTATCACTATAGCTTTTGCTTGAGAAAAACATTAACAAGTATCTCCTTCCAGAAATCTTGCAGATCAATTTGTTTAGTCATGAGGGCTCAACAGCCATCTGTTACTCAGCTGCAGGAGTTGTTTATTCATACTTTTGCCCATTCATCTGTTTTGTGTTTCCTTTTGTCCATATCTCACTTAAGATAAACAAAATCCTGTCAGTGTGTGAAGAAAGCCAAGCCTCCGAATCTGCCTGTGCTGAGAACAAGGGTATTATTTGTCAGAAGGACAAAAGAGCTGAGGGTGGAGGAAAGAATATACACTTCTTGTGCTTGAAAAGTAGAAGGTCATTGAACATTACTAATTATGGAGTCCTACTCATGTCTGACTTTAAAGGGCCCGCTGGCTTATTTAGGAGTATAAGATGCGGTCATTCCAGTCCTGCAAACATTTCCAACACTGTATCTGCTTTTCACATTATTTGTAGAACTTCCCATTTTTTCATCTCGGCAAAAGATTTTTCTTCTCTAATTCAGAGAACAAGATCATAGACATAGACAGGTTTTGTAATGAAAGAGATAACATTCTCCTACCAACTCAGAAACCATGGGAAAGACATCATTACTTGTTCTTCACCATCTTCTAATGAGAATTTCAAATCAGCTCCCTGCCACTAAATTTCTTTTTTTTTTTTTTTGGAGACAGAGTCTCGCTGTCACCCAGGCTGGAGTACAGTGGCCGGATCTCAGCTCACTGCAAGCTCCGCCTCTTCTCCTGCCTCAGCCTCCCGAGTAGCTGGGACTACAGGCGCTGGCCACCACGCCCGGCTAGTTTTTTGTATTTTTTAGTAGAGACGGGGTTTCACCGTGTTAGCCAGGATGGTCTCGATCTCCTGACCTCGTGATCCGCCCGTCTCGGCCTCCCAAAGTGCTGGGATTACAGGCTTGAGCCACCGGCCCCAGCCTACCTAAATTTCTTAAGTGACAAAATTTCCCATCCAAATTGGCTTAATCATAATGAAATTCCATGTACCTGAAAACTCCAGAGTTAGGATGGAATTCAGAAAACTCTTGATCAGAATTTACATGGTTTCTTCTGCCTTTCATTCCTGCTGGCCTCTGTATGGGATTTCATTCTCATGGGTCTCATACCATGGTGAGATGGAGGTGGGGGCTTCAGAGATGTGTTTACAGCTACGCTACAGGGAGAAAGGATTACCCCTTTCAGTTCCAGAAGCTGCAGCAAATATTTCATTCTTGCTCACTGACTTTGATGGTGGCACAGGCCCATTCTCCAACCTTCCATTTAGGCCAGAGGAAACCAAGAATCTAATTGGTTTCCTTACAACTTTTGGACCTTTTGGTCCTGGGATTTGGGACCAGAGAAGTGAGTCCACTCTACTGGAACCACAAGTGGATCCCCAGAAGAAAACGTGGAGCTATTAACTCAAGAAGGGCAGATAGTGAACAGATAGTTAACTGACTGAAGGTACCTGCATCCTGTAGAAACTTAGTCAGCCACTGAGTCACAGCCAAATTTTACCAGAGGTGAAAAGAGGAGTTGGTACCATTCCTTCTGAAACTATTCCAAACAATAGAAGAGGAACTCCTCCCTAACTCATTTTATGAGGCCAGCATTATCCTGATACCAAAACCTGGCAGAGACACAACAAAAAAGGAAAATTTCAGGCCAATATCCCTGATGAACATCGATGTGAAAATCTTCAATAAAATACTGGCAAACAGAATCCAGCAGCACATCAAAAAGCTTATCCACCACGATCAAGTCGGCTTTATTCTTGGGATGCAAGGCTGGTCCAACATATGCAAATCAATAAATGTAATCCATCACGTAAACAGAACCAATGACAAAAACGACATGATTATCTCAATAGATGCAGAAAAGACTTTTGATAAAATGCAATATTTCTTTATGCTAAAAATTCTCAATAAACTAGTTATTGAGGGAAAGTATCTCAAAATAATAAGAGCTGTTTATGACAAACCCATAGCCAATATCATACTAAATGGGCAAAAGCTGGAAGCATTCCCTTTGAAAACCACCACAAGAAAAGGCTGCCCTCTCTCACCACACATATTCAACATAGTATTGGAAGTTCTGACACGGGCAGTCAGTCAAGAGAAATAAATCAAGGGTATTCAGTTAGGAAAAGAGGAAGCGAAATTGTCTCTGTTTGCAGACAATATGATTGTATATTTAGAAAATCCCATCATCTCAGCCCCAAATCTCCTTAAGCTGATAAGCAATTTCAGGATATAAAATCAGTCTCAGGATATGAAATCAACGTGCAAAAATGGCAAGCATTCCTATACACCAACAATAGACATGCAGAGAGCCAAATCATGAAGGACCTCTTCAAGGAGAACTACAAACCACTACTCAAGGAAATAAGAGAGGACACAAACAAATGGAAAAGCATTCCATGCTCATGGATAGGAAGAATCAATATCATGAAAATGGCTATGCTACCCAAAGTAATTTATAGATGCAATGCTATTCACATCAAGCTAACAGTGACTTTCTTCACAGAATTAGAAAAAAACTACTTTAAATTTCATATGGAACCAACAAAGACCCCACATAACCAAGACAATCCTAAGCAAAAATAATAAAGCTGGAAGCATCACGCTACCTGACTTCAAACGACACTGCAAGGCTACAGTAACTAAAATAGCAAGGTACTGGTACCAAAACAGATATATATACCAATGGAACAGCACAGAGGCCTCAGAAATAATGCCACAAATCTACAACCATCTGATCTTTGACAAATCTGACAAAAACAAGCAATGGGAAAAGAATTCCCTGTTTAATAAATGGTGCTGAAAAAACTAGCTAGCCATATGCAGAAAACAGAAACTGGACCCCTTCCTTCCACCTTATACAAAAATTAACTCAAGATGGATTAAAGACTTAAATGTAAAACCCAAACCCATAAAAACCCTAGAAGAAAACCTAGGCAGTACCATTCAGGACGTAGACATGGGCAAAGACTTGATGGCTAAAATGCCAAAAGCAATTGCAACAAAAGTCAAAATTGACGCATGGGATCTAATCGAACTAAAGAGCTTCTGCACAGCAAAAGAAACTATCATCAGTGTGAACAGGCAGCCTACAGAATGGGGGAAAATTTTTACAAGCTACCCATCTGACAAAGGGCTAATATCCAGAATCTACAAGAAACTTAAACAAATTTACAAGAAAACACAAAAAACCCCATCGAAAAGTGAGTGAAGGATATGAAGAGACTCTTCTCAAAAGAAGACATTTATGCAGCCAACAAGCATATGAAAAAAAGCTCATAATCACTGGTCATTAGAGAAATGCAAATCAAAACCACAATGAGATACCGTTTCACACCAGTTAGAAAGGTCATCATTAAAAAGTCAGGAAACAACAGATGCTGATGAGGCTGAGGAGAAATCAAAACGCTTTTACACTGTTGGTGGATGTGTAAATTAGTTCAACCATTGTGGAAGACAGTGTGGTGATCCTTCAAGGACCTAGAATCAGAAATACCATTTGACCCAGCTGTCCCATTACTGGGTATATACCCAAAGGATTATAAATCATTCTACTATAAAGACACATGCACACATGTGTTTGTTGCAACATGTTTTACAATAGCAAAGATTTGGAACCAACCCAAATGGCCGTCAATGATAGACTGGATAAAGAAAATGTGGCACATATACACCATGTAATACTATGCAGCCATAAAAAAAGAATAAGTTCATGTCCTTTGTAGGGTCATGGGTGAAGCTGGAAGCCATCATTCTCAGCAAACTAACACAGGAACAGAAAAGCAAACACTGCATGTTCTCACTCACAAGTGGGAGTCGAACAATGAGAACACATGGACATAGTGGGGGAACATCACACACCAGGGCCTGTCAGGAGGTGGGGGATAAGGGGAAGGAGAGCATTAGGACAAATATCTAATTTATGTAGGACTTAAAACTAGATGTCGGGTTGATGTGTGCAGCAAACCTCCGTGGCACGTGTATACCTATGTGACAAACCTGCACATTCTGCACATGTATTCCTGAACTTAAAGTAAATTTAAAAAAAAAAAGAAAGTTACACACACACACACACACAGACACACAATTTTGAGTGATAACATTATAATCACAATAATATATATGACCTGATTTTATTAAAATAAATGTATTTCCACATTAAATTATGTCTGTTAATACAAAATAATTGGGGGAATATAACAGAGCACCACCCCTGCACCATCCATTTACTTCTTTGTTCTCCTTCTTCAGAAAACAAACAGAAAACTGAAATAAGAAGAAAAGATGCTATATTTGTTTTCCAAGGTGTATTGCTACCAGTGCTAAATGCACATTCTCTGTCTCCCTGCTTGACATGTACAGCCACTTGTCCAAGTTCTGGCTAACACTGTGAGTAGCAGCGTAGTGAAATGTTAAGAAGTCTTTCCAAAGTGGAAGTGGTGGACTCTCCTCTTCCTTCTTCCTTTCTATCGGCTGGAATGAAGAGGATCTGGCTACACCAAAGTTGCCATGGATAAATGTGTCCCGAGTCCCTAAAAATTGTGGCGTTACCTTCAGTCCTCTATGACCACCTCCAGATTCCTTTTGTGTGCTAGTGAACTATTTCTATCTCACTTAAGCCAGTGTAATTTTGAAAGTTTTGTAGATGTCATCATTGTTTCGGACAGTATTATACACAGTGATACAGATCACATACTAAATTTTTACAGTAGCTTCCCTAAGGGGCAATCATGGAAGAACAGATTGGAAGTGAAAGTTAATATTGTAAGTAAAAACAAAATTGAAAATTGTTCCATCTATTCCCACATTGTGGAATTATATATTTATATTTGTATAGCATATAAATAATATAAAATTTATAATATAATGTGGATTTGTAAATAATGGTCAAATTGGACTCATTTTAAAATGATAAGTTCAGAGAACGGTATTTTGGTATAAAAGTTTGATCAAGGTTACTGTATCTCATGTCCAGTGAATAATTTGAGTCTTAGTTATTAAGCAGGATTCCTTGTATATAACAGTTGGACACAGGCACGAAGGGCAAGGTCCCTGCCTGCAAGAATTGCAAGTGTCAGATGAAGACAGATAGGAAAGCAAGCACTTGGTAAAGAGTGGGAAATATGCTACTTTAGAAGCAGGCTGAGTTTCATGACTGCACTGCCTCTGGTCTTGGTTAGTTAAGAGACTTCCTGAGGATATAATGTTTCTCAGGGGATTGAGGGGGAGGAACAGGAGGGGTGAGAGAGGAAAAACAAAAGAGAGCAAAGGAAAGTAAGTGCAGAAATTGTCCCTTTAGAATAAAGTGCGTACATCTTTGATGGATTAACAATGCAATGAAAATAGAAAAATTTGATTTCACCTAAATTGTCCATATCCTCAACCCTCCTCTAAATGATAGACCTGTCTTGGCCCCAGAATAGCAGAATAGCAAAGAAGAGAGAGTAAAACTGTGAAGCTAGTATAGAAATATTATTTCCCAAAATAAGTTCCTAAATTTGAATTTCTTTTCAGATTGGGAAACTGATAGTGGTATGGAATATAATTTTGGCAGTCACACACAAAAGAATCACATTTTTTTGCTCTGTACTGACACCTCAGCTCTCTTTCTGATTTAATGCTGCTTTATACCTCAGAGGTTCATGCAGCCTCAAAATGAACAGTGTTGTGACTTTTGTTAGGATGATCTCTTTGGAACACAGACCTGAGGAGGTCCTGTGCTTGAGAAAGGCTGTGAACTCCCTTAAAGTGAAACAACAGAAATCTATTAGTTATTATTAAGAAACCCACTCTCTAATAAAAAGTTGGTGCTGTAACATACACAACCTTGCAGCAGATAAGATTCCAGAGCAGAGTCACATATAGAAAGTAAAACAATGCCATATGGATTACAACCACTTCCTTCCTGAATTCCAAATGCTGCAGGGCTTGGAAAACTCGGAAGCCTACAGGGATGGGCAGGTAGTGCAGATGACTGACAGGTGGGAATGACAGAAACATCAACCAGTCCTGCGACTGTCTATTCAACTAAGGGAGAAGCAACTTACTCAGCTTCAAGAGATACGACCACACAGCAATGCAGCTCAGTTTCCAGAGCTTGCCTTCAAAGACAAGCTAAATGAGATTTTAATGCGGATTCTCCTCTTTTTTATATTAACAGTTATAGGCTCTATCAGGCCATATGCTGCCACATGCAATCTCTGCAAGGAACAGTGGCAACATCAACTTACACAGGTCAAAGATCCCTCAGTTGAATGCTTGAGACCAGAGATGTTTTGGATTTGGGATTTTTTAAGATTTTTGAATATTTGCCTAAACATAATGAGATATCTTGGGGGATGGAACCCAAGTGTCAACACAAAATGTATGTATGCTTAATATATACCTTTTACTCATACACTAATTTTGTACAATATTGTCAGTAATTGTGTGACTGAAGTAAATTGTGTGTGCATTGAACCATCAGAAAGGAAAGGTGTCACTCTCTGGGTGACCCATGTAGATAATCTGTGGTTATTTGGCATCACCATCATTCCTGCTGAATTTAAATGTTGCTAATAAGTAATTATTTTCTCACACTTATTCACACATAAGTACATAATAGTAAAAAACATGATATGCCATTCATACAGTGAAAAAAATATCATGTTGAGGGTAACTGAGCAGCACAGTAGTGTCACCAGAATACCCGTGTCAGCTGTTCTGCAACAGTAACAACAGACACCGCCAGGCTAAATGGCTAAATGGCTAAAAGGCTTTTAAAAACGTTTCCTCCAGAGTCATCTGCCTCATTAACAGCATGTATTTTTCTTGAAGTCTCTCTGATTTTATAAACAAGCATGATTTCTTGCTCTGCTATGAATGCACATTGCTCTAATTCTTCAATAAGCCCATCACACTTTTTTCCCGTGTCATCTACGGCCACTTTTCCTGCAGTGTTAAAAACATCATCTTCATTGTCTACTTGTGGCATCATAGTGAAGCTCAAAGAGTTTCAAATTTTGGGTTAAGGATTTTTGAATTAGGGATTCTTGATCAGCAGCTCATCTGCACCCTAAGAGAAACTGGCTGGATAATGTAAAAGAACAAGAGATTTCTCTCAATATCTACTTTAAAATAAGAGGGTCAATTTCACTTGAGAGGTTCAATAGAGACCTATTCTACATGAATGACCAAAAAAAATAAAAAAATAGAGACCCTTCAGTACAAACCCACCCCCTCACCACCCACACCCAGAATATAGAACCAGATCATTCCAGCTTCCAGTAAGTTCCCTGCTATTTTGCAAACTCCAACAGAGTGCTGGATAGAGTTCCTATTTTAATATTTAGTTGAGAAGGGTAGATGGGTGAGAGATGAATAAAGAATTCCATTCGGCGGGGCACGATGGCTCATACCTGTGATCACAGCACTTTGGGAGGCCGAGGCAGGCGGATCACCTGAGGTCAGGAGTTCAAGACCAGTCTGGCCAATGTGGTGAAACCCTGTCTCTACCAAAAATACAAAAAACTAGCCGGGCATGGTGGCAGGTGTCTGTAATCCCAGCTACTCGGGAGGCTAAGGCAGGAGAATCACTTGTACCCAGGAGGCAGAGGTTGCAGCGAGCTGAGATGGCACCATTGCACTCCAGCCTGGGCAACAAGAGTGAAGCTCCACCTAAAAAAAAAGAAAAGAAAAAAATTCATTCTTCAGATTTTGAGACCTAGGAAAGCTCCACTGCTTTGTTCTCATGGAGCTAACTTGTTAAGATATTATCTTAAAGTCATTATCTTTTATTAAATTGTACTTTTTGTTATCTTTAGATATTCTAGAATACTTAAAATGTTATCTAAAAATAGACATGTGGAGATTCATCTTTCACAATAGCTTCCTAGTCAATCTCTTAGTGGGCAGCAGAGGGAATCAAATCAAGAGGTTAATCAATTTGTACACCATTGTGGGGATTTTCCAATATCTTCACAAAGACCATATTAGGCATATTGATTTCTTCAGAGGGATAGAAAAGAAAAAAGTCAAACTGTAGCCTTCCCGGCTGAATTTCCAGGATCTATGTTAATTCACTAATTCAGCAAATATTTTGAGGGTAGTAGTTCCTGTATTTTCTAGCATTCCAGATTCAAAAAGAGAAATAAGTCAGGATTCTAACAAGGCAGACAGTCACCCATCTTTTTTGGTGAGCTTATCAAGTGGACTGTTGCAGTCTTAAGTAATCTTCTTCATCCAATTGTTTAAAATTGTAAATAAATTATTTACATGATAAAATTTCATAGATTCTCTGAAGCTTCACATCTAGACAGGAATGTCCTAAATGTTAGGGGCCAATGCATTTAGCTGGGGCTCTGGAGCAGCGTGTGTATCTGAAGCTATGTCTCTCACACCACAGATGGTAAGGTTCAGGGGGACTGAGATTCATTTTCTGCTGTGTACCAGGAATAGTTCTAGATCCTTGGGCCACAAGTCAGCATGGTCCCTGCCCCCAGGAAGCTCCAAGCATGGTGGCACCTTAATACTACCCAGGCTTAAAGACAGGGGCAGGAAGGTCCTTAGACACCCATTTCCTAGTACACTTCCTGCTATTTTGTGAATTTCAAAAGAGTTCTGGATAGAGTTCCCATTTTCATATTTACCTGAGAGGATAGATGGGTGAGATATGGATAAAGAATTCTGTTTTTTAGAACTTGACACTTAGGAAAACTCTATTGCTTTGTTCTCAGTGAGCCAACTTATGGAGTAAACAAACTCAGATACTTTAGACTTTGGTAAGCAAAAGGTATGTGACCAAAAATATTTGTATTTGTTTATTTAGTCATTTATTCACGGTCACCTGTCCAACAAATATCTGTGGAGTAGCCATGTGTGCCTCTGAAAATCCCTCCACTGGCTTAAATAACATTCTCTTGTTCTTCCTTTACCTCTTTCTGTCCCTTCTTTTGATGGCCTTTCATGGTGCATCCCTTAAATTCAGACACTCTCAACTGACCAGTCCTGTGCACACGTGCCTCTCTTGACAGTCTCCATTGGGAATCTCATTTACACTAAAGATTCTGCTGATCAATAAATGACTCCCACAACCATACATCTAAGCTTGGCCCCTCTCCAACATTCAAGCACCTCATTTCCAGTTTACAGCAGACGCTTCTATCTGGAGATGTTGGTACTTTAATCCCGATGTGTTGCAAATAATCACCTTTTTAAAAAACTTTCAAATGGTTCTTCCTGCTATTCTCCTGTTTGTGTTGAAGACATGTATCTGAGCTGATAATCAACTCCTGTCGTTTCCATGCTCCCCACATCCAACCCACTGGAGAGTCCCAACTATTCTTACTTGGAGAAATACCTTTCCTCTACTCCGTCTTTTTGTCATCAGTGGTATGATTCTGATTCAGATCTCTTTATTTCTTCCCCGGGTTAGAGCAGTGACCTTTTGGCTGGCCTCTACTCTTCTCTCCTGCCCATCCATGCTATCCATGGCCTCTAGATTAATCTTTCTAAAGTACATCCCTTGGTGAGGATTCCCCTGTGAAAATCTCTAACATTTTTTTCTGTCCCAAAGGACTAAAGTACATCTCCCCAAAACTCACATGTTGAAGTCCTAACCCCCAGTGTCTCTGAATGTGATTGTTTTGGAGACAGGGCCTTTATAAAGGTAACTAAGGTTAAATGAAGTAATTAGGGTGGGTCCTAATCCAATATGACTGGTGTCCTTATAAGAAGGAGATTAGGACACAGACAAGCACGGAAGAAAGCCCACGTGAAGCACAAGGAGAGGATGGCCATTTGCAAGCTAAAGAGAGAGGCCTCAGGAAAAACCAAACTTGCTGACATCTTGATCTTGAACTTGAACTGGAGTAATCACTCAAATCAGTCTCTCCAAATTCTCAGAGGCTGGGGTTTTTACAGACAGTTTGGTGGGCAGGGGGCCAGGGAATTGGTGCTGCTGATTGGTTGAGAATGAAATCATAATGGTGTGGAAAACAGTCCTGGTGCACTGAGTTCGCCTCTGAGTGGGGCCACAAGACCAGTTGAGTGATGAGTCACCAGTCCAGGTGGGATCAGTTTAAAAAATATCTCAAAAAACCTATCAGATTCTGCAGTAGTGATGTTATTTATAGCAGCAACTGGGAAGGCCAAAAATTCGTAACCTCTGGCCACATGACTCTTGAGCAGTAAGGGATTATAGAAACTACAACTACATCTTAGCAGAGTTCAAGCCCCTCTCATAATCCTAACCTTGTGTCCTTTCATTAGTTTTACAAAGGTGGTTTAGTTTGGGAAAGGGCTATTATCAACCTTGCTTTAAAGTTAAACTGTAAATTAAATTTCTCTCAAAGTTAGTTTGGCCCATGCTCAGGAATGACCAACGACAGCTTAGCAGTTATAAGCAAGATGGAGTCATCGATGTCAGAAGCCTCTTACTGTCATAATTTTACAAAGGCAGTTTCATCTTCACTTGTTCAAGATTAAGGCCCACCTCACATGCTGCTTCCTCCACGGGAACCTCTCAGTCAGGGGTAATCCAGCTTCTCCTAAAGTACTGATTGTGTCACTACCATTTTTATGAGATTTTTCACTTCTACTTTATTTTATGTCTATTTATGTACATGTCTCATTTCTTTTATTACAATGCATATTTTTTGAAGTCAGTGTATTTCAGCTTCATTCTTAAATTTCCAAAGCCTGTGGCACAGAGCTTGTCAAACCTGACAGAAAATGACATCTAAAGTTAAGCTTCTCTGTTTTAATATAAAAGTGGGCACCTTTAATCCTTTCTTCTACCGCCACTATTAATCTGCATGTATTGAGGAAAGAAAATCTCAGTTAAATGGTAGGAGAAAGCTAGAGTTGGATTATATTTATACACATATTGTAAATATAGTTGGATTGCCAAAACCAAGTTGGCCAAATAAAATTTAAAAATGCCAAGCCACTCAGATGAAAATAATGATAATGGTGACACTAACAAGGGTGGTTGGCAGTATCAAATGCCATCATTTAGGAAGTGTTCAACTACTTGCTACATAATAAACTGTCTTACATGCAGTATTTAGTTTGGTCCTCACAACAATCTTGTGTCAAAGGTATTATTTTTAAAAAGAATAAATTCTGTAAGTAACCAGACCAATGGCCCCAAAACTAATGAATGCGTGCAACCTTGTCCAACTCAAAAACCCCTGCTCTTGACATTTACCCTTGTGGTAGAGCCACCCAATCAACATTAAATCAATTGGAGTACGCATTTCCACAGAATATTTATGCATAGGGTACACTCCTGATTTTATCAGTAGCTTCTGCCTGCACATCTCTTATATGCCAATGCTGTCTTACCCCAGCCTCTCCTGCCTTCAGTCACCACCTGCAGCTCCAGTACCAGCTCAGAGCTGGGGCTTGGTCCTGACTCCAGCTGGAAGTTCCTCTACCTTCATAATTTGACATTTGATATCAAACAAACCATACTGTATTTTAGGTCTCAGTTGGGATATCATGTTTTTGCCTTCACAGGAAACCTAGTTTATACCAGGTACCCCTTCATTCAATAAGAAATTACTTACTATTTGAATGCCTAAAATAAGTTCAGTACTATTCCTGAAATTGGATGTGTAATGATGAACGAAACAAATACATGCTTCTGTTCACTGCTTTCACCCCAACACCTAAACCACTGCCTAGACAGTAGTGGCTACAATAAATACTTGTTTAACAAAGAATGAATGCATGAGCTACTGGGCTTTTGCCTTGGCCTTGTGACTTAGCTTCTTCCTTTTCTTACCCAAGTCACTCTTCCCTTCAAGTCTCAAATTTTGATTAAAAGTTTTCTCTCTGGGCCAGCATTCCTGCAGCCCTCTTCACCTCCACCGTTGTGTCTGACCAGCTCAATGGCTGGGCTAATTTCTACTTTCAAGTTTCTACCACAGAGTGCTATCCAGTTGTAAGTAATTGTACCAGAAAGTTTAGACCCATTTACACTCTGGAAACTACTGATCCCAATCTCAGTGGCTCAGAATGGCCAAGGGCAAGTTTATTTTTCATTTGCATGACTGTCAACAGATGTACCTCTACTCCAAGAGCAGAATATCTGAGACAGGCTAATATCCACTAGAAAGTAAGATGCTAGAGCGACAAGATGGCTCTTGGAGTTTCTACCTGGAAGGAGCATCTAATGCTGCCATTTATACTTCACTGGCCAAAGTAAGTCATGTGACCAAACCTCAATTCAAGCATACCACAAGTCTTCTGTCCACACCCATTGTCAAGGAGATAGGACATGTAACCCTTCCACAGGGAGAATCTGAACCAAGCCGCATCAAGCTGGCCCTTAGAAAGCTGGTAATCTAGATGGATATTCTGCCTCCAAAATCAATGGAACCCTAATTAGGTTAGAAACTGGAGAGGTCTTAAAATAAAGAAAGGATGTCATTGTCTAATGCTACCTACAGACTCTACTGATCTCACAGTGATATGAAAAAGCATTATCTTATCATTTTAAGCTTGAATTGTGATGTCCAAACTTCTTTTCATCTCCACATTCCATGTCTTTGTGGAACCCTCAGCAGTATAGACCATTCTGGTTTTGTGGCTGTCATTTTACCATCTCTTAAAGCGTGAATATGAAATCTAGGGAAAGGTTCAATTGAGGATTTTCAAGATTATCCTGAAACCAGAAGCAGCAATTTTCAACAGAGGAGTATCCACTCGATACAGTATGTTACTGTCCTCACACTGGAAATCTTCCTGGCAATGGTTACTCTTTGTGACTACGTGCACTTTTGACAGCCAAGCAGTGTGAAAAACAGCAGCCTCCATCCCCTTTTGCACTAAAGATTGTCCTCGGATTTGCTGCTAGTTGAAAATCTTGTCTTTTTCAAGGCTGTTCCTCCCTCTTTAGCTTCAGCTCACTGCTACTCAAATGTAGTTATTCATTCCTTTCAAAATATGAAACGTGCCTTTAAAATGAAGCTTTGGTGGCTTGTTTTTCTGGCGTGAAAAATTAGAATTCAGGTGGTTCTAAACCAAAAGATAGGAGTTATATTAATATAAAGACAAAACAAGGTGGTGGGTAGTAAGATTCACAGTGACACCCAAAAGCTGAGCAAACTAAACAAAGACAGCTATTGTGTTTGTCTAGGCATCATTTTTATGAAGAATTCTAAAAAATTCTAGCTTTTATCAAAATAAGTAACCAAATCCACTTTTTGTTTTTCTACCAGCTGCATGGGCCACCAGTGGCCAAGTTTGGTGTCCTCATACAAACACATGACACCATATGAGAGAGCTTGTGGGCATGGTCTGGCAGGGCAAGATTCCATGTGTATGCCAACCCATGGGGTGGGAGAGAATTTGACCTTGGGAGGAGCTTATCACCCCGTGACTGAAGCAGCTTGAGCTCAACATGACAACAGAATCAACAACAACTGCTTGTGATATGTGAACCGATTACTTTTTGGTCAATCTTGTATCACAGTTCAATCAGAAGAAACCAAGAATGTGGTATTTTATTGAACTGGACAGTACAGTGACAGAAACAGCTGTGTCTATTTGTGGGAAAGTTTTTGGAAGATCCCCTCAGACCATGTTCTATTTCACTATTTGACTACAAATCAAATGTCTGCTTTAGGTTTGTTAATCTCCAAACTTCCCAGAAAACATTCAAATATCAGGGTTACATCATGTGCAAGACATGATTTAAAATTAAAGCTACATTTAACATGTAAGAGCAAACTTCCAGGAGTTTCATCCCTTTTAAAGAAGCTACTATCACTACGCTTAGTTCAAATGCTGCCCTTCCAAGGATAACACTGAAGAGAAAAAAAGTCTCACTTACTAGGTCACAAGTAGTTGATCGAATGAATTAAAAACTCTTCAAGCCTTGCATGGCTAACAAAGTAAAGTAGTGTTTCTCAATTTTTTTTCCATCAACCATTTCCCCATTTTAATGCATTGAAATCTCACTCAAGGAGTGATCTCTGGCCCAGTGGAAACTATATACTGAGCCACAGAGGGAGACTGAGCCACGGCAGACTTCAGACAACGGGCCAGAGGTTTTGTGGCTAATGAAACTATGGTGGTAAACCTTCATTTTATCCCTTGCCAACTGTCTGGATCTTTGTTAAGGGGAAAACTTCCAGGTTATCCTTCCTACCAACTTTTCCCAGTGATGGTATCTTTATGGAAGGAAGCAAGTGGTTCTTTCTTACATTAAAAAAACAAAATTGGGAATGTTTATAGTCACAATTTAGTTTTACCCCAAATTGTCTTACCTAGTGGAAATATTTTATTTATTCAGTCACATACTCATTCCTTCATTCAGTAAATACTGAGCCTATCTGTTATGCCAGGAAGTATGCTGTGAATGGAAATGCACGATTAATGTAATGTTCTTCCCTTATGTTACTTACATCCTAGGAAAGAACAAACAAGAAAATTGATGGTAAAACAGTCTGGGACCTGGGGAGACTGAAGTCTTGGTCTCAAATGTTAGGTGTTTCTGAAAATCAAATCCATCTTCTAAAGTTTAAAGCCTCCTTGCCAATGAGCCTATGTAAATGGATGCATTGAAAACACATCCTTTTAGCCTCCTCATTTCTCGAATTGGTCTTCATATCTCTTTTATTCTACTTCACTGTATGTTTCCTCTTCTTGTGTTGCTGTAAAGAAATACCTGAGGTTGGGTAACTTATAAAGCAAATAGATTTATTTTGGCTCATGGTTCTGCAGGCTGTACAGGAAGTGTTGGTGCCAGCATCTGCTGCTTCTGGTGAGGCCTCAGGAAGCTTCCAATCATGGCCAAAGATAAAGGGGAGCAGCGTATCACATGGCAAGAGCAGGAACAACAGATGGAGAAGGGGAAGGTCCCACACTTTTAACAACCAGATCATGCATGAACTGATTCATCACCAGGGGAATGGTGCTAAGCCATTCATGATCCAATCACTTCTCACCAGGCCCCAACTCCAATGCTGGAGGTCACATTTCAGTATGAGATTTGAAGGGGACACACATCTAAACTACATCAGTGTCCTTAAAGATTTTCACTTGTTCCCATTTTCACTTGTTGCCACTACTTTAATTCATGCTAACACCATTTCTTGCATAAAATTCTACTCCTGCCTTCCAGGCTCTTTCCTCCTACCACACATCTTTCCTCCCTACCATTCATTCTCTATATCTGAAGGCATTTTATTCAAGTCCACATGATGTATTTCTCTGCTAAAATTCCTCCGCTGACTCTCACAGTCTTCCAGACCTTTTCTAAACATCTACACATGACTTAGGACTATCTTAGTGAGTGGGCATCTGTTTACCTCTCTAACTCAGCTTTCCAAAGCCTACCTAGTCTGTACAACATCAGTTCCTTGGAAGTTAATAAGGGATCTTCAAGGAGAAAAAATTTTATGGTGAAATAATTTTGGGAACTGTGGATAAAACCAGTTACACAGGTTTTCTCATTAGAGTCTTCAACATGTAAATGAGTTCTCTGAATCTCCAAGAAAAAATACATTATTCAGTGTTTCACAGATTTGTCTAAGAATCTTGATGCATACATATGAACAGACACACACACAAATGCACATACACACACACACATCTGCACACTCCTTGAGGGTGCCTCTACACTATGATAGACAGAATCATGGCGCCCAAAGATGCTCTAATCTCCATGGCAAAAGAAGCTTTGCAAACATGATTAAGGTTAAGGACCTTGAGATAGAAAGATTATCCTGGATTATGTAGATGGGCCTAATTCAATCACATGAGCACTTGAAGCAGAAAACTGAGTTGAGCGTCGAGCTGGAAGCAGAAGAAATGAAACAGAAGGAAAAGTCACAGAAACTTCAAGCACAAGAAGGATTCCATGCTCCATTGCTGAGATGTAGGGGGCCTCATGGAGGGACCGGAGAGAGAGCTCTGTTGCTAAAGGTGGCTCCCAGCTGACAGCCAGCAAGGAGATAGCAACCTGGGTCCTAGAAACATGGAGTGGATTCTACCAACCACATGAATATGCTTGAAAGCAGATTCTTCCCCAGAGCACTCCAAAAGGAATTCAGTCCTGCCAACTTCTTAATATCTGCCTTATGAGATTGTAAGCAGAGGACACAGCTGAGACAGGTTGTACCAGACTTCTGACCCACAGCACCAGGAGATAAGAAACTTGCATTGTTTGAAAACTCTCTGTTTGTGATAATTTATTGTGGCAACAACAATAACAAGAACCAACGCACAGGTACAACATTTGCCTTCATGTCTTATCTTTGCCTACCTATATAGTGCACACTCTATTTTGCCCAGCTGGCATGCCCTAGAAACAGGTGTTCTCTCAAATATCTTGGATTGGATCTTGATGCCTGGAATGTTCTTTCATTTAATTCTCTTCTTTCCAAGACACAGGCTCCAATATTCACCTCTTACTCCCAGTCTTCTGGCCAGGCCTGACTGCTAACTCCAACTAATCCATCAAGACTTGGTTTAAGCATCATCCACTGTAGCATTCTCTGGCTTTCCCATATGATCTTGTGGTACCCTGTTCACTTGCCTATCTTCCCCCAGAAGGCCTTAAGGACGAGAACAATATCTTACTCATCTTTTCCTCTCCAGTATCAACCTGGCATAGAAAAGATGATCAGCAAATGTGCAGAACCAATGAATTCAGCTAAAGATAACTAATTAACAACTGATAATATAAGACTCAACTTCAAAAAAGTGACAACTGCCAATAGAGATACAGGATCATTCAATATATGGATGTCCTTTGAAGTGCGTGGATAACACAGTTCACCCAAGCAAAAAGAATGAGGATAATAGCCTTGAAAAACATACTACAAAATATTTTCCAAAGTATTTTTCAGTCTCTGTAAATTCTGTTGCCCTGAATCTCTCATTTCATTAATTAAAAATCATTCATTTATTCAAGGGAGGGACAATAAAACCTAGCGAAAAGTGTACTTATTGGCTCTGAGTTTCCTATTAGACTTTTTGATCCATAGTAAGGCAAGAGACGTGAACTCCAGCTCTGCAGAGAAAAGCAAGGATTGTCTAAATTCCAAGAGCTTTTCATACAAAGACCTGGGCTTGAAGGCTGAGAATATAATTTTTTTTTTTTTTTGAGACGGTGTCTCGCTCTGTCCTCTAAGCTGGAGTGCAGTGGCGCGATCTCGGCCCTCCCGGGTTCACGCCATTCTGCCATTCTCCTGCCTCAGCCTCCTGAGTAGCTGGGACTACAGGCGCCTGCCACCATGCCCGACTAATTTTTTTGTATTTTTAGTAGAGACAGGGTTTCACCGTGGTCTCGATCTCCTGACCTTGTGATCCGCCCGCCTGGGCCTCCCAAAGTGCTGGGATTACAGGCGTGAGCCACCGTGCCCGGCCGAGCTTATAATTTTAACATAAGCCACAATGTGGTAGGCATTCATACATTTTAGTAAATTGTCCAATGTTACACATCTAGTGACTTAAAAGTAAGTAGTTCAGCCCAGGTGTGAGTGACTCCCAAACCCACACTTTCTCCCACTGTGGCATGTTGTCTCAAAATAATTTACTACTCCTGAAATGGTGCATTCCCTGTCACTGTCATACGCAATCTGAGGCTAAAGGACCTTATACCTTTAATGACGCAGAGAAGATTTACACACAAACGGATGTCCTTTAGGTGACCTTTAAAGTCAGGTCCTTAGACTCTAGAATGTTATGAAAATGTTATTTTTCTTACTTAAATATCAGTTTCAAATTTCATATTTGCCTCATATTTAAATTAAACACTCTTAACCACTTTAGATGATTCAATCATTCAACTTATAGGGAAAAGATATTAGGCACATAAATTGTTTGACTGAAATGAGCAGCAATTTGGCTTAAAGCAACAAATAGTTTGTGATATCATTCCTTTCCACTAGAGAAAATTAACTTTGGGCATGGAAATATCATATGCATTAGAATCCCATGTAGCTATTTAAAGAATAAATTTAGTGTATACGTGAAATATTCATGATCAACTTGAAAAAATCAAAGTGAATAGTAGTATGTGTGGTGTAATTCTGTTTTTATTTAAAGTTATCTCTCACTATATAAAATATCAGTAGAAAAGCCTGGAAGTATATGCATACACGCCTGCCTTCATTTCACTTAGCTAAACTGTGGTTATTTCAGGAAAGTGGAACTAGAGCAGGAAGTATAAATAATGTATATATAAATGGAAGAATCATTTATATATACAGTTATTTATATATGTGTGTATATATATACACACATACATACATATAAAATACACACACATATGTATATAATCAAACTTTTAAAGTTTTAGACAAGAGCTGTTGATGTTCTAATTCTTTAAATAAAAATGCATGTTCTCAGCTTACAGGGGTAACTGGCTTTCAGGAGAAGCGAAAGTACTGGCAAATGTCTCCAGTGCTCTGGAGCTGCAGGCCCTATTCTGAATGCTTCCGTGATCCCTCGCCTGCTCACATTTAGAGGCCCAGCAAGCCTCCAATCCCTCTTTCAAAGACCCTCCAAATTCCACCAAAGACTCTCCAAATCCCACTCAAACTATGATTCATGGTTCGAGTCTTTGGTCTCAGTTCCGCAGGACCTTACTCACACAAGAAACTCAGTGGGCACAGAGCAGGCAATTTCCACAGAAATTAAAACTCAAAGGATGCAGGAAGTCCCCGGTGATCACTGGGCAGCGCGCCATAGGGCAGCCAGAAGAACGGAGGTGCGCACATGAGCATTTGCTTCTGTTCTGCTGTGGATGCACTTGTAGCCCTGGGTAGGAGAGTTTTTCTGAACAAAAGGGACGGAAGCTGAAGGCAAAGTGCTCAGAGTAAAGCAGAGAAATAAAACAGGCTGCTGGTGGAGGGTGTAATTGGTGCAGCAGGTGTTATTATTTTTTCCCTTTCACGCTAGAAAGTGGAGGATGCTCAGACCCAGTGAGGAACCACCAGTAGGAGAGCACACAGGAAACTAGAAACCGCAGAAGAAAGAGATAGCAGGAAAGTGAGTCTTGGAAGATCAGTGACGATATATAGAAAGTTATACTCCTGATCCATGAGAGAGACAGGATGACAGAGTGAATTCAGGTAAACAGAGATGTCAGGAGAAAAAGATCTTCTTCAAGGACATTCACAGAGAGTGCAACAACTAGAAACATCATTATCATTATTAACATGGAAAGCTATTTTAAATGATCTCCAGGAAGTAAGAAATAAAATTTTCAAGGGAAATCAAACATATAACTGTAAGACTCATTGCACCTATTATGTCCTGAAACATGCTGCTGTATTCTCATAATGAATATTATTCTTACGTTCTATATTTTCTATTCCAGAAAAGACAAAAATAACTTGTCAGTATAGTAAAGGCAAGGAAAAAACCCTTAACACTGCTTTCTTTTATACTGACTGAAATTGCTTTCAGCCTGCTTTCTTTGTGTTCTCTGATCTATCTCAGAGATAATGGGGGCTGTTTCACCGTGGAAAGCATTCACTGTGGTTATCTGTTTGGGATCACCTGACAGCAGACAGCACATAATGAAATGTGGTTTACAGAGCACCTGAGCTCTTCCATCAGGGCCCCTCACCACAGACAGCAGGGGGGCCATGTGGTTATTAACTAGCTTTTCCCGAGAACTCTGAAGAGGAGTGAACTTATGAATCATTTTCAAAGGCTAGGAATGAAGCCACCAATCTATTCCATGACTGTCAGAAAAGAGGTGCCTTGCTTCTTCACCTAAACCATCTTCTTTTCATCTCTTGTAAATTTCCAAAATATGTGAACATTTTAAAAGTACAAAACTTTCTTTAAATGTGTGTAAGTCTTGTTTTGGAACTTGGATTCATTTTTTTAGTAGAGAAAAATAGTTATGGGGCTCATTTTTGCTCCCTGAGCAATATCAATATTGCGTTAACCCACAGTGTTTCTGAAACAGGGCATACTCAAAAAGTTGTTGTGGGAAGGAATTCTGGAGCAGGGAGGAAATAGAAGGCCTGAGAGAGAATGGCAGGCAGAAAGATAAAGAGGGGACGGTGTTTTGTGACCTTTAATGCAGGCAGGTCTAGTAATATTCAAAAACTTACAAGAGCAATCCTTCCGTTTGGCATCCTTCCCCCTCCCTTTCTACATGTCTCCTCTCCTGCTTCCTGGCACCTGCCTCTCAAGGCTTCAGTCTCCATAGCACTAGGTCGCTGAGCCTCAAACTGGATGTGCTTGCCTCTGGCATACAAGGGCAGCACTTTTACTTCTGTAGGGACTTTATTTTCCCCAGATGTACTCTTGGTGAATCTGACCTTCAAAAAAACACTCCTGAGATCATGTGTGCTCTCCTTTGTGATTCCTCTTTCACAATCAACATACTCCCACTTTGTAAAAACCTCTTAACTCTCACCCACCTTGTAAACTGCATGACAGAGCCTAGTCCATCCTAAGGTCCTAAGGTTCCAACCTTTTTCAAGTCAGTTGATCCCAGAATCTTTACTGTCAATAAAATGGAGTGAGAGCCTGGCACAGTGACTCATGCCTGTAGTCCCAGCTACTCAGGTGGCTGAGGTGAGAATATCACTTGATCCTAGGAGTTCGAGTCTAGCCTGGGCAACATAGTAAGACCCTGAATCAAAAAAAAAAAAAAATGGAATGAGACTTAATAGTTTCTGCTCATAAATTATTTAAAAATGTTTAATACAGTAAGTTTTGGCATATGATAAAATATATTGTGTCACTACTATTAAAACTACTTTCATAACATTTCATGTATTAATTTGAACAAAATAGCACTTGATCCTAGGAGTTCGAGTCTAGCCTGGGCAACATAGTAAGACCCTGAAAAAAAAAAAAAAAAAATGGAATGAGACTTAATAGTTTCTGCTCATAAATTATTTAAAAATGTTTTTTGATGGTAGAATACAGTAAGTTTTGGCATATGATAAAATATATTGTGTCACTACTATTAAAACTACTTTCATAACATTTCATGTATTAATTTGAACAAAATAGCTCAGTATTTATATGTCCAAAAATTTTAAAAATAGGAATAGAAATGACACTGAACTCTAAATCATTCTAGCCATCAATAATAATCATGGATGGATACATGAACAAAATAGAACAAAATGAAACAAAATGTTTCATTCCTATAACTAAAATGCATTCCCAATAGCATTACATTTTGATGTTAACTACTTGTTTATCGAAACAGGCTATATTTTGAGCAACTATGTTTTGAAAAGAAAATAACAACTAATCAATTTAGAAGGTGTATTTTTTTTTAACATTTACGTGTTTATGGGCAGAATTCTTCCTTTGTTTATTCAACAAAGTTTTCCTGAATATGTATAATGGTTGTTCTAGATGATGACAATACAACTTAAATTAGCCAGACTACATCTCTGATCAATTCAGAGAAAGGCAATAAAGAAATAGGCAAAAATGTATCTATATTTTACCACTATGCAGAAAATTTAAACATAGCAAGATGATAGACATAAAAGGGTGTCTCCCTTAGACAAGTCAGTGTAGACTTCCCCGAGGAACCTATGCTAAGATGTGATCAGAAACACAAGAAGGAAGCAGCTGTCTGAAGATGAGACGAAGGACTGTTCCAGACCAAGAGAACAGTTGATGCAGCCTTGGGCAGATAGCAAGGTAGGTGAGATCAAGGGAGCAGTAAAGAAGACCAAGGTGGGAAGAGTAGTTGGAAAAATGACTCTAAAGTGGGCACAAGCAGTTCACGGTTAACATCAAGAGCAAGTGTGAGGATGCTGGGCATTTTTTTAGCGGGGTGATGGCCTTGAAGCAATTTTAGCATGTATGTTATATGAATATAAAATAATATACAGCAGTGGATTATTATCCATTTCCCTACTGATGAGTATTTAGGTTGTATTCAATTGTTCACTACTGTGAACAGTGCTTCTGTGAATGTTCATTTTCCTATTTCCTGTGCACCTATCTGAAGGTTCCTCTGGGATATACACATAGGATAGAACTGAGTAAGAGTATGTTTTTCAGTTGGACAAGATAGTGCCGAATTGCTCGGCTAGTGTTTGTACCAATTCACACTCTCACCAACCAGCATCATATGGGAATTCTATTTCCAGACAACTTCCCTATCGTGTAATATTGTCATCTTTTTAATTTTTGCTAATCTAATGTGTGTGAAATGATATCTTGTTATTTTTAAATTGCATTTACCTAAATAATAAGGCACTCTCCCCTGTTGCTTAACCTTAAAAAATACATTCATTTCTTCTAAAAAACGTCTTCTTCCTCCATCATGGCTCCATCCTCACCTTGATTACCACAATAAGTTGCAGGTATCTTCATTATGGTACTTACAATTTTGTACTCAGTTACCTATTGATTCATAATTAACAAAAATTCAAAATTACAAGCAGGGTAACTCGTGAAAGCCTCCAGGATAACAACTGAAAAATATTCATGTGCCCTAGATCATGGTTGAAGTTCAGAAAATGTTTACTAAATGTAAATTTATACTTCATATTTTCCTTTGCTTTTAAACTTGCTTGTAGTTTTGAATTTTTGTTACTTATTTACAACTTTCACCTACTGCTTTGCCATATACTTTTTTTCTGTTTCTCAAAATAAAATATAAATTTAACATCTCTTATTATATGATCTCAAACTTTGTATATCTGCTTATTGGAATAGCCTTTTGAAGGAAAATAGTCAAATTCTATTCAGTTGCAAAAGAACTTGATTACCGGGATCATTTAATATAATGAAAGCAATGATCTTGGGAAGTTAACTGGAGCTCAACAAAATGTAAGTGCGTACTACTAGGAAAAACAAAGTTCAATTCTTTGAAATTGTAACACTGCATATTCAGCAATGTATTTTCACAATTTGAATTACTTTAAAGTTAAATCATGAGAAATGACATCTTCACAATGGGTTTGGTGATAAAAGCTAATGCTTATGAGAGAATACTCACTATGACATACCTTCTAGTGTTTGACATGCATCCATTTCATTCTTATAATACTCTTGGATGTTAGTACTATTGTCAGCATCATCCCAGTTTTATAGATCGGGAAATCAGACACAGAGTTGTAAAGTAACTTGACCAAGGTCAGTGAGCTGGGATTTCCACCCAAATGCTTCCCCTCCAGAGCTCCGGTCCTGCCCACAGTGCCTCAGGCCACCATAGGGATGGGGTGTCCAGCCATTCAGCTTGAGAAAGAAGACTCTCTCCGTTGCTCTAACTTATCACGGTCATCTTTGTCTTTTGCTTGGTTTTAATTATGATAGATTAGACATATTGATTCTCTATCTACAGAGTATAAAGTAGGTAGAGTATTAAATAGTGTGCTTAAGAAATATTCACACATTCAAGGGTTTGGAAAAATACTGAGACATTTTAACAAACTCTTCCAGTGGCTTCTTCTGAACCGCATCTTTAAAACGCTGTGTGTCTTTATGGAATACATTTCAAGCCCCAAATCTACTTTCAAGTAAGAGCTGATCCCTGCTTAATATTCTTTAAAAGAACTTTTCTGAAGGGAACACTGTTCCAGGAATACATAAAGGACTACACCTTCAGTGAAATAGCTATGAGAAATAATCTCCTGTGAACAGTGAGTAACTATATGAATCAATGGAGGAGGTGTCCACAGGCAGGAAACATTGCTGAACGGCAAGTCCAACACATCAAAACCTGGACGCCTGTGAAAATGGAGAGGAGTTTATTTGGGGAAATATATAAGTTAATTTTTCTTATAAATAAAGTTTCATAATAAAATATTCAAAGAGTGATTCATCTGGCAGCTACTAGTTTCCTATAAGAAAAGCTCAAGTTTGCTGAATTGAAATTAGCCCAATAAAAAATCTTAACACTTGCCTTCAAAATAATTAACCCTATGATTTTAGGTCTAGGTGCTTGCTCATAAATAATATACACATTAACACACACCCACACATATACATATTCACACATAACCCAGTTTTACAAAAGTACAATCTTTTAGTGCATAAGACAGTCAAATATGCCTCCCATCACCAAATTCCAAGAGTTGTCTTTGACTTACAAAGTGATGTTTGAGGGTTCATGGATGTAGAATAGGCAGAGAAAATCAGCATTAATTGAGCCCTGGCAAGTAATATGTAAGATTCTTTATAGATTCTATTTGTTTATATCTTCTAAGAAAACAGGAGGGAAGATATTACCATCCCAATTTTACTGGTTAAAAAAATTACAACTCAGAAATATTTGCATTTATAACATTTCTTCCTATCTTAGATTTTTTTCAAGTGACACACATATATATTCACACCTAACAATGGGGACATATTTTCAAAAATGTGTCGCTAGGCTATTTCATCATTGTGCAGACAGCATAGAGTGCATTTCCACAAACCTAGATGGCATAGCCTACTACACACCTAGGCTCCATGGTCTAGCTTATTGCTCCCAGGCTACACACCTGTACAGCAGATCACTGTGCTGAATACAGTAAGCCATAGGTATTTGCATACAGAAACATATCCAAAGCTAGAAAGGGTACAGGAAAAATGTTACATAAGAGATAAAAAATGGTACACCTCTATAGGGCACTTACCATGAGTGGAGTTTGCAGGACTGAAATTTGCTCTGTGAATTAATGAGTGAGTGGTGAGTGAATGTGAAGGCTTAGGACTTTACCATATCCTACTGGAGACTTTATAAACTCTGTACACTTAGGCTACACTGAAGTTATAAATATTTTCCTTCAATAATAAATTTATCTTAACTTTCTGTAATCTTTTACACTAAAACCTTTTAATTTTTTAACTTTTCGACTCTTTTGTAATAGCACTTATGTTAGAACCCAAACACATTGTACAGCTGTACAAAAATATTTTCTTTCTTTATATTCTTATTCTAGAAGCTTTTTTATATTTTAAAAAACTGTCTTCTTTTCACATTTTAAACTTTTTTTGTTAAAAGTTTAGGACACAAACACATGTTAGCCTAGTCTACACAGGATTAGGGTCATGAGTATCACTGTCTTCTACTCCACCTGTTGTCCTGCTGTAAGGTGTTTAGGGGCAATAACAGGCATGGGACTGTTATGTCAAAATGGCAACAAGGCCTTCTTTTGGATACCTCCTGAAGGACCTGCCTGAGACTGTTTTACAGGTTTTTATTTTTTAATGTAAATACATGGAGTACACTTTTAAATAGTGATAAAAGTATAGTATAGTAATGGATAAACCAGTGGCATAATTTTTTATTTTCATTACCAAGTATTATGTACTGTACATAACTGTATGAGTTATACGTTTATACAACTCATAGTGCAGTAGGTTTGTTTACACCAGCATCACCACAAACACATAGCACAAATGTGCTATGATATTAGGATGGCTATGACATCACTAGGCAATACAGATTTTTCAGCTCTGTTATAAACTTATAGGAACACCATCATGTATGTGGTTTGTCCTTGACCAAGACATCATTATGCTGTATATGACTGTAAATAAATTCTAGTACTGTTCTACACCTCAAGACTGCAGTCCTTACCTCTCCACTTACTTCACTGGGGAATGGTGAAGAACTGGACACTTCTTTGGGAACTGTCATCTAAGCAGTTTGGAAATTTCGGAGAGGCAGAGGAAAACAAGGACATAGAGAAGCAAGAACAACTCTGCAATGGTTTAGCCAATTAGTTCTACCCCAGTCGCGGGGGTGGGGAGAAACATTTCTTCTTTTGGTCTTGATATTTTTTTTTCCTGAATGGATAGGTATTTCTATTTTTATTGTTTTTATTTATTTTTTCTTTTCAACTTTTATTTTAGGTTCAGGGGGTGCATGTACAGGTTTGTCACATGAGTAAATTGTGTGTCACTCGGGTTTGGTGTACAAATGATTTAATCACCCAGGCAATAAGCATAGTACATGATAGATAGTTTTTCAATTCTCACCATCTCCCTATTTTCCATCCTCAAGTAGGCCCCAGTGTCTTTGTTTCCTTCTTTGTGTTTACGTATACTCATTGTTTAGCTTCCACTTACAAGCGAGAACATGTGGCATGCAGTATTTGGTTTCCTGTTCTTGCATTAATTTGCTTAGGATATGGTTTCCAGGTCCATCCATGTGGCTACAAAGAACATAATCTTGTTCTTTCTTATGGCCGTGTAGTATTCCATGACATATATGTACCACATTTTCTTTAGCCAGTAGACCATTGATGGGCATTTAGGTTGATTCCATCTCTTTGCTATTGTGAATAGTGCTACAATGAGCATACACATGCATGTGTCTTTACAGTAGAATAATTTATGTTCCTTTGGGTATATATCGAATAATGGGATTGCTGGGTTTAATTGTAGTTCGTTTGAAGTTCTTTGAGAAATCTGCATACTGCTTTCCACAGTGGCTGAATTAATTTACATTTCCACCAGCAGTTTATGAGTGACCCCTTATTTTTCTCACATCCTCACCACCATCCGTTATTTTTTCACTTTTAAATAATAGCCTTTCTGACTGGTGTGAGATGGTATCTCATTGTGGCTTTGATTTGCATTTCTCTAATGATTAGTAATGTTGAGCATTTTTTCATATGCCTATTGGCTACATTTACATTTTCTTTTGAAAATTTTCTGTTCATGTCCTTCGCCCACTTTTTAGTGGAGTTGTTTGTTTTTTGCTTGTTAATTTGTGTAAGTGTCTTACAGACTCTGGATATTAGACCTATGAGAGCTGCAGTTCACAAACATATACTCCCATTCTGCAGATTGTCTGTTCACTCTGTTGATAGTTTCTTTTGCTCTGCAGAAGCTCTTCAGTTTAGTTAGGTCCCACTTGTCAATTTTTTGTTGTTGTTTTAATTGCTTTTGACATTTGGATCATGAAATCTTTGCCACGACCTATGTCCAGAATGGTATTTCCTAAGTTTTCTTTTAGGATTTTCATAGTTTTAGGTTTTACATTTAAGTCTTTAACCCATCTTGAGTTTATTTTTCTATATAGTGTAAGGTAGGGTCCCAGTTTCAATCTTCTGCATATGGCTAGCCATTTATCACAGCACCATTTATTGAATAAGGAGTCCTTTCTCCATGGCTTGTTTCTGTCAACTTTGTTGAAGATCAGATAGTTGTAGGTATGCAGATTTATTTCTGGGTTCTCTAACCATTTCCATTGGTCAATATGTCAGTTTTTTATCAGTACCATGCTGTTTTGGTTACTGTAACTTTGCAGTATAGTTTGAAGTCAGGTCATGTGATGCCTTTAGTTTTGTTCTTTTTGTTTAGAATTTCTTTGGCTATTTGGGCTCTTTTTTGGTTCCATATTAGTTTTAAAATAGCTTTTTTCTAACTGTGAAAAATGTCTTTGTTAGTTAGACAGGAATAGGATTGAATCTATAAATTGCTTTTGGTAGTATGTCCATTTTTAAAATGTTGATTTTCCCTATCTATGAGCATGGAATATTTTTTCATTTGTGTAATCTCTAATTTCTTTAAGCAGTATTTTGTCATTCTCATTATACAGCTGTCTCGCCTCCCTTGTTAGCTGTATTCCTAGATATTTTATTCTTGTTGTGATTATTGTAAATAGTATTGTGTTCTTGGTTTGGCTCTCAGCTTGGATGTTCTTGATTTATGAAAGTGTTATTGATTTTTCTACATTGGTTTTGTGTCCTGAAACTTTGATGAAGTTGTTTCCCAGATCTAGGAGCCTTTGGACAGAGACTGTGGGGTTTTACAGGTATAAAATCACATCATCTGAGAAGATAGACAATTTGACTTTCTCTCTTCTTATCTGGATGCCTTTTATTTCCTTCTTTTGCCTGATTATTCTGGCTTGGACTGCCAGTACTACTTTGAATAAGAGTAGTGAGAGTGAGCATCCTTGTCTTGTTACAGTCCCCAAGAAGAATGCTTCCAGCTTTTGCCCTTTCAGTATGATGTTGACTATTGGTGTCATAGATGGCTCATATTATTTTGCATTATGTTTTATGGATGCCCAGTGCATTGAGGGTTTTAAACACAAAGGGATGTTTAATTTTATCAAAAGCCTTTTTTCTGCATCTATTGAGATGACCAGGTGGTTTTTGTTTTCAGTTCAGTTTATGTGGTGAATCATATTTATTGATTTGTGTATATAGAATCAACCCTATATACCAGGAATAAAGCCTGCTTAGTCATGGTGGATTAGCTTTTTGGTCTACTGCTGGAATCTATTTGCTTGTATTTTGTCGAGGATTTTTTAATCTATGTTCATAAGGGATATTGACCCAAAGTTTAGTTTTTGTGCTGTGTTTCTGCCAGGTTTTGGTATCAGGATGATGCTGGCTGCCTAGAAGGAGTTACAGAAGAGTTCTCCTTCTCAATTTTTTGTAATAGGTTCAGTAGCAATGCTACCAGCTCTTATGTCTGGTAGAATTCAACTGTAAATCTCCCTGGTCCAGGGCTTTTTCTGGTTAGTAGGCTTTTTATTACTGATTCAACTTTGGAACACCTTATTGGTCTGTTCAGGATTTCATTGGCTTTCTGGTTCAATCTGGGGAGGTTGTACGTTTACAGGAATTTATCAATTTCTTCTAGGTTTTTTAGTTTTTGTGCATAGAGGTATTTATAATAGTCTCAAAGAGTTTTTTGTACTTATAAGGGGTCGATGATAATGGCCCCTTTGTCATTTCTTATTGTGTATATTTGAATCTAATTGGTTTTTTCTTTATTAGTCTAGCTAGCAGTCTACCAATCTTATTCAGTCTTTCAGAAAACCAACTTTTGGTTTTATTGATCTTTTGTATGGTTTTATGCATCCCAATTTCATTCAGTTCGGCTATGGCTTTGGTTATTTCTTTTCTTCTGGTAGTTTTGGCGTTGGTTTGCTCTTGTTTTTCTAACTTCTGTAGGTGTGATGTTAGGTTGTTAATTTGAGATATTTCTTTTTGATGTGGGTGTTTACTGTTGAAAACTTTCCTCTTAACACTGCTTTAGCTATGTGTCAGAGATTCTGGTATGTTGTATCTTTGTTATCATTAGTTTCAAAGAATTTCTGGATTTCTACCTTAATTTCATTGTTTACCCAAAGGTCATTCAGTAGCAGGTTGTTTAATTTCCATGTAATTGTATGGTTTTTGAGAGATCTTCTTAATACTGATTTCTATTTTTATTATGCTCTAGTTCAAGAATGTGGTTGGTATGATTTCAGTTTTTTTGAATTTCTTAAGTTATTTTATTGCTAATTGTGTGGCTGATTTTAGAGTATGTGCCCTGTGCAGATGAGAAAAAATGTATATTGTGTTGTTGGGTGGAGTGTTCTGTAGATATTTCTTAGGCCCATTAGAATAATTAAGTATTGTTGTTGAATTGGACTCTTTAATATTACATCATGCTCTTCTTTGTCTTTTTTGATCTGTTTAAAGTCTGCTTTATCTGAAATTAGAATATCAATCCCTGCCTTTTTTGTTTGTTTGTTTTCCAGTGCTTGGTAGATTTTTCTCCATTTCTTTACTTTGAACCTGTGGGTGTCATTGCAT